>NW_020664584.1:13167947-13178489 GCF_002925995.2 Terrapene triunguis
GTGTGTGTAAGTGTGCATGTGGGTGGGTGGGTGTAGTGTGCATGTGGGTATGGGTGTTAAGTGTGCGTGTGTGTGTGGAATAAACTAGCCTGATACTTGGCCTGTCTTTGTGTCCGTCTGTGTCTCCATGTTTGTCTGTGTCCCTCTTTCTCCACGTCTGTCTCTGTCTGGGGTCCCCAGCATGGGTCTGATGTCTCCCCTCTCCTCCGGCAGGCGAGCGCCCGTACAAGTGCCCACACTGCGACTACGCTGGCACCCAGTCTGGCTCTCTCAAGTACCACCTGCAGCGCCACCACCGTGAGCAGAAGAACAGCGCTGGCGCAGGCGCGGCCGGGGCCTTGGAGCCACGGGGCCGCAACACTCCCAGTGCCCCCGCCAAGCCGCCCGCCTTCCCGCCGGAGCTGCTGCTACAGGCAGCCGAGAAGTACCGCGGGGCCTTCCTGCCGCAGGCCTGGGGCACGGCCAGCCATGAGCCCCCGGCCCGGCCGTCCCGCCGCAAGCCGGCCTGCACTGGCCGAGCCCTGCGCAATGGCCGGGCCGACTTTGAGCCACTGGACCTGTCGCTGCGGCCGGCGCTAGAGGGGGTGCCGCCTGGTGAGCTCACCCTGCACCGATGTCTCTTCTGCCCCTTTGCCACCTCCGCGCCTGAGCTCATGGCTCTGCACCTGCAGGTCCACCACAGCCGCAAGGCCCGGGGGCGCCGCCCTGTCACGGCCCCCCCCACACGGCCCCACGCCTGCCTGGGGCAGGACGGGGAGCAGCCCCCACCACACCCCCAGGACCAGGGGCCTGGAGTTGGGGAGGAGCCCCCCACTGCCGTGGCCCACATGTCCCAACAGCCCCCCGGAGCCCCCATGGACACGGAGCCGAGTGAGAGGCAAGGGGAGCTGGAGCTGGTGCTGGCTTGAGGCAGCAGAGCAGCCAGCTGGGGGCCCTGCTCTCCCCATGGGGCCTGGAGACCCTAGTGTCTGGGAGGGGCAGGGACATGACCCCCCAAGTCCTCCCACTAGTGGGGCAAGGCGGACGCAGGGGCCTGTAGTGTAGACATGAAACACTAACACTGGGCGGGAGAACTCGCTAGAAAGTAGACTCATAGGGACAGTGAGCCAGCAGGGGAGGGAAGCCACGAGGGGGCAGAGAGTTGGGGGACAGAGAGCCACTGATGGGGGATATGCCTGGTGAGGGCAGAGAACCATGGGGAGTGGACAGCCCCTGCTGCCCTGCACCCGCTCCAGCCCCACTGGCTGGCAGGGGGCTGTGGCTAGCAGGGCACTCTGGCTGAGTCGGGGTACCCTGACTGGCAGGGTACCGTGGTAGGGCACTCTGGGTGTAGTGGGGTGCTCTGGCTGGCCGGGGGCTGAGTCAGGCTGCCCTGGCTGGCAGGGGCCGGTGGCTGGCAGGGGGCTGTGGTGGGGTGCTCTGGCTAGCGGGGCGCTCTCCCCTGGGGTTGTGGTGGTAGTTTCCTAGTGTCTGTAGACGTCTCCGTTGTCGGTTCCAGTGTTGTCGTGCTAACAGAGGCCCTGGCGGAGGCTGTGGGTCGATGCGGCTCTGGGACACGGAGTGCTGCCCACGAAGCGGGCCGAGCAGGGGCAGCCATGTCCTGGGGAGGGCCATGTCCATGGAAGGGTCCCTGGGTGGGTGAGTGTCCACACCCTGGCCTTGTCTCCATGGGGACTCATGCTGTAGCGTGGTCTCCGTGGTGATCGTTGTGTGGCCTCCCTCCTGTGGCCGCCGGTGCTCGGCGCTGTGGCCTCGTCTCCATGGTGATCAGTGCCATGGCCTTGGCCCCGTGGCGATGGTTGCCGTGGCAGCTGGATGATCCGTAGAGTTCTCTATTTTTTTTATTCTTTTCTTGTAGAAAATTCGAAACTGGAAATAAAAAGAAAAATGAAGGAATGGACTTGCTCTCTGGCCCCCCCGGGAGGCTGGCATGTGTATTTGATGGGAAACTCCCCCACAGACCCCAGTCTGGTGCAGAACAGCCCCCCAACCTGGGACCAGTCCCCCCTCGAGCTTCCTGGGGTCAGCTTCTCCCACGGGCTCTCCCGACCCTGGGGATGTAGGCCAGTCAGCTGACCCCCTGGCAGCCAGGCTGGAGGGCTGGCTCCCCCCACATCCACAGCCCATCAGCCCTAAGCTGCACCCAATCCACTCATCCTGAGACTGTCCCCACCTCCCAGGGGTGTCCCCCTCCACACACACCCATCTACATCACCCACACTCGCCCCCAGCCACATCACCTCCCAACCACGTCAGTCATTCACACACAACCAGCCATGTCAGTCGTTCACACACACACACACACACACACACACACACACACAGCCATGTCACCTCCCAGCCACGTCAGTCATCCACAACCCCAGCCACATCACTTTCCTCTCTACTCCCAGCCCCCAGCCACGTCACACCCCAATACACCGCCAGCCATATCACACCCACACACGCCCACAGCCATGTCACCTCCCTGCCATGTCAGTTATCCACACACTCCCCAGCCCCGTCAGTCATCCACACACACCCAGCCACATCACCCTCCCAGCCACGTGAGTCATCCACACAACCCAGCCATATCACCCTCCCAGCCACATCACTCCCCTCCCCACTCCCAGCCCCCAGCCATGTCACCCCCCAACATACTGCCAGCCACATCACACCCACACATGCCCCCAGCCACGTCACCGTCCAGCCATGTCAGTCATCCACAGACACCCCAGCCATACCACCCTTCCAGCCACGTCAATTGTCCACCACATCAGTCACATCACTCCTCTCCCAGCCCCCAGCCACGTCACCCCCAACACACTGCCAGCCACATCACATCCACACCCCCCCCAGCTACGTCACTCTCCAGCCATGTCACCTCCCAACCATGTCAGTCATCCAAACGCTCCCCAGCCACGTCACCTCCCAGCCACATCAGTCATCCACACACACCCCAGCCATACCACCCTCCCAGCCACGTCAATTGTCCACCACACCAGTCACATCACTCCCCTCCCCACTCCCAGCCCTGTCACCCCCCAACACACCGCCAGCCACATCATACCCACACACACACTCAGCCATGTCACCCCCAACCACATCAGTCATCCAAACACCCCCCAGCCACGTAAGTATTCCACACACACTCCAGCCATGTGACCCTCCCAGCCACGTCAGTCATCCACACACACCCCTGCCATATCACCCTCCCAGACACGTCAGTCATCCACCACCCCAGCCACATCACTCCACTCCCAGCCCCCAGCCCCATCACCTGCCAACCACGTCACCCTCCCAGCCATGTCAGTTGTCCAGCACCCCAGCCACATCACTCCACTCCCAGTCCCCAGCCCACGTCCTTGGGGACCTCCTTGGCCCCCCATTTCAGGTGTACCCTCGCCACGGGCACCTTGAATGGGGTCCCACCCACCCCCGTCAGGGTCAGGAAGGTGTTGGGTATCACCTGATCTGGAGCTACCACCTCGGGCCGGGCCAGTGTCACCTCAGCGCCCATGTCCCAGTATCCATAGACTTTCCTCCCATCCACCTCCAAGGGAACAAGGCACTCGCTCCGCAGGGACAGCCCCGCGCCCACCCTGTAAACAGAGAACTTGGTGTCCGGAGCACCCAGCCCCCCAGAGAAGCTGGCCTGGGGCCCGTCTCTCTCTTGAGCAGTTGATAAGCTGCCAGCCCCCCTTGCCTGGGAAGCCTGCCCCTCGTCCGTCTGGGCCTCTACCAAGTTAACCCGGTGTGGGTTCGGTCTGCTCAGTCTGTCCTTGAGCTTGGGGCACTGGGTCCGAATGTGGCCTCTTTGGCCACAGTAATAGCAGCTCATGTCCAGTTGGTCCCCTCGAACCGGTCGGTTGTCCCTGACGCTGGGCATTCCCCTTAGGAGGGGATTCCCCATATTCCCCCTTTGGGAGGTCCCAGGGTGACTCTCTCTCTGCATCGTGGCGGGCCTGTTCCTTTGGGACTTCTCCCTGCCTCCCCCTGACCGGCTCTTCACAAACTCATCGGCCAGCTGCCCTGCGTGTTGCGGGTTCTCTGGCTTTTTTCTCTCAACCACAGCCTCAGGTCGGATGGGCACCGCTCATACAGTTGCTCCAGTACCAGCAGTTTAACCAGGTCCTCCTTCGTCTGGGCCCCATCTGCCCACTTGCTGGCGTATCCCTCCATGCGGACGGCTAGTTGCAGATATGAGATCTCAGGGGTTTTATCCTGACTCCGGAACCTTTCCCAGTACATCTCAGGAGTCAGCCCAAACTCACGTAGCAGGGCCTTTTTGAATAGTTCATAGTCCCCTTTCTCTGCCCCTTCCAGTTGGTGGTACAATGCCACGGCTTTGGGGTCCAGTAAGGGGATGAGAACCCGGAGTCTGTCCGCAGGATCAACCTGGTGCAGCTCGCAGGCCGTCTCAAAGGCATCCAGGAAGTCATCCATGTCCTCCCCCTCCTTATGCTGGGCCAGGATGCACTTATCAAAGCTCTGTGCAGTCCTGGGTCCCCCCTCACTCACCACAGCCGGGGGCTCGCTGCCCCTCAGCCTCGCCAGCTCCAGTTCATGCTGCCTCTGTTCTCTTCATGCTGCCTCTGTTTCTCTTTCTCCTCCCGTTCATGCTGCTTCTGTCTCTCTTTCTCCTCCAGTTCACGCTGTCTCTGTTTTTCACGATCTGCCAGCTCTCTCAGTTTTAGCTCTTTCTCCCATTCCAGCCGTTTCCGCTCCACGGATGCCGAGCATCGCCGGGAGGATCCCCTGCTGGCCGGGGGGGTCATAGTGCCCTCGGTATTTGCTGGGCTCCTCCCCACCCTTCCCCTAGGCATAGGAAGGAGGGGTCTCGGGAAGCCCTCAGCAGCCGGCTGACCATTCCCAGCTGGGACAGACACTGGTGCCTGCGCTACATCTGCCAGGCTGCTTCCCTCAGAGACAGGAATCAGTTCATTCCAGCGATCTCCCTCCTCCAGCTGGGCAATGAGCTGTTCTTTGGTGAGCCTCCCACTGCGCAGCCCCCTCTGCTTGCACAGCTCCACCAGGTCACTCTTAAGCCGCTTGGCATACATCTTCCTGCTGGCCACTCACAGGCCTGGGTGCTCACTGCTCCCCACAGTTTCCAGGGAGACCCCTAGTGTGCCAGCCCTTCTCGAGGTCACCACCTCTCTGACAGGGTCGAGCTGCAGACTCCTCCACCCCTGGGACCACTCGCTGCGATCCCCCGGGGGACCCTGTTACTGCAAAAGTCCTTCTCGCTGGTCACACACTCCCAGACGTGAATCGCCCCCTGAAACCGTCCCTCATTGGCTCTTCAGCACGTCTGGTCCCTGTCAATCACCCTTCGTTTTACTGCTCCCCAGTCACTTACTGCAGGAAGCGCCGTCCACGGGATGCAGTAGATCCCACCTCTGCCACCAGTTGTCACGGAGTGTGGGGGAGTCAGGGCCCTGCACCCCTCTTCCTGAGATTCACCGTGACTCTCAGCCAGCCAGTAAAACAGAAGGTTTATTAGATGACAGGAACACAGTCCCAAGCAGAGCGTGTAGGTACAACCAGAACCCCTCAATCAAGTCCTTCTGGGGGGTTTAGGGAGCTTAGACCCCAGCTTGGGGTTCCCTGCGTTGCCCCACCTAGCCCAAACTGAAAACAAAAACTCCTCCAGCAGCTTTCTCCCCCCTCCCCTCTGCTTCTCCTCTCCTTTGTTCAGTCTCCCGGGCAGAAGGTGTCACTTCTCCCAACCCCACTCCTGGCTCAGGTTACAGTTCAGGTAGCTTCCTTCCCATCCCCAATGTAACTCCCCAGCAACATTCCCAGGTCAAATCCGCCCCGCTCCCTGCTCCGTCACACCCGTCACCTGCCAACCACATCACCCTCCCAGTCACGTCAGTCGTCCACCACCCCAGCCACATCACTCCAGTCCCAGCCCCCAGTCCCTTCACCTTCCAACCATGTCACCCTCCTAGCCATGTCAGTCGTCCACACACTCCCAGCCACATCAGCCCCCTCCCCACTCCCAGGGGTGTCACTCCCCACACACCCTCAACCATGTCTCCCAGCCACATCATCTCTCCAACACACCGCCAGCCACATCACCCCTCCAGCCACATCACTCCCAAGATCGCCTAGCCACGTTACACCCCCCAGCCACATTACCCCCACCAAAACTCCCCAGCTGCATCAGCCCCTCTCAGCCCCCAGGGGTGTCACCTCCCCCCACACAGAACCAGACACTCAGCCCCCCCAGGTGCTTCATCCCACAGTCCCAGACACATCACCCCGCATACCCCTCCAGCCCTTCATTGAACTCCCCAGCAGCTGCTGACTCCGCCTGGGAACCTGGCCCTGGGAGCCAATGCCCCGGGCACCTGGGCAGCTCCCCAACCCCCACCAGTTGACCTCGCCTCAGGGACCCCAGCTAGGGTGACCAGATGTCCCGATTTTATAGGGACAGTCCCGATATTCAGGGCTTTGTCTTATATAGGCACCTATTACCCCCCCATCCCTTGTCCTGATTTTTCACGCTTGCTGTCTGGTTCCCCCTAACCCCAGCTCTGTCCTGCCCCAGTGCATTCTGGGGAAAAGCCCAGCTGGGCCAGGGCAGAGCATGGGGTAGAATGGAGAGGGCGCATTGGGCAAATCTCCCTGGGGCTGGAGAGAGGATGGGTAAATCTCCTCCAGTCCCCAGCACATGGTGCTCTGGTACAGCACTGCTTCTGATCTGTGGGGCAGGAGGGGGGACCTGGACTGGATGGGCCTGTGGATTTGATCTGGGGTGGGGGACAAGGGAGGGACACTGTGCTGGACGAGCCTTGAGGGAGGCAGCTCTGCTCTGGTAGGACCCACCCTCCTCCTATGGATTCGCAGACAGCGCTGCAGCCACGCAGCACTACACTGGATTCCTGCCCCAGCGCCTCTGGGCATGAGCAGTCACCCCCTTGGGAAATGCTGCTGCCTCCAGCACCAACCCTCGGAGCTGGAGCAGGAGTTGATGCTTCCCAGATGTCTCTTGGGAAATCGAGCCCATCCCACCAGCACCCAGCCTGCCCCTGCCCCACAGCCCCTGTGATGCTCCAGGTGCATCATGGGCCATCCTGTCCTACCCCGCACTGTGGCTCCGCGGTCCCTGCCCCAGCTGCTCACTGGCTGCACAGCTGCTATCCGAGGCTGGGGGGAGCCCCCTGCCTCCAGGCATGGCCCCACACTACAGGCTCCATGTGTGGCTCTGGGATGGGACAGGCTGTAGGGAAGTGACATAGCCCTGAGCTGAGATGCTGCAAAGGGGCCATTTAGGGTGACCAGATGTCCCGATTTTATAGGGATAGTCCCGATTTGCGGGTCTTTTTCTTATATAGGCTCCTATTATCCCCTCACCCCCATCCTGATTTTTCACATTTGTTGTCTGGTCACCCAAGGGCCATTCCTGGTCGCTTTGGAGAGTGTGGGGAAAGCCCGGCCCAGCCCAGCCAGGGGCTCATGGGATTTGCTGGGCTGGTATTTGGCCACCCATCAGGACTCCTAGCTTCGGTTCCTGGCTCTGGAGGGGAGTGAGGGCTAGCGGCTAGAGCAGGAGCTGGCTTGCTGCTGGTCAGAGCTAGGTTGGAGGGGAGACAATCATAGGCGTGCGCACGGGGTGTGCTGGGTGTGCCCGGGCACACCCTAATGCAGGGGTGGGCAAATGGCCCCCCCTCTCCAGGCGCGGCAAGTCGCGGGGTCTGCGTACCCCGGCCGGAGCGCCCGGCCGAGCGCAGCAAGCTGCCGGCCCCTCCCCCACCTTTCTCCCTCCCAATGAGCCCTGCCGCCGCGCGCGCAGCGCTCTGGGGGCCAGGGCTGCACGCTCCCGTGGGGCAAGATTTGGCTCCGTGGGGAGGCAGACACCCCCCCCTCTCCTGGAGCCATGCTGCCCCGCGTGCAGTGCTTTGGGGGCCGGGGCTGCGCGCGCTCCCACGGGGCAGCGTTTGGCTCCGCGGGGAGCCTAGGAGCCTCATCTCATGCCATGGTAAGGAGTCCGGTGTCAGGTGGGTTGGATAAGGGGTGGGGGGAGTCAGGGGACAGGGAGCAGGGTGGGTTGGATGGGATCCCGGGTGGGGGTGTTAGGGGCGGGGGGTCTCTGGAGGGGGCAATCAGGGAGCGGGGGGGTTGGATGGAGCATGGGAGTCCCGGGGTCTGTCAGGGGGCGGGGGGTAGATAGGGGTCAGGGGACAGGGAGCAAGGAGGGTCCTGGGGGGGCAGTTAGGGTGGGGAGGCCTCTGGAGGGGGTGGTCAGGGGACAAGGAGCTGGGGAGGATTGGATGAGTTGGGAGTTCTGGTGGGGGCTGTCAGAAGGCAGGGGTGTGGAGAGGAGTTGGGGGAGGCAGGGAGCAGAGGGGGTTGGATGGGTCGGGAGTTCTGGGGGTCCTGTCAGGGGGCGGGGAGCGGTTGGATAGGCGTGGGAGTGGATAAGGGTCGGAGCAGTCAGGGGACAGGTAGGGGGTAGGGTCCTAGGGGGGCAGTCAGGGGACAAGGAGCAGGGAGGCTTAGATAGGGGGTGGGATCCTGGGGGGCAGTTAGGGGCAGGGGTCCCAGTAGGGGGTAGTCAGGGGACAAGGAGCGGGGGGGTTGGGGGTTCTGAGGGTGGCAGTCAGGGGGCAGGAAGTAGGAGGGAGTGGATGGGGCGGGGCTAGGGCGGGGCTCCCTGGGTGCACACCCTAATATAATGGGCTGCACACGCCTATGGAGACAATCAGGACTCTGGGGTATAGCATCCTGTCCCTGCCACAGACATCCTGTGTGACCTTGGGCGAGTCACTTCAGGTTGCCCCGTGCCTCAGTTTCCCCACGTGTGAAATGGCTATACTAACCTGTTCTCCCAGCTAGCAGAGCAATTCACAGCTCTGTCAGGGCAGATGGGAGCCAACAGGGTTACTCCAGATTGACACCAGTGTCACAGAATCATAGAAGATCAGGGTTGGAAGGGACCTCAGGAGGTCTCTAGTCCAGTCCCCTGCTCAAAGCAGGGCCAACCCCAACAGGTGTCACCAGGTCTTTGGGGCAGGGGGCAGCCGGCCGGGCGGGGATCAGTAACAGCCCCCAGCAGCTTCACTCTTTGGGGGCCCCTGCGGGGCTGCCGGGGGCAGGGCCTGGCGAGGAGCAGGCGCTGCCAGGGGGCTGGCTCTGGAGCGCAGGCTGTGGCGCCCAGCTCGGGGGTTCCGGTAACTGGGGGAGCTGCGGGGGGCGGGGCCCGGCATCGGGCAGGTGGATCGGGGCTGGGGAGGGTCCTGGGCGCTGCACAGACACTGACAGCCCCAGCGGTGGGAGGCTGGCCGGGCCAGACCACTCTAACAGCCCAGCCCCTGGTAGGACGCAGCCCACTGCTAGAGCCACCCACTCCCCCATCTGCCCCCGGGAGGGGTTCAGACATGTAGCTGGTAACAGCCCCCCCCATTGGCCCCAGGGCTTTCCATGGGGCCCCCCTCCCAGAACGCTCCTGTCCCCTGCACCCCGAGCAGCCCCCGCCCCCGTGGGGCTGTTCTCCTGGCTGGCATAGTGATTTGGGCACTGCCCTCTGCCCTGGCACCATGTGCCCCCCCAAGCACCGGGATGCCCCAAATCCCAGACATGGCACACAGCCCCCCCCCCCAAAGTCTGGCTTTCCCCGAGGCCCTGGCACAGGCATGGGAAGGTCTCAGGGTTGACCTGGCCTGTCTCCTTCCCCCAAGCAGGATTCCCCATCACAGGCAGTCCTGATTTTCTGGAGGGAGCGCAGGGAGGAGGTCACAGAGCCCCAGGGCTGTGAGGAAGGGGAGCTGCCATGTGGCGACTGTCCAGGTAAGGAAAGGGTTAACCTGCCCTGGCGCGGTTGGTTGGTGCAGGGGTGCCACCATGTGGAATGGCCCTGGTGATGCCATGAGCGGTATGTGGCCTGTGGCGTGGCACCCTGTGGACCCCCCCATGCCCTGCCCTCTCTGGGGCCAGGTGGGAGGTGGTCACAGCTGCTCTCCCTTTGGGGAGAGTTTGTAGGGGTCAGCCCCTGGTTCCCAGCCCCATAAACAGTGATTGGTTAGTGACCCCAACACACCATCCCAGAGCGTCCCTTTGCCCCAGTGCCGGGGTGGCTCTGGGGGCTGTCTACTGGGCGGCAGTGATGGGAACGGATCTAGGGGGCACAGCGGACAAGCAGCTGGACACGAGCTACCAGTGCAGTGCCATGGCACCAGGGGTCGTGTAATTCCTGGATGTGGAACATACACGGGTATAGTGAGCTGGGTGGCACTGGGAGGCTGACACTGGAAACCTGTGCCTAGTTCTGGTGTCCACATTCTAACAGGTGGGTGGTACATTGGAGAGGACGCAGGGAAGAGACACACGCACAGTTTGAGGGCTGGAGAAAATGCCCTCGAGTGACTAACATAAAGAGCTAGATCCGTCTGGTTTACTAAAAAGCAGACTCAGTGTCTCAGCCAATAATCACATGACTCCAGGGGCTGGGACTTTGAGGAAAACACCACATAGAGGCTGAAAACATGAGAGCCTCATCTCTTTTGTTTGTCCACGAGAAAGTAAAGAAGTGAAGTGAGTGTGTGATCGTGATCT
>NW_020664584.1:13178889-13188816 GCF_002925995.2 Terrapene triunguis
GCGGGGCCCTCTTGGCGCGGGGCCCAATTCAGCCGAATCGGCTGAATCGGCCTAAAGCCGGCCCTGTCTCTAAGTACCTACCTGGGGTAGAAAGCCTGAGTAGAGGGCTTTTCAACCCAGCAGGGGAAGCCAGAGCAGGATCCAGTGGCCGGATGCTGAAGCTGGAAAAATTCAGATGAGAGAGAAGGTGGAAATTTTTCACTGAGGGTGAGTAACCATTGCAACAATTTACCAAGGGCTGAGGTGCATTCGCCAGCACTTGAAGCGTTTGCATCAAGATGGCTGCCTTTTTAAGGGATGTGCTCTAGTCTGGACGTGGTGAAGGAATCCGTGGGTGAAATTCTCTGGCCTGTGCTGTGCAGGGTCAGAATGGCCCTTTGGCCTTAATACCTGTTGGGCTAAGACAACATGGGAAATGGGGTGTTTGATGGAAAATACCTCGTTTTTAAAGAGCATAGACATTTTAAAATGGAGGGTTAGACTATTGTGGAAAATCCAGTGTCATTCTCTTTTGGGAGTAAGAAATGAGAGGTTGAAGATGTCCTTCACTTACTTTGTAGTTTTCCAGTTTCTTAGTGATTGTATACAATGGGGACAGAGACCTTTAGCTGACATTAAATGACATTTTGTTCTGTGTGAATTAGTCTTAGGACAGGCCCTAGCCTCTTTGTGTTAATAAAGTACTTTATAAAAATGTATAGCGCAGGCCACAGAATTATTATGTTATAATGGTTCAAAAAAGAAACTGTTACAAAGGTGGCAAAATAAACCACTTACACACCTTATATGGTTTTTTGCCGTGTGCTGAATCTACGGAGAACAATTCTATTCATGCCAGTATACCGAAATGCCATCACAGAGCAGAAGGTCAATGCCCAAGTTTTTTATGAGGATTTGTATATATGGTTTTAGCTGTTTAGTTATGACACCCTTTTGTAAATGTTTCAAGGAATAAAAAGCTTTGGAAATAGCCCCTTGCTTTTCTTACCTAGTGTTTATTTCTGCTGCTAAACAAAAGTATCGTTTCCTTCCTTTTTCACACTTTTTCGTTAGACCATCGTAATGATGGCTGCATTGGAATGGATGCAGAGAACTCTCTTACGCTGGTCTCTATCTTCTGTAGCATATTAGCTGGTCAAGACTGTAGACTTTAAAGAATCTTTGTCCAATCTGCTGTCAAGCACATCCTCACAGCCGCTGACGTTCAAATTACTGTAGCTGGAGGAGCAGTTCCATGGATGGGTGAACTCCAGGTGTGCAATTATCTCGGGTGGGGGGAGGGGTTCTCTTCAGAGCAGTGTGGCCTAGTGGATAGAGCAATGGACTGGGACTGTTGAGATCTGGGTTGTCTTCCTGGCTCTGCCCCTCCTGCTTGGGTTCGCTTGGGCAAATAATCCCCCCCTTTTGTGCCTCAGTTTCCCCATCTATTAAATGAGAATCATGCTCTGAAGTACTTTGAGATCTACTGATGAATAGTACCAGGGATTAAAGTGCAGGACTCTCTTCAGCTCCCAATGGCCCAGAATATTCAAAGCCCTCCTCCTCTGTTATGGATGATTCAGTTTTTCTCTAAAGTCAGACATTCAGCAGCCGTTCTCCTTTTCCTCTGCTGACACCATTTGCTGGCACAACTTGCTGCTGCCCTACCATGACCCATGGCAGTGCTGGGAAGGGTAGAAGTTGGGGTTTGTGTCTCAGTGCGAAATGCAGCAACATCTGCCTTTCTTGGTCCCTTCGCTAGGCTGTGTGCAAGGGGCGGGATGTCATGTAAGCTACTAACACAATTTAATTGTGGCAATACATAATGCTAATGGGATGACTCTTCTCCATAGTGTACCTGGGACAGGGGCAATATGTACTGGTGGTTGGGGAGCCACACGACAGCCAGTTCCCAGTAGCTCACCCACTTCTGTGTATTACTGTAGCATGGAAGGACCCCAGTCGTGGTGGGTGCTGCACAGAGAACAACAGCACCGTCCCTGCCCCCAGAAGCTCACAGCCCAAGTGTAAGGCAGAGGCCAAGAGATGGATACCGAGCGAAGGGGGAGCACAAGGAGACAGTACTGGTCAGCAGGATGGGCACTGGGCTCCACTCTCCAGGGACCTGTCTGGTTTTTTGTAGGGCTCACAGGCGAGGAGAGTTCTGCGGAGGGATGTGAAGGTAGCTAATGAGGCTGCTAAAGGCTCCAGTTCCTGCAGGACTTGTGGCTGCACCCCTGCTGCTCTTCTGACATCTGACAGCTCCTCAGCTTTGGTCGAGAGTATCTTCCCGACACCCTCCGAGGCGCAGGGTGACGCAGAGAAATTGGTGTGGCCTGGTGGCCAGCGCACTGGCTGGCCCTTAGGCTCTATTCCCAGCTCTGGGTAAGTCCCGTCACATTCCGGTCTGAGCCTCAGTTTCCCCATCTGTAAAATGGGGATAATGCTGTAACACTCTTTGGGACTGATGGATGGTAAGGGCTGGGTCTTGTAAGTCAGGTCTGCTCTAACTGAAATGGTACATTGGCATAGCTTGGTCGGTCAAGGGTGTGAAAAAACACCCCAACTTCCCTTTACCGACAGCCTCCCCAGTGCAGACACAGCTATGCCAGTGGAAGGCAGCTAGTAGTGTTCCAGGAGGGGATGTTCCTACACTGCAGAAAAACTCCGGTGGGTGAAGGCTGCGCCTCCCCTGCGTGGCTGCGCTGGTTAGTCTCCATAATGTAGACATGTCCTTAGCTTCTCAGCCAATTATCTTCCTGTAATTCCAAGTCACCGCTCAGGCCCTGCCAAGTTCCTTGCAGGCTTCCTGCTCCTGAGAGAATCTCTTGTTTGGTTTGCTAGCCTTGCCTATTTGCTCTTCAAATTCCCTCCAGCCCTCCTGATTTCCATGTCACCTGTGGGAGTGGCAGACGCTCTTTTCCTGGGTTTCCATTCCTGAAGGATCTCGTCTGGCTCACGTCACATCTGGCCACGCAACCATCACAAACTGTCCTGCCAGCATCACGACCGCCGGGGTTTCAAGGTGCAAAGGGCTGTGTGGATGCTCTGACTTGGGTTCAAATCCACCTCATTTTGGTTTAGCTTAAAGCCAGGTCTACACTTGGGAGTGTTAATTCATTCGTAGATTCCAAGGCCCTGTGATCATCTTGTCTGACCTCCTGTATAACCCAGGCCAGAGAACGTCCCTGAATCAATTCCTATTTGCACTCAAGCAGCTCTTTTAGAAAAACATCCTATCTTGATTTTAAAATTGCCAGGGATGGAGAATCCACCACAAGCCCTGGAAGTTGTTCCAATGGTTAATTACCCTCACTATTAAAAATGTGCACCACTCTGAGTTTGTCTGGCCTCAACTTCCAGCCACTGGATCTTGTTAGATGTTTGTCTGCTAGACTGAAGAGCCGTCTGCTGTCACATTTCTGGTTCCTCTGTAAGTATTTATAGACCGGGATCAAGTCACCTCTTAACTGTGGCTATACCAGCAAAAAACCCAGCTATACCAGTGTGAAAATGTTTTTGCTGGTAGAACTTATATTGGCTCAGGGCGTGAAATGAGCGATACCAGCAGAGTGCTTTTGCCATTTTAACCGCTTTGCTAGTACAGAAATGTCATACAAAATCACCCCCAAACAGCAGTTGCTGGTGGGGTAGCTGTGAAGCGTAGCCCTGGCCTACCTCAAGAAGGAACAGATTTAACCTGCACTTTCATCATGTGAAATTGGATCATCCACACCGGGGCTTCTGAAGGGGAGTAGGGGATGTGGTTCCCGCGATAACAAGGCCTGGATTCCATGCCCCAGAGGTCCCTGCCAATCTTGTGTCCTGTGGATTTGCAGTCAAACACCTCCTTCAAGCTCTCCTTTGCTGTGAGGCCTTCAATAAACATTTTCATTATCATCTGTTAAACTTTCCCCATCTTTTTCTTGTACCAAACCAAATGAATTCCAGGTGCCAACGCATAGAACAAGCCAAGGGCAAAAAACCTCTATGCCAGAAAAAAGGAGAGACCACAGACCAGATCTGTAAAGGGATTTAAAAATCCCCAGGGGCCTTCAGTGCCTAAATACCTTTACGAATCTGGCCTCTAGCTATTGACACGATGCTTGGATTCCCACGACAATATTCCCAGCCCCGTATCCAAACAAACATATATAGAAAAAAGAGGAACTCCAAGTCAAGGGGGAAAAGGGTGGGGAAGAGACAGGGAGGGGTGTGGATTGATCACCTGCCTTTCATACATGCAGCCTGCCGGGATCTTTAGTCCACTAGTTCTAGGAAACTGGCCAAAAAAGCCTACAATAAACTTGACAAGGGTTTGGCGGCTGGTGCGCTGAGGTGGCTGCCCATCATCTTGTGCTCCCCCATCAGCCTGTCAGGATCCACCAGGGATGGGTGTTTTGTCCTGCGTTTGTACAGTGCCTAGCACGGGGGGAGGGGGCCCTTAGTCTCCTACATGGGCTGCAGCATTCCCCGGCAGGCAAGGCTGGGGTCTGGATTCTGTTCCCAACGGGGCGGGCCTGTGAACTCCACACCCAGCATGTCCAGCTCTCTGCTCCTGTTTCACTCTGGGGCATGCGTGCCTCACCTAGCTGTTTGTTTAAGTGCCTTCCATTCTGTGTCCAAGGAGCATGATTTCCTTCCTTTTCAGCACAGGGCTCTGCGAATCCCCTGGGGGGGGGAGCTAGTAACAATAGGCTGTTGGGGGAGACTCCAGAGCTTTAGGAGTGAATCCAGACGGACTCCTGGGGCAGCGGGAACCCATCTGTCTGCTCTGTGTCTGTGCAGCGCCTGGCACGGGCGGCCGCTGGTCTGCCAAGGTGAGTGTTGGACAGGTCACGGCTGCTCCTTGGCGCTGGGCCCTGGACCACAGTGGTGTGAGCTTGGGTTGGGTGTGTGACACCCCCCCACCCGGACAGACCCAACCCCAGCCCAGTGTGACTTCCAGGTGGGGGTGTGGGCAGCTAGGGCTGCACCTCCCCCTGCTGTCCCTATCTGAGGAGGGCCGGGGACACTGGAGACAGGTGGGGAGGGCAAGAAGTTGGATTCGGGGGGCTGTGGGGCACAATGGGAATAGGGGAAAATGACAGGGGGTGAAGTGTGCAGGGGAACAGGAGGAGATGGGGGGCTGACGGTGTGAGGAGTGCAAGGGAGTGCAGAAGGGCTGGGGCAAATGGGGGGCAGGTGGAGGGGTGCAGGGGGGTGGGGAGCTGTGGGGAATGGGGGAGGTGGGTGCAGGAGGGCCAGGGCGAATGGGGGGCAGGTGGAGGGGTGCAGGGGAGTGGGGAGCTGTGGAGAAGTGGGGTGCAGGGGGGCCGGGGCGAATGGGAGGCGGGAGGGGTGCAGGGAGAAAATGGGCATTGCGGGGGGGGGGGTCAGGGCCAGGAGCAGCCGGAAGTGGCAGCGGGGCCCCAGCAGAGGGGCGGGGGCTGCATTTACGGGCAGGGGCCGGGCTCCCCTGCAGGCCCCGGGGCCGGGCCAGCTCTGGGCCCGCCCCGGGGGAGGGTCCCGTGGGGCCGGCTATGGGGCACAGGGCGGAGTCCCCGGGGCTGGCGGCAGGAGGGTCCCGTGGGGCCGGAGTTGCAGCCCTGGGCGGGGGGTGAAGCTCCAGGTGGACCCCGCCCCGGACGGCGCTGGGGCTGCCCGGGGGTCGCTGAGCCCGGGCCCGCCGCGGAGCCTCCTGCTCACCCGGTAATTGCACCCGGCGGCGGAGCAGCTGGGGCTGGGCGCAGCGTGGGGGGTTGGGCCGGGGACCTGGGAGCCATTCGGGCTGGGCAGGCTGGGTAAAGCGTGGGGGGGACCTGGGTACAATGTTGGGGGGAGGCTGGGTGCAGTGCGGGGCTGGGTACAATGTTGGGGGGAGGCTGGGTGCAGTGGGGGGGTTCTGGGTGCAGAATGGGGGGATGGGCAGGCTGGGTGCAGCGGGGGGGTGTCTCGGTGTCTGTGGGCTAGGCATAGTGTGGGGGTTGGGTGCAGCATGGGGGGTTGGGCAGGGGCCCTGGGTGCAGTGTGGGGGGGTTGGGGGCGTGGTGTAGTGTGGGGGGCTCGGCAGGCTGGGTGCAGCATGGGGAGACTGGGGGGCGGGTGCAGGGTGTGGAGAGCTGGATGTTTGGGGCAGGTGCGGGGCTGGCACAGCGTGGGAGGGGGCTGGGTGTCTGGGGCAGAGGGGCTGGGTGCGGGGTAGGGGACTGGGCAGTCGGGAGGGGGTTGCTGAGTGTCTGGGGTGGTGATAGGGTCGGGTGGGTGTTGGAATATCAGAATGTTGGGGGGGCCTGGGTGGGTGGGTGGGAGTGTCTCTCTGGGGCTGGCTGGAGGTGGGGGGCTGTGTTTCTGGGGATGGGGCCTGGCTGGTTGGTTTCTCGGGGCCCGGTTGGGGGGCACCTTGGGCTCTGTCGCTGGGGGCGCTGGCCGCTCCAGTTCTTTTAGCTGCCAGGGCTGTTGGCTAGAGAGTGACCGAATGTTTCCCCAGCGACACAGACACCAGATCCAGGGGCAGCAAATGGGCAGAAGCACCCCCCCCCCCAAGCGCTCCCCCATTGACTGCCCTTCTCACCCTGGCAGGCTGCAGAGCCCACCCGGCTTACTCATGGCTGCGGCAGAGCCCTCTCGGGGAAGGGACTCTCAGCGAGCTGCGGGTGAGTCTGCCCCAGGGAGGGGGTGATGTGCCGGAGCCCTGCCTACTGGGGTGTGAGCCGCATAGGATGGATAAGGGGAGGGGGAATCCCTTGGGATGCTCAGTAGGGGGCACCCAGTGCAGCCCCCTCGGTGAGGGGCTGTTGGAATTGGCCTCCCGAGGGCTTCCCCTGGTGCAGCGAGAGCCTCCAGGCAATGACAGTCACCCTGGGGCTGTAGCTCCTAGGGAGTGTGACCTCCCCCAGACACAGGGTGGTGCCACCCTCCCATCCCCAGGAGGTCTCCCTGACCTCACCTCTTTGCTTCCTCCAGAAGGATGCTCTGTCCCCCTGCCGGACCCGGCGTCCTGGGTGGAAGGGGAGAACGTGTGGGTGCTGGAGCTGCAGCCCTACGGCGATCCCAGTGGTGAGTGAGCAGCAAGGTTCTTTGCCCTCGGTACTTGGCACTGGGGCGACCGCTGCTGGGTCCAGTTCTGGGGCCCACAGTTGAGGAAGGAGGTTGATGAATTGGAGAGGGGTCGGAGAAGAGCCACCAGACTGCGGAAAGGATAGAAAACCTGCCTTACAGCGATAGATCCCTGGAGCTCGATCTCTGTAGCTTAACAAAGAGAAAGTTCAGGGGTGACTTGACCACGGTCTATAGACAGCTACGCAGGGGGAACAAATATTTGATAATGGGCTCTGTGGTCTAGCAGTCGAAGGTCTAACGCAAGCCAGTGGCTGGACGCTGAAGCTAGACATGTTCAGACTGGAAAGAAGGTGTGCCTTTTGACAGTGAGAGTAATTAACCATTGAAAGCATTTACCAGGAGTGGTGGTGGATTCTCCATCACTGACAATTTTTCAGGCAAGATGGGATGGTTCTCTTAAAGGGCTGCTCTGGTACAAACTGGGATTGATTCTGGGCAGGTCTCGGGCCTGGACTACGCAGGAGGTCAGATTGCATGGGCCCTCCTGGCTGCACCCAGGTGGTCCCCCGGCTGAGGCTGGGACTCACCTCTGGTTGCACTCTGTGTCCCAGCAGGTGACGAAGCGGTAAAGCTGGAGCCGCAGGGGCCGTTCCTGAGAAGCTCTGTGAGGGCTGTAAAGCAGGAAACGCCGAAGCCACGCGTAGCAGGGATGCCGGAGCCGGAGGGGCCGTTCCTGAGAAGTGCTGTGAGGGCTGTAAAGCAGGAGATGCAGGAGCCAGGCGTAGCAGGGATGCTGGAACCGGAGGGGCCATTCCTGAGAAGCACAGTGAGGGCTGTAAAGCGGGAGACATTGGAGCCGGGGGGGCCGTTCCTGAGAAGCTCTGTGAGAGCTTTAAAGCAGGAGATGCCCAAGCCAGGCATAGCAGGGATGCCGGAGCCGGAGGGGCCGTTCCTGAGAAGTGCTGTGAGGGCTGTAAAGCAGGAGATGCCGGAGCCAGGCGTAGCAGGGATGCTGGAGCCAGAGGGGCCGTTCCTGAGAAGCACTGGAGAGAACATTCCCTGGATCCCGGAGCAGGGCAGAGCTGGCGGGAGCCAGCACCGGGCAGAGAGGAGGAACACTCCACGGAGGAGGCAGGGTAAGAACAGCTGCTATGACCCCCTGCCGGGGAGGCAAGGGGGCAGCCCCCTGCGGGACATCACTGTGCCCCAGAGCGCAGCTGCAGGGGTGCCACCCCACACGTGTGCCACCTGCGGAAAGAGTTTCAGCCGCCGCTCCAAGCTGAGCTCCCACCAGAGGAACCACACTGGAGACAAACCCCACAGCTGTGGGGACTGTGGGAAGGGCTTCCTGTGGCGCTCGGACCTGCTCCGGCACCAGCTCATGCACACGGGGGAGCGTCCCCACCACTGCTCCCAGTGTGGCCGTGGCTTCAGCCGAGCCTCGCGGCTTCTGCAGCATCAGAGAGTCCACATGGAAGCCAGCCATGGAACAGAGGGCAGCCCAGTGCCAAGTGTGCTGCAGGGAGTACACGGGGAGCCTGGCCATGGAGTGGGGCGGACCCCGGGGCTGAGCGAGGGCCAGAGAGTCCACGTGGAGCCTGGTCATGGAGTGGGACGGAGCCCAGGGCTGAATGTGGGGCTGGGAGTCCACTTGGAGCCCGGCCATGGGGTGGGGCAGAGCCCGGGGCTGAATGAGGGCCAGGGAGTCTACGTGGAGCCCAGCCACGGGATAGGGCAGAGCCCGGGGCTGAATGAGGGGCTGGGAGTACACACAGAGCCCGACCACGGAGTGGAGCGGAGCCCAGGGCTGAATGAGAGCCAGGGAGTCCACTCAGAGCCCGACCATGGAGTGGGGTGGAGCCCGGGGCTGAGTGAGGGGCAAGGAGTCCACGCGGAGCCTGGCCATGGAGTGGGGCGGAGCCTGGGGCTGAGTGAGGGGAAGGGAGTCCACGCGGAGCCTGGCCACGGAGTGGGGCAGAGCCTGGGGCTGAGTGAGGGGCAGGGAGTCCACGCGGAGCCTGGCCACGGAGTGGAGCAGAGCCTGGGGCTGAGTGAGGGGCAGGGAGTCCACGTGGAGCCTGGCAATGGAGCAGAGAGGACCTGGGCTCTGAGTACGCTGCACAGAAGCCATACAGAGCCTGCCCGTGGAGGGGAGGGCAATGTGGCACAGAGCCCAACCTTGTTTGCACTGCAGGGAGTCCATGGAGAGCCCTGTCATGGAGCGGGGTGGAGCCCGGTACTCACTACACTGCAGGGCATCCACGCAGAGCCTGGCCACAGAGTGGGGCGGAGCCTGGGGCTGCATGAGGGGCTGGGAGTCCATGCGGAGCCAGGCCACGGAGTGGGGCGGAGCCTGGGGCTGAGTGAGGGGGAGGGAGTCCACGTGGAGCCTGGCCATGGAGTGGGGCATAGCCCGGGGCTGAGTGAGGGGCAGAGAGTCCATGCGGAGCCCAACAATGGAGCAGAGAGGACCTGGGCTCTGACTACGCTGCAAGGAGTCCATGCAGAGCCCTGCCATGGGGCGGGGTGGAGCCCAGTGCTGACTACACTGCAGAGAAGCCACGCGGAGCCTGCCCATGGAGGGGAGGGCAATGCGGCACAGAGCCCAACCTTGTTTGCACTTCAGGGAGTCCACGGAGAACCCTGCCATGGAGCGGGGTGGAGCCCGGTGCTCACTACACTGCAGGGCATCCACGCAGAGCCGGGCAACGGAGTGGACTGGAGCCCGGTACTCACTACACTGCAGGGCGTCCACGGAGAGCCAGGCCATGGAGCAAGGTGGAGCCCAGTGCTAACTACACTGCAGGGCATCCATGTGGAACCCTGCCACGGAGCAGGGTGGAGCCCGGTGCTCACTACGCTGCAGGGTGTTCATGCAGAGCCAGGCCACGGACCGGGGTGGACCCC
>NW_020664584.1:13188826-13189070 GCF_002925995.2 Terrapene triunguis
GTGTTTGCACTGCAGAGAATTCATGCAGAGCCCTGCTACGGCACTGAGGGACCCGCGGCCCAGAGCCTGGAACTGATTGTGCTGCAGAGAGTCCACGGGGAGCCCTGCCATGGAGCAGAGGGGAGCTCAGCCCTGATTACCCTGCAGGGAGTCCACAGGGAGCCCTGCCACAGCACCGAGCAGAGCCCGGCACTGCATGCAGTGCAGACAGTCCACGGGGAGCCCTGCCACGGCACCGAGCAGA
>NW_020664584.1:13189080-13202138 GCF_002925995.2 Terrapene triunguis
GGGAGCCCTGCCATGGCACCGAGCAGAGCCCGGCACTGAGTGCAGTGCAGACAGTCCACAGGGAGTCCTGCCACGGAGCAGAGAGTCCCATGGCCCAGAGCCTGGCGCTGGCTGCGCTGCAGAGTCTCCAGGCCGGAGAGGCTCAATGTGTCATCGCTGAGCGAGGGGGAGGCCTGGCTGAGACCCCCCCATCCCCCGTGGCCTTGGTGCAGGAGAATCCCTTCCAATGTCCCGAGTGCCAAAAGTGCTTCAGCCGCAGCTCGTACCTGGTGAAGCACCGCCGGATCCACGGGGCGGGGAAGCCCCACCAGTGCCCCCAGTGTGGCAAGTGCTTCAGCCAGCGCTCATACCTCTGCAAGCACCGCCGCATCCATGCCGCGGCAGCCGGCAAACCCCACGAGTGCGCGCTGTGCGGCAAGCGCTTCAGCCTTCGGTCCTACCTCTGCAAACACCGCCGCATCCACACGAGATAGAGCCGGTCCCCGGGCCTGGGAGCCACAACAGCCCTGCATGGGCTGTGCACAGCACTGGAGCCAAGGGGACGTCGCCCCGTAGCCACAGAGCCATGGTACAAGCAGCCCACGGAGCGTGCCAGCAGAGCCCACGGCACAGGAGCACTACCGGCAGAGCTGGCAGGCTCCTCTCTCCGGCACGCGGTGGGAAAGGGAGCGCTGGGTGAGGCTGGGGTCTTGTGGAAGTGGCTGGTGGGAACAGAGGGGAGAACTTTCTGTGCCATGTTCTGTAGTGTTTTCTGTCAATAAACGGTTTCGAAGAGGGGGAAATGCTCCCTTGTAAATGAGTGTCTCCTCTCTGCAGCTGTTCGGGGGCAGGGCAAGGGCCGAGGCCCTGCTGTGAGAGCAAAACAGCCTGACCCGCATGTCCCGTGTGAACCTCTCCATTGGGGGGGGGAGGCCAGCGTGCTCACGCAGCCGTTCCTGAGGGGGAACAATTCTGTCGCAGTGCAGCCCGTAACCCCTGCTGGAATGCAGCCGCTCACCCAGGGCTGGGATACCCATGGGGCATCAGGCTCCCAGCACCTACTGCGATGGGGTCTAGTCCCCCTTTGGGAGCCCCAGCTTCCAGCAGGCCCTGCCACTCTGGTCTTGGGGCTACACCTGGGCTGGGGCAGCACATGGGAGGGGCAGTGTGTGGAGTGGTGAGTGTCTCTGCTCCTGCGGGAGGCCAAGGGGTCAGAACCAGGGTTGGGTTCCCCCACAGCCACAGGAATGGCACGGTGGTGCTGCTGCTGCCCGAGGCCTGGGATTGCCGGGGTCCTGGGGCTGCGCAGCTGTAGGGTGGAATTTGGGAGCTGAGGGTGTCAGATACGCTGAGCTAGCGCCTGGCAGCCCCTCTAGCACTCGTGTCTCCTCCACAGACCAGCCCTGGCTCATGCCGGGCTCCGGGGCCCACTGGAGAGTGCCTGCTACAGCATTATAATGGCCTTGGCTGCTGGGGCCGCTGGGCCCGCTCACTGTGGGGGCTCCCTCCCCGGCGTGTGCCCGGACCCTGTGCACAGTCCCCCACTGGGTAGCGGCACCTCTGCCTGTGGGACAATTCCTCATTCCCAAATGCTCTCTGGCCGTGGACTAGGGGGTGCTGACCAAGCAGCTGGCACCGGTCACCACCTGCTGTTGTTAGAGCAGACGTGGCTGGGGTGTTACAGGTTAAAACTTACCCAGAGCAGCGGTGGCCTGGAACCTGTCAGCAGGGTGGGCCCATCTGGCAAAGGGCCATTTCCCTGGGATCTCTTTGGGGGCCCTGGAGCCGGGAGCACGGAGCCAATGGGGAAATAGCCCCAAGGGTTAGGATGAGGGGGAGCGAATGCCACCTGTGGGGTAGGCGGGAGAGGCTCCCTGTGGGAGGCAGGGAGGGGACCTCCCCAAGCATTGAGGAAGTTGGGGCAGAGACCAGATGGGGGGCGGGGCGATGGGCATGCATGTACAGGGGTGCCCCAGGCCCCCCCGAAGTCTGTGGGGGGGCCTGGGGCACCCCTTAGCTGAGTATTGATGAAGATACTGAATAGCATCGGGCCTAGAGACCCCCCTGGACCTGACCCCGACTCCATGACAATTCAATTCCTTTTTGCCTTCTGTTGGTTCCAATCCCTTTAACAAGGGCGAGGTAGGTTTGGGACAAATTTAATCATTCAGCTGCGCTTCAACAACCCAACAGCGGCTCACTCAGCCCATTCCCCTGGGCACCTGCTGTCACCCCATTCCCCTGGGCACCTGCTGTCACCCCTTCCCTCGGGCACCCGCTGTCACCCCATTCCCCTGGGCACCTCCTGTCACCCCATTCTCATGAGCACCCGCTGTCACCCCATTCCCATGGGCACCCGCTGTGAACTGAAAGCCAGACTGAATACTTTACGTTTCAAAGGCTACAACTGGTTAGCGCTCTTTTTGGTAGCTTTAATCGAAGGCTAAGGAGATGTTCGCTGGGACATCAGCCATGGGCTCAGCAAGCCGGGGTCTCTGGACGGAAACCCCGAACCGAGTGGAACTGCTTAGCACTGGGCAGCGATGGGGTCCCGTTAACACCGCAGACCCTGTGGGCTCATTTATTCCAGCTGAATTAACCCACCTCCGCAGAGCACCTTCCCCTCACCCACTCACATGGGGCCTCCTGTGGCACCCTTCTCCCACCAGGGCCCGGAGTCTCCCCCTCCCGCCAGGGGTCACGTGCTGGCTTGCTGCTGCCGGGCCCGGGAGCACCAGGCACTAGTCATGGAGTCTCTGGTGGCGGACGAGCGCCGAGCTCTGGCTGAAGCCGGCGCCGCACTCGTGGCAGGTGAAGGGCCGCTCCCCAGTGTGGACGTGCTGGTGCCGGAGCAGCGCGGAGCTGACGGCGAAGCAGCGCCCACACTCAGCGCAGCGGAAGGGCGCCTCCCCGGAGTGCCTGCGGCGGTGCTGGCGGAGGGTGGCGTGGGCGGCGAAGGTGGCCCCGCAGTCCCGGCAGGGGAAGGGGCGCTGGCCGGCGTGCAGGCGCTGGTGATGCTGCAGGGTGGCGGCCCGGGTGAAGCCCTTGCCGCAGTCGGAGCACTCGAAGGGGCGCTCGCCTGTGTGCAGCCGGCGGTGCTGGATCAGTGCGGTGGCCTGGGCGAAGCACTCCCGGCACTGCCCGCAGCGGAAGGGGCGCTCGCCAGTATGGGTGCGGCAGTGGGCCGCCAGGTGGGCGTTGCGGGCGAAGGCAGCCCCACAGTCCTGGCAGGCGAAGGGGCGCTCGCCGGTGTGGGAGCGCTGGTGGCGCAGCAGGTTGGAGCTCTGGCTGAAGCCCCGGCCACACTCAGCGCAGCGGAAGGGGCGCTCCCCGGTGTGGGACTGGCGGTGCCGGGCCAGGTCGGCTTTGGTGCCGAAGCGCCGGTCACAGTCGCCGCAGCAGAAGGGGCGCTCCCCGGTGTGGGTACGGCGGTGCTGCACCAGGTTGGCGTTCTGGGTGAAGCACTTGCCGCACTCGGCGCAGGCAAAGGGGCGCTCCCCAGTGTGGGTCCGCTCGTGCTTCACCAGGCGGGCGCTCACGGCAAAGCCGCGGCCGCATTCGGCACACATGTAGCGCTGCTGAGCTCCTCGGGGCTGGGGGACGGGCTTGGTGGGGGTCTCTGGCTGCTGCCCAGCACTGCTTCTCCTTCCTGACCGGCGCAGGCTCCCGACCCGCTCCGAGCGCCGGCAAATGTCCAGTTGGGCTCCTTTGGGTGCCCCGTCCACCTGGACAGCCCCCTGCTCGCTCGCCTGATCATCTGCTGAGACACAGATGTGAGTAGCTCCCTGCAAAGGGACCCTGCGGGTGGGGGTGCGTGTCACTAATAAACCTCTGTTTGTAGGGCTGGGAACCAGGGTCTGACCCCCCCAAACCCACCCCAGGGGAGGGCAGAGGGGCCAGTTCTGCCCCATATCCTGGCTGAGCCCCAGAGACAACACAGGGTGGTGGGGGGTTCCCCCAGGGCTAGTGGGGCTGTATCTCAGGCCAGGTGAATACAGATGGGTCATGCTGGGAGCTTTGCAGCAGCTTTGGGGCCATTCCGTGCCAGAGTTGGGTTAACCCCTTCCTCACCTGGACTGGCACCACGTGGCATCTCCCCTTCCTCACGGCCCTGGGAATCCGGAACCCGCAGCTCCTCCCCGCGCTCCATCGGGGAGTTGAGGGCAGCCTGGTACAGGGGAAGGAGATGGGAGAGGTCAGGGTCTAAACTGGATCCTCATGGCTCCGGCCCCATTTCCAAGCCCCGATCTCTCTGGACACAACAGTTCTAGATTCTGCATCTCTGGCAAAAGGCTGTCACTGTATTGCTCCACAGCCCCCAGCTCCTCCCAGTGAGGGAGCCCCTCGGGTCGCCCTTGGCCACCTGAGACAGGGCCCCTCTCCCCAGCCAGCAGTGCCACGCATTCACGAAGAGAAGGGACTCACCGAGCTGCTCCCCGATGCGCCACCAAGGCAGCCACCCTACAGAGGCTGGGAGACGCCTGTCGAGAAATAACAGCGTCAGAGCCTGGGGAATCTCCAGGGGAGCAGCATCCAGGGCTGCAGGTACACTGGCAGCCGAGCCCTCGGGGACTGTCCCAGGCTGGGAAATGCCCAGCCCCAGGGAGTTAAGGCCAGTCCAAACCTCCCCACTTTCCACTCCACGTGCCAGGCCGGATGAGCTGATCCCATGGCCCCGTCCGGCCTCACGCTTGACCAGAGGTTGCTTTGGTTTTACCTGAGGGTATTTCATAACAATGTCACTTTTCCCTTCAGCTTTTGGACTGGGGCCGGGGGGACCAAGCGGACCCGGCTCGGACAGTGCATGAGGGATACATCCCACACACCTGAACGGGGCCTCCAGGAAGGCAGCCAGGCTGCATTTGGAGACTCCAAGCTCACCGCTACCCCTGGCCGTCTGTTCAGGGGGTTAACCTCATGGCACTTGGGCACCACACTGGAGCCAGTTAACCCAGAGGCATCTGCCCATCCTCTCAGCCCTGTGGGGCTGCGACCCGGGACTCTTCCATCCAGGAAGCCAGGGCAGCCTGGGCGGGTGGGGTCCTGCTGGGGGGGGAGGGGGGAGGAGACAGGCGTCTCCCATGGCACCATCCCTGTCCTTGGGGAGAGCCAGGCCCTGGGGGGCAGGGAGGCTGTGCCCGGGCGGGGATCCGGGGAGGCCCCACTGCTGGGGGGGGGGGACAGAGGGCAGTGCCCAGCCCCCAGCCCCTCTATGCCAGCAGGGAGAATCGCCAGCAGAGGCTGCAGCCGCCCCCCAGCCTAGTGCAGGAAGCCCGGCCCGATCCCGGGCGCCGCCCCCCGCAGCTCCCCCAGTTACCGGGGCCCCCGGGCTGGGGCCGCGTCCCCGGCGCTCGCCCCGCGGGGCCCCAGGCGCAGCCGGCTCGGTGCGCGCTGGGCGGGGCGGGACGTGGGGCAGCGAGCGCCGCAGCCTGCGCTCCGGAGCCAGCCCCCTCTAGCGGCGCCTGCTCCTGGCCAGGTCCGCCGCCGGGCAGGCCCTGCCCATGGCAGCCCCGAAGAGTGAGAGGGCCTGGGCTGTTATTGGCCCCCCGCCCGGCTGCCCCCTGCCCAGCCCCCAGAGAGGGGTCTGGCTCAGCTGTGTCGCAATCTGGGTCTATTTGGGGGCCCTATCCATGGGGGGCTGGGGTGTGTGTGAGGCTGCTGCCTGAACCCCGAGACTGAGATCTCGCCCTCATTGTGCTAGTTGTTGCAGACACTGACCCAGATCCGGGCCCCCTATGACACCAGGTGCTGCACAGCCCCTCCACCATCCCCCAGCTCCTGGTGTGTGTGTGTGGGGCAGATGATCCAGCTCAATAATTGCTGGTGCTGAATGAAAACAGGAGTTTTTTCATGCTTTGAGGCCCCCCCCCCGAACCCTATGATCAGACGCCCCAGCTGGTTATGAGCAGGGTTTGGTGGCAGGTTTCCAGACATGGGGTGCTGCGTGTCCAGGGCCAGCTCCAGGCACCAGCGCAGCAAGCAGGTGGTGCTTGGGGCGGCCAATGGAAAGGGGAGCCACGTCCGGCTCTTCAGCAGCAATTCGGCGGCGGGTCCCTCAGTCCCTCTCAGAGGGAAGGACCTGCCGCCGAATTGCCGCCGAAGAATGAATTGGTGGCGGTAGAGCTGCCGCCAATCGCAGCTTTTTTCTTTTTTTCTTTCGCCGCTTGGGGTGGCAAAAACGCTGGAGCTGGCCCTGTGTGTGTCTGAGTTAATGCCAACTCCCGCTTGTCGAATGACAGTGAGGAGTTGGAATTATTTACTCACAGGTTCCATCAGAGATTAGTACTGTACAGCACTGCACAGAACCACTAGCTAGCTTACCACCCTGTGACGGCAGATCCAGAGCTGCTAGGGCTCCTTCACTGCACCTGGAGGGATGCCTGGTTTCATTCCCCAGCTCAGTTCCAACATCAGTGTTATAAAGACCCTCTTTGCCAAAAGAACCATACATTGTGATGTCATAGCTGTACATGCTCATCTTACCTGGTTTATGGGTGAAGGCAGGATTATTTACAGCCGAGAGGACTAATAATTCTTCAAGATAATAATGTTCACTGGCTCTTTCTTTCCCCATAATCAGTCTTCCCTGTTGATTCCCTAATAGAAAACATCTGCTGGAACAATCCTCCCTTATCAGTTTCCCAGGTTTATAAGAACATAAGAACGGCTGTACCGGGTCAGACCGAAGGTCCATCTAGCCCAGTATCCTGTCTACCGACAGTGGCCAATGCCAGGTGCCCCAGAGGGAGTGGACCTAACAGGCAATGATCAAGTGATCTCTCTCCTGCCATCCATCTCCATCCTCTGACAAACAGAGGCTAGGGACACCATTCCTTACCCATCCTGGCTAATAGCCATTAATGGACTTATATATGCTTATGTAAGCAGTATCGATATCTATGTGAAGGGGATAGTTCCTCGGACTAGCTGGAGTTTTATAGACACAGGGAAGCCACAGATTGTTAGCTACGGCCTAACACACAGAATTCCTGAATAGGAATCTGCTCAATATGCAGCGGCAGGCAAAAAAGTGAACAGAGTGTTGGGAAGCATTACGAAAGGGATCGATAACAAGACAGAAAATATCATATTGCCCCTGTATAAATCCATGGTACGCTCACATCTTGAATACTGCGTGCAGATGTGGTCACCACATCTCAAAAAAGATATATTGGAATTGGAAAAGGTTCAGAAAAGGGCAACAAAAATTATTAGGGGTATGGAATGGCTTCCGTATGAGGAGAGATTAATAAGACTGAGACTTTTCAGCTTGGAAAAGAGATGACTAAGGGGGAATATGATAGAGGTCTATAAAATCATGACTGGTGTGAAGAAAGGAAATAAGGAAGTGTTATTTACTCCTTCTCATAACACACGAACTAGGGGTCATCCAATGAAATTAATAGGCAGCAGGTTTAAAACAAACCAAAGGAAGTATTTCTTCACACAACACACAGTCAGTCTGTGGAACTCTTTGTCAGGGGATGTTGTGAAGGCCAAGACTATAACAGGGTTCAAAAAAGAACTAGATACATTCATAGAGAATAGGTCCATCAATGGCTATTAGCCAGAATAGGCAGGGATGGTTCACACCTTGGACCAGATCTTGTGCTCCACATTCCCTCTGAAGCACCTGGCATTGGCCACTGTCGGAAGACAGGATACTGGGTTAGATGGACCTTCGGTCTGACCAAGGATGGCCGTTCTTATTGATCAAGGTTACTTATCAGTCAAGGACCAGTGTCTGGGCCTTAGAATTCACACATACGCTTTGTTAATATCCTAGAGTTTCTAAAGAATAGTTAATATATAAATGAATCAAATATACAGAAAGAAAGGGGCTAAAAGGGTGAATATTTACTAACAGGTAACAGGTATTAACAATATATAGCTAGAGGGGTGTACGGGGTTAGATAGAACAAAGGGTGTAGGGGGGTGGATTTATAGATACAGGGAATGTTTGCTGTGGTGGCTGGTCTCAGTGTGATATCAGCCCTGGGGCTCTCACAAGGCTCTGGGGGAGTCAGAGGCCAGGTCTCCAGTGAAATCCAATGGGCCGGAGCCCCTCCCTCCGCACTGCCCACTCTGGTGGAGTTTCACTGCCAGCCTCCGCTCCCAGAGTCCTGAGATCGCATCTCTCGTCACAGGCACGGATCAGGGCTCTGGGGGGAAGCCTGATAATGCGCCACAGACAGGCACAGCCTGCCAGCCCAGACCCCTGACAGCAAACCTCCCCACATGTGACTTTACAACGACCTGGTGTTTGGGGGCTGGGGCTTGGCCAGGTTACCTTTCCAGCTCCCTGTGCCCTGCCTCGCCGCAAGAGGGCCATCTGCCCTCTCCCCCTGGCAGGGGCTGCAGCCCGGGCACTGGGAGCAGGGCATGCTGGGAGAGGTAGTTCTGAGCAGCATGGGCAGGACAGCCAAGTGGCATGCTGGGACATGCATGCGGGACTTGTCGCAGTGTATGGGGGAAGATTCCCTTGGGCGCAGGTCCTGCTGGGAGATGCAGCTCTTACTGAGCATGATGCATGCTGGGAGATTACGCTGGGACACGGGGCGTGTCCGGAGACGCACCGCCCATTTGGGCCAGGGCATGCCGGGAGATGCGTCTCTACCGGGAGTGACGCATGCTGGGAGATTCCTCTTGGGCATGGTGCATGCTGGGAGATGTAGTCCTGAGATGCTCAGCGCTAACACAGGCAGAGTTAGAACCAGGTGCGAAAGCAATATCTGTTCTGGTGCCCCTGTTGTGGGATCCCCGTGCAGCAGCCCCCCCACCCTTGCTCAGGGCAGTGAGGTGCCCAGCATGACTCCTGCCTTCCCTGCCCCCCCCCAAGCCCTGGGGCTGGGCATGTCTGTGATACCCTGGCCTGGGCGTCCTGGGGACACCGAAAAACACTAAAAATAATGCACACCCGTACACTAACAATAACGCACACCCATACATTAACAATAATGCACACCCGTACACTAACAATAATGCACACCCGTACACTAGCAATAGTGCACACCTGTACACTAGCAATAATGCACTCCCCACAGCTGGCTCTGGGCTCTTTCTGGGCTCCTTTCAGTTCGGCATGGAAAGCTAGCATTGCAGGGTATCAGCGGAGCACACATGCAAGAGGGGGGATAGCTCAGTGGTTTGAGCATTGGCCTGCTAAACCCAGGGTTGTGAGTTCAATCCTTGAGGGGACCATTTAGGGATCTGGGGCAAAAATCTGTCTGGGCATTGGTCCTGCTTTGAGTATGGGGTTGGACTAGATGACCTCCTGAGGTCCCTTCCAACCTTAATATTCTATGATGGGCTTGGTGGACAAGCTCCATAAAATGCAGTGGTCTCTAATGAGGTTCTGTGGGGATCATGCCAGTCCTGGTGCAATTCACCATGATCTCCAGTGGTGTGGAAATGAGTGGAGAACCCAAATATCAGCTCAGTGAGGACAGGGTATACAGAGCCCTCTGGACTGCTTGAGAAAATGGCCTAATTCAAACAAAATGCATTTTATTTCAGCCCAGTGAAATGTGACACATCTAGGCCCAAGGAAACCCAGCCAGCCCTACCGACTGAGTCCTGGACAGCAGCCGCCCTGGAAAGGCCTGAGGGGGCACAAAAAGCAAGAAACTCGCCATGCACTCCCAAAGCGATGCTGTGGCACAAGGGCTAAGGGGAGGCATGGATGTCTACACGGGGTGGTGAGTAGGAACCTCTGTATAGGTCATTGGGTTGAGATGGATACTGGGGCATGGGGCCTCCAGCCCTGCTCTGATGGCCACATTGTACAGGGATGTGGAGGGTGCAGAGCAGAGCCACACCAATAACTGGAGAGGCCTGGAGACAAGCCTGCCAGGGAGAGGCAGGCACAGCTCACTCTGCTCAGCCCGCCCCGAAGCAGACAGAGCGGAGACTTGATCCCAGTGTCCAAGCCCAGCCTAGGGCAGAATCCCCCAGAGCGGAGAACGGCAGAAGAGCCGGTGGTTGGCAGCGGAAGCCAGACCGAGCCAGAGCAGAAATAAGGCACCGGGTCCCCCAGTGCTGGTGAGGAGCCCCCAAGGGCGGCGGGGGGGGGGGAGGGATCCGCCGCCACCCGCACCTCTGCTCGGCTCCAGGGGCCCCTGCGCTCGCAGCCCGGCCAGGAGCAGGCGCCGCCAGAGGGGGCTGGCTCCGGAGCGCAGGCTGCTGCGCTCCCTGCCCCACGTCCCGCCCCGCCCAGCGCGCACTGAGCCGGCTGCGCCCGGGGCCCCGCGGGGCGAGCGCCGGGGACGCGGCCCCAGCCCGAGGGTCCCGGTAACTGGGGGAGCTGCGGGGGGCGGCGCCCGGGATCGGGCCGGGGCCCCTGTGCCCGGGGAGGGGCTGGTCCTGGGGAGCCGTGGGGGCCCATCTGCCCGCGGGGTGGCCGGGGCTCGGGGCTGCCTGGGGAGCAATAGTGCGTGTGTGCGCGTAGGGTGAGCGGTGTGGGTGTGAGAAATCACGGTCCAGCCAGAGAGGAAGTGCGTGTGCCCGCCGGTGCAATGATGTGTCTTGATTTCCCCGAGGGGGTCTCCCCTGCACAGTTCTGGGGTGGGGATGCTGCGGGAAGTGGTGGCCCCGGCTGGGCCCCGTTTTCCCCTCCTTCACTGGCCTCTGCTCTTGTTCTTTCCTTTGAAGCAGCAGGCGCTGTCCAGCGTCGCAGCCCCGATACCAGGCTAGATGGGCCCCTGCTCTCACTGGGCCTGGCAGGTCCCGAGCAGCAGCTTGTGCATCCCCCAGGTGAACCCCTGTGTGTAGCTGGCTTGGGGGGTGGGCTTTCCAGGGTTGTGGGGGTCTGTCCCCATGGGCGGGGCAGTGAATATGCTGTGTGTGGGGAACCTGCAGAAGTGCCCGTCTTTCTGTGGGGGAGCAGGGGTGGAGGAGATGTGGGGGGCTGGAGGGAATGGTGACCAAACCAGAGCAGACTGGGGGAGAGCAGCCAGGATTGAGCTTCGGAAACTTCTTGTTTCAGAGCCTGGACACGCAGGGAGGTGGCCAGGAGCATCTGCCAGGCAGAGTGGACCCTGTACAGAGACCCAGTGCGGGAAGACATGCAGGAGCCCAAGTTCACAGCTGCTGTGGGTGAGAAGCCCATTCCTCTCCTTTAGCAGGAGCTTTGCGGGCTCTGGAGGGCAGGGGGCAGTGTCAGAGCCAGAGGAGGCTGGAGATCGGCCCTGCTGGGCCCCCGGATGCTTGAGAGAGATTGTCCCATTGCCCCTCGTTCCCGGTGGAAGGAGATTCCGAGACAGTGATGTGCACCTAGGGCTTGTGTCCACCTGGAGCTGGGCTGGAGCAGAACTGCGCCTCACTCCGAATTCACAGGCCCTGGCACTGCTGCATGCTGCAGTTCTGGCTGGATCACCCCAGCAGAGCTTTCTGTCACCTCCAGAGAGGGACGGGACTGGCTCTTGGGGGAGCCATTCAGGTGTATGGAAGATACTCAGCTGCTGTGGTGCTGGCAGCGGTGTAAAACTCTAAGCCAGCCAGACTGCTTTGTGAGGTAGCTCTCCTTGTTCTCACCCTGAATTCATCTCTCCGCCTTCCAGCCTTGGCACCTCCTTCAGCCCTTTCCTAGAGCAAAGAGCTGCCAGAAATCTCCTCCCCGTGGCCGTGCTCGGCTACCCAGCTCAGTGCTCTGTAGCCCCAGGGAACCGTCCTGGTCAGGCAGTTCTCAAGCTGCATCGGGAAACTAGGTAAGATGTTTGTCCTGCTGCTCCAGCCCCCCCCTTCCCCTCCTCTGGTGGTTAGAAACCTTCTTCTCCTTCCAGCCTGCATTTACTCCTGGCCATTTATCCCCATTTGTTTTTGTGCCAATGCTGTCCCTTAGCATCAGGAGTCCTTCTTCCTCCCTGGTGGTTTGGGTGCCAGCCGCTTGCTTTACCAGCTGGGAGTTGAGATTTCCTTCCAGAATCCCTGGTAAAGGTCCTGAGCAGCACTGTGCCAGGAACAGATCCCCATTGGCCCCCACTGGAAGCATCCCTCCTTGTATGAGGGTTTCCCCATTGGCTGCTGTTCTCTGAGATCTGCTCGGCTGCGTCCAAGGTGTTGGTATTGCCGACATGAGGAGGATTCGCAGAGCTGCCGAAGGGGCTGGGATGTGCCCATCTCCTGGTTGGTATAATAACAAGAACTGAGGGCCAGAGTCTAAAGAGATCTGGGCACCTGAGAAGCAGATAAAAGCACCCACTAGGTCCCTGTTGGGTTTTTAGGTGTCCAAACAGCTGTCAGTCTGGACCTGGGTGTCTAAATCGCATGAGCCGCAGTGAATCAGGACCTGCAGCCCTTTGCATCTCTCTCAGTGCCGGCATTCCGAGAGTTACTGGTGACTGCGACTCCCAGAGCGAGTGTCCCAATCCCTTAGGCTGCTCTGACGCTGCCCCTTTCCACCCCCTGAGGTTCTCGTTCTCTCCAGCACAGGGACGGATTAATCTCTGGATTTACTCTGTGTCCCAGCAGGCGACGGAGCCATGAGTGAGAGCGAGGAGGGGGCTCCCCGCCTGGATGGGATCGGGACGGAGAGCCAGGAGGGGGCTGGGACAGTGGAGCCGCAGGGGGACGCTTGCTGGAGCCAGCAGCAGACTGAGGTGCAGCAGGGCACCGGCCGCTTCGAGGTGGGACCAACAATCTGTGCTGAGTGCGGGGAGAGCTTTGGGGACGACGTGGCCCTGCTGGCCCACCGGGGGGCGCCCTGCAGCGGCGCGGTGGAGAAGCCGTTTGGCTGTTCCGGCTGTGGGCGGCGGTTCAGCCGCAGCTCCAACCTGCTGCGCCACCAGCGGGTGCACACGGGCGAGCGCCCCTTCACCTGTGCTGACTGCGGCCGGTGCTTCACCCAGAGCGCCCACCTGGCCAAGCACCGGCGCCTCCATGGCACCGCGGGGCTCCCCACCCCGCCAGCGGAGCGCAGCTACAGCCGCAGCCCCGAGTTCCTGCGGTTCCAGCGGGCCCACGCCGGGCAGCGCCCCTTTGCCTGCCCCGACTGCGGCAAGCGCTTCAGCGCTGGCTCCTCCCTGGTGCAGCACCAGCGCATCCACACGGGCGAGCGCCCCTTCCCCTGCCCCGACTGCGGC
>NW_020664584.1:13202148-13204478 GCF_002925995.2 Terrapene triunguis
AGCGCATCCACACGGGCGAGCGCCCCTTCCCCTGCCCCGACTGCGGCCGCCGCTTCATCCGTGGCCCCGACCTAGCGTTGCACCGGCGCACCCACACCGGGGAGCGCCCCTACCAGTGCGGCCAGTGTGGGCGCCGGTTCAGCCGCGGGCCCGGCCTCGTGCTCCACCAGCGCACGCACACCGGGGAGCGCCCCTACCAGTGCACCCAGTGCGGCCGCCGCTTTAGCCGCAGATCCAACCTGGGCCGCCACCTGGCCACCCACAGCATGCTGCGGGGGGACCCCATCCCAGGGGGAGAGCCCAGTGCAGAGACCCTCAGGCAACAGGGAATCCCTGCGGAGGGGGAGGAGTCCCAAGGGCTAAAGGGGCGGAGCTCAGAGGCTATGACCAAGCAGGGAATCCCTGCAGAGGGGGAGGAGTCCCAAGGACTGAAGGGGCGGAGCTCAGAGGCTGTGAGCCAGCAGGGAATCCCTGCAGAGTGGGAGGAGTCCCAAGGGTTGAAGGGGCGGAGCTCAGAGGCTGTGACCCAGCAGGGAATCCCTGCAGAGGGGGAGGAGTCCCAGGGGCTGAAGGGGCGGAGCTCAGAGGCTGTGACCCAGCAGGGAATCCCTGCAGCGGGGGAGGAGTCCCAAGGGCTGAAGGGGTGGAGCCCAGGCTCCCTGGTGGCTCCCCTGGGGAAGCGCCACAGCTGCCCGGACTGTGGGAAGGGCTTTGCCCAGCGCTCACACCTGCTGGTTCACCGGCGGGTGCACACCGGGGAGCGCCCCTTTCCCTGCCCAGAGTGCGGCAAGCGCTTCAGGCAGAGCTCGGTGCTGGCCCGGCACCGGCGCACCCACACGGGCGAGCGCCCCTTCGCCTGCGGGGACTGTGGCCGGCGCTTTGCGGAGAGCGCGGTGCTGCTCCGGCACCGGGCTGTGCACTCCGGCGAGCGCCCCTACTGCTGCATGGACTGCGGCCGGGGCTTCAGCCTCCGTGCCAACCTCCTCCAGCACCGGCGGCTCCATGCCCGGCGCCCCCACGTCTGCACTGACTGCGGCAAGGCCTTCAGCGAGGCCGCAGCCCTGGCCGCCCACCGCGGCACCCGGCATGGGGCCGGCAAGCCCTTCGGCTGCACCGGCTGCGGCAAGCACTTCGGTCGCAGCTCCACGCTGGCTCGGCACCGGCGCATCCACGCTGAGCGGCCCCACGAATGCTCCCGCTGTGGCCGCAGATTTGGGGAGAGCGCCGAGCTGGCGCAGCACCTGCGAGTGCACAGCGAGACCCCCTACGAGTGCGCCCGATGCGGGGAGCGCTTTGCCCAGAGCCACGCACTGATCGCACACCAGGCCTTCCACGCCGAGCCAAGCCACGGACAGCGCCACACTGCCCATGCTCACCAGTCCCCCCTTGCCAAGCATGGGGACAGCGTGCTGCCCAAGTCCCCAACTGTGTCCCACCAGAGACTCCACACGGGATAGGAGCCAGGACAGAGCCCCGGACTCCTGGCTCCCAGCGCCCCCCCAACCCATTAGACCCCATGCCCCTACTAGAGCCAGGGATAGAACCCAGGAGTCCTGGCTTCCAGCCCCCCCATGCTCTGACCCACTAGACCAGGGGTGGGCAAACTACATCCCGGGGGCCGCATCCAGCCCTTCAGGTGTTTTAATCCATCCCTCGAGCTCCAGCCAGGGAGCGGGGTTGGGGGTTTGCCCTGCTCTGCATGTGCTGTGGCTCCACGCGGCTCCCTGAAGCAGCTGATGTCTCCTACACGTAGGGGCAGCCGTTGGCTCTGCACGCTGCCCCTGCCCCAAGCGCCGCCCCCGCAGCTCCCATTGGCTGGGAACAGAGGCCAATGGGAGCTGCAGGGACGGCGCAGTGCACAGAGCTGCCTGCCATGCCTCCATGAGGGAACCATAGGGGGGACATGCCGCTGCTTCCAGGAGCTGCTTGAGGTAAGCGCTACCTGGAGCCTGCACCCCTGATCCCCTCCCATGCCCCAACCCCTTGGTTCCTGCACCCCAATCCCTCATACCCAGCCCCATCCCAGAGCCCGCACCCCCAGCCGGAGCCCTTACCCCCCTCACACCCCAACCCCCTGCCCCAACCTGGAGCCCCCTCCCACACCCTGAACTCCTCATTGCTGGCCCCTCCCCAGAGCCCGCACCCCCAGCCAGAGCCCGCACCCGCTCCTGCACCCCAACCTCCAATTTGGTGAGCATTCATGGCCTGCCATACAATTTCCATACCCAGATGTGGCCATTGGGCCAAAAAGTTTGCCCACCCCTGCACTAGACCCCACTCCCTTCCCAGAGCCAGAACCCAGGAGTTCTAGTTCCCAGCCCCCCCTGCTC
>NW_020664584.1:13204488-13210327 GCF_002925995.2 Terrapene triunguis
AACCCAGGAGTTCTAGTTCCCAGCCCCCCCTGCTCTAACCCACTAGAACCCCACACCCCTCCCAGTGCCAGAGATAGAACCCAGGATTCCTAGCTCCCAGCCCCCTGCTCTAACCACCTTGGAGCTAGGTTGAGGGGGCACCTCTCTCTCTGCAGGTGCTGCGGAGCGCCAGCCTTTTTGGCCCTAAGGGGGGTGGGCAGCCAGCTCCGTCTGAGTGGGGTCCGTGGGGAATGGTACCTTCCAGAGGCTCATGTCACGTGATACAGAGGCTGTTGGAGACACTGAATGAAGCAGGTCTATGTCACAAACCTTGTCTCTGAGTGATCATTGGGCATCAGGATTCCTGGGTTCTCTCCCTGGCTCGGGGAGGGGGCTGGGGGCTAGTGGGTTAGAGCAGGGGCAGTTTGGGAGCCAGGACTCCTGGGTTCTGCTCTAGCAGGAGAGTAGGGCTGGTGGTTAGAGCTGGGGGGGCTGGGAGTCAGGCCTCCTGGTTGCTGCGTGGGAGGCACATGGGCTAAGTTACATGGCTATAGAAATAAACCACGCCCTACTAGACTGAACGCACGGTGGGTGGCGCTGGGGGATGTGCTGCTATGTCCCTGGGAGACCCTCCCCCACCCTCACTTTGGGCAAATCGCTGCCCTGCTCCCTGCCTCAGTTTCCCAACCTGTAACAGGGATAATGCTCTCGCCCCTGCTTGGTGAAGGCACGTGAGCATTAGGGATAGCGTAACTCTCTTGCCACTCGCTTTCACTGCTCTCCCCCAAAGGGGCAGCGGGTGCCATGTCCAGCAATGGAGCCCCCTGGGCCAGGCTCAGTGCTGTGGTTTGCTCCCCAGGTCTGGGCAAAAACCCCGGGTAAAATCCCTCAACTTGGAGAAAAGCTGGGGCCTTTATAGCTTGGGGATCCCTTGGTCAAGAGACCCTAAATTGGGGTCCCTAACCCAGCCCCACACCCGCATGAGGCACCCCAAATCTGAGTAATGGTGCAGAGTTTCGGGCCCTGGGAAGAGTCAAGCTGGGCTTAGCCTGGCTGGGACCTGCCGGGCTCGGGGAAGCTGCTGTACACCGCCAGCTATTAGCGGAGCCTGCACCCCCCCAAGTTGCGTGTCTGCACTCAGGGGGATGGTCTCTCAAAGGAGCTTTGCCTATGACTGCCTGGGTGCCAGTGCCCCACCACCACCACCTAGCAGGCGCCTGTTGCCAGCTGGGCACTAACTAGCCAGGAGACACGGCCCTTCCCTGAGCCCAGGGCAGAGTTGCTTGCAGAGCTGGGACTCAGAGAGCGTGAGCCCTCCCTGGCGTCGCCCCGTCCGGCTCTCTGCCCAGCGCAACTGAGACGGCATTGCTGGTGCCAGCGTGGCAGCTTCACGCTGCGTACTTGGGAGCAGAGACCGGCCCAGTGTCATTGTGCCAGCCAAGCAATACTGACCCGGACGCCAGCTCAGCTATAGAAAGCCTCTGAGATAAGAGCCCACCGATAACATGCTCACCCTTCCTGGAATACGCCAGCTGGGAGTTCTCCCCGTGCACTGGGCCTTTGGCATGTTGCAGGCAGCCCGAGGCCGTAGCAGCAGCGAAATCCGTGTGGCACTAATACCCCCCCCCACCCCGTTCAGTGCCCAGTCCCCAGCCAGTGAGAGCTTGGCTGGCAGCAGCAAGCTCCGGACTTCTGCAAACCTGAGAGGCGCACGGATTGTAGGCTGGACTTTGGGGGGGACAGAAGTAACCCCTCAGACCAACAGTGGCCTGGCCCCAGCAGAGACCTGGATGCTGCATGGCATAGGGAGGGCTATGTAGAGCAGCCAGCTCTCCCGTTAGAGTGTGCTGGGTTTTGTTACTGATTTACCATGTGGCTGCTGGATACCCCCAGCTCTTTGAGCCAGGGACCAGTTAGTCATTTCGCTAATTGCAGGGTGACTCATTACCTGCCCACAGGTCTGTATCTGCTCCAGCCCCCAGTGGAGCAAACGTGCTGGTGAGCTCTTGGCCCAGACCTGGCCTTTGTCCTTCCCCTGTGACCAGCATCTCCCCCACCCCCCCCCCCCCCCCCCCCAGGCTCCACTTCTTGTTCAATGCCCACCAGCACCTCATTAGTATTGGCCCAAGTATGCAAATCAGTGCCCAGTGGAAGCCCCACAAGGGCAGCAAGGACCCCGCCTTTACTGGGCTGGTCGGCCAGCCGGGCTGAGCTGTGCAGTCTGCTCACATGGGAGCTGTATGCACAGCAAACAATGGTGGTGACACCCAGCGGGCCACTGGCTTTCAATGGAGCTCTCCCATGACACTTGTTAAGAACATAAGAACATAACCCAGGAGTGCTGGCTCACAGACTCCCCCACCCCCTCGCTCTTACCACTAGACCCCACTCCCTTCCCAGGCCAGAGCTGGGGATAAGGACAGAAGAAGGGTCACACTGGGCCAAACCAATGGGCCATCTAGCCCAGTATCCTGTCTTCTGACAGGCGCCAGTGCCAGGTGCTTCAGAAGGAATGAACAGAACAGGGCAGTTATTGAGTGATACATCGCCTGTCACCCAGTCCCAGCTACTGGCAGGCAGAGGTTTAGGGACACCGAGAGCATGGGGTTGCATCCCTGACCACCGTGGCTAATAGTCATTGATAGGTAAGTTCATGGAGCTATATTTAGGCCTTCACGACATCCCCTGGCAATGAGTTCCACAGGTTGCGTATGAGGCGTGTGAATACTCTCTTGTTTTTTGAAACCTGCTGCCTATTAATTTCATTGGGTGACTCCTAAGTTCTTGTATATGCTGGTGGGTTAGAATGGAAGCTCTTTAATGGGCTATCAGAGCTGTAATTCCCCTTCCGCCCACATGGGGGTGACACTGAGCTCAAAGTACTCCAATCCACTGAGGAAAAAAGGCTGGACAAGCTGAGAGGACACTGAGCATTAGTATGTTGCGTCCCAAGGCTACCTGCAGCCATGCGGCAATGAGCTGATGGCGTCAATCACCTAAAGCCCAACGGCCTCTGAAAATCCTAGCCTCCGTGGCTGCCAGCCCAGGGGTGCTGTTCCTGGTCAGGCCATGTGGGGAAACTGAGGGACAGTGCACTAAAATTAATCTCCGCTTTAGGTCACCTGGGAAGAGCAGTATGGGGCCCTGGGAATAATCCAGCAAGGTTGGTGCCACTTGGCGTGTAACTCAAAGCATGGTGGCCTGACCCCAGCTGCCTCACGTTTCACGCGCTGCTGGGCCCCTCGCACCAGGTTCAGCGATGCTTGGAGGGGAGAATGGGCGAGCCAGGCATGTGTAGCACCGTGACACTGTCCTCGCCTGGCTTCCAGGGCTCCAGCTACATGGGGGCAGGGACTCTTTCACCGGCAATCGGTGCTGGCGCCAATACCCCTGTGCGGTGCTAGGGAGTAGGGCAGGGGGAAATCAGCAGGGGGCGCTCTCCCCTGCCTGCCAATGCCCCAGTATGCGGCTAGGGGGCACTGTGCTGCAGGAGACAGAGTGAGGGGCTCAGTGTGGGGGGGTCATGCTGTGGGGGAAAGCGAGGGGCTCAGCACGGGGCAGTGTGCTGTTGGGGAACAGAGTGAGGGGCTCAGCGAGGAGGGACACTGCGCTGTGAGGGCGCATGATGGGACTTTCCCCACTTGTAATGTCTAGGATCAGCCCCCTATGGGGTCCTGGGCCCTTACTGGGCTTATTTCCCCTTATTCTCACCTGAGCCTGCTCTGGGCAACACCAATCCTGGCCCGCTCCTTCATCCGGCTGTGCCCCATGGAGCCCCACCTCCCCGTCCCCTTATATCACACACGGCCAGTCACAGACGGGTGCGGGGCAGATTCCTCTACAGATTTTATTGTTAAGGCTGGGATTGGCTGTCGCTCTGGTACAGCCCCAGCCCCGTGGATATACAGCTATTACAGCCAGACAGAGTCGAATACATCAGCAGTACAGTCGGACACAAGAGCCTGGTACATTAGCAGTACAGCTGGAGCCCGGCGGAGCCAGAGCGCAGCACACAGTGTTGTTTCAGTTGGAGCCTGGTATGTCACTGGTACAGTCAGAGCCAGAAACTGGTACATGGGTAGCACAGTTGGAGCCTGGTACGCACAGAGCTGTTACAGTCAGACCCAGTTACATTCACAGCTTGTTACCGTTGGAACACAGTTCAAACAGGACCTGTTACACAGCCAGCACAGGCGGCGGTCGCTACACTCGGTCTGTCACAGTCAGAGCCTAGCCTTATAGTGCCCAATAAAGGCAGAGCCTTTACAGCTGTAACTCTACACCATCATGAGTCCATTACACCCAGAGCCCTCTACTTACAGTGCCCATTACAAATCCAGTACAGCCAGAGCTGGTTACATACACAGCTGCTACAGTCAGAGTCCATACAGAGTCCATTACTAGGACCAACAATCAGAGCCTGGTGCAATTGTTGGAACCTACCCCAGGCTAAAGCTGTTACAGCCAGAGGCTGGTACAACCAGGCCCTTTTACAGCCAGAACCCAACAATCAGAACCTGCTACAGTTGGGGCCTGCAACTGTTGGAACAGTTGGCACAGTCGGAAGCCAGTTGAGTATCACATTCCTGCAGGCCCCCTTCTCGTACCACCACCCCCAGCCGAGCAATTCTCTGCCTCAGCCACGCTCCAGCCAGCACGGCTCCTGCACGCACGCCACACGCCGCTAAATATCTACGCAGGTTAGTGCACAGTGCCCCGCCCCCTCGCACCTGCGCCCCCTGGGGGAGACACCCTGAATGTCCAACGTCCTTGGGGAATAACCGGGAAGGGAGCCAAATGCAGACACACGGGCCTCCCAACCTCCCAACGAGAACCCAGGCTGGGGGATGGCGAATGGCTTTGCAATGCATCCTGGGAAAGGATGGAGACGTGTGTGTGTGACCCCCAACTCCCCACACACATCAGGACAGATGTGGGCAGGAGGCACCCAGGACAGAGACATGGGGTGAGGGGCGGGGAGAGAGACTCCCAGAAGAGGGGTGTCCAGGACAGACACGTATATAGAGGGGTGGTGGGTGACTCTTGGGATGGCTGGACGGCTCGGCTGTCTCTGGACAGACAGATGGACGGAGGGGGGAGGGCTCACAGGAGGGGGATGTTCATGACAGACAGATGGACACCAAGGGGGCAGGAACAGGACTGCCCTGGGACAGACGAACAGAAGTCAGGGCTATGACAGGCAAAGGGGGTATGGGGAACACTCAGGGCCCCCCCCCAGAACCTCTTCCCTTCCACTTGCAAAACACCCCCCCCCCAAAGATCCAGACAGGCTGAGGAGGGGGGGGGGAGGAGCCAAGGTGATGGGGGAGGGAAGGCATGGGGCTAAGGAGGGGGAGGAGCCAAAGGGAAAGGGGCGGGGCCCAGGGGGCGTTGATTATTTTGTTTTTAAAGGGTTAACGCTGCTTGTGCTGTTGTTTCTGAGATCGGGGCCTCCCCGGTTTAGTACCGTTAGGGGGTGAGCGTCGCGTGGCCCCTGGGGCCGGAGTGCATTGTGGGATAGCAGGAAGTCCCGGTCAGAGGCGGGAGGCGTCTCCATCCCCTCCCCCTCCTCTGCTCAGCAGGAGACCTCCATGGTGTGGGCTCCGCTCCCCGGGGCCGGCCGCGGCGGCTGCTGGGGGCTCCCCGACTCGCTGTTCTGGGACAGGGTGCGGGAGCGGGACTGGCTCCCGTCCCCTGAGGCTGCGCTGGACAGCGAGGCGGTGCGGGAGCGCGACAGGCGCGTCATGCAGGAGGAGGCCACTGCAGGGAGACAGAGAGGGGAGGAGTCAGACTGGCTACGCCCCTCTGTTCTGCCCCGCCCACCCCTCCGCCCACCAGCAACAGACCCTGCCCACCCCTA
>NW_020664584.1:13210727-13224347 GCF_002925995.2 Terrapene triunguis
GGGAGCTCCCCACACAAACTGCACAATGCCCCCTACACCTGTACAGGGAGTGGATGGGGGGTGGTGAAGGGGGGGGAGCCAATGTGGGGCATGTGGGGTGCATGGGAGGCAGTGCAGGACACTGGAGTGTGGGGGGCAGGGAGCCAGTGCAGGGTGTGGGGTGGGGCAGCCATATGTGGGGGTCTGGGGGTGCATGGGGGGAACAGCAGAGAAGGTACCTGACCCCATACTCAGTTTCCTGTCCAGGACGTAGGGGACTGAGAAAGAGAGATAGATGCTTCAGGGACTGGCCTGGCAGTGGGGCAGCGACTCGGGGCTGGGGATGGGCCAAGGACCCAATGCACGGGGGGGGGCTGGGGGAGGGGCAGGGCTGGGAGATTGGGACACCCCTCACCCCACGGCGGCTACTCACTGTATCCCATGCCCTGGACGAAGTACTTGAATGCCTCGGTCAGCTTCCCAGGCTGAGAGATGGGGACAAGATGGAGATTAGAACCCGTGCCCCACAGCTGGGCTACCCCCAGACCCTCCCCTATTGCCACCCACCCCCTATATACCCTGGCTGTGTACCCCACCTCACAACTCTCGCTCCTGGCTACCCCCAACCCTCGCTCCATCCCTTACATAGCCAGACTGTGCCCCACAACTGTCCCCCTAGAGATCCTGCCTGTACCCCCCAGACCAGCCCCCATTATGTCCTTCCAGTGCCTTCCCCCCTCAGGCCCCTCCCCCCATGCTGTCCTGCACCCCCCCAACTACTGCCCCAGAGACACCCTCCCCCTCACGCTGCCCTGCGCCCTCCATCCCCATTGGGAAGGCAGCTCTCACCTGTGTCAGCTGGGGCTGCCCCCCGGAATCTGCCATCTGGAAAACAAAGCCAACACTCAACTACTGGAGGGGCCCAGGGCTGGGCTACCAGGGGGCTGTGGGTCAGGAGCCAGGGGCACCGGCAGAGCTGGGGGGGGGGAGCCCAGGGCTGGGCTAGCAGGGGGCTGTGGGTCAGGAGCCAGGGCCACTGGGAGAGCTGGGTAGAGGGGAGCCCAGGGCTGGGCTACCAGGGGGCTGCGGGTTGGGAGCCAGGGGCACCGGGAGAGCTGGGTAGAGGGGAGCCCAGGGCTGGGCTAGCAGGGGGCTGCGGGTTGGGAGCCAGGGGTACTGGCAGAGCTGGGTAGAGGGGCGCCCAAGTCTGGACTAGCAGGGGGCTGCGGGTCGGGAGCCAGGGGTACTGGCAGAGCTGGGTAGAGGGGCGCCCAAGTCTGGGCTAGCAGGGACTGTGAGTCGGGATGGGGTGGGGGCAGGGGACATCACTCACCTTGAGGAAGGAGGTCTGGGTGGGATCCAGTTTGGAATTACACTCCACCTGGTTTGGGGGGGGGGGGGGGGACAGAGAACAGTGTGAGGGGAGCAGAGCACAGAGACACCTGGACCTTGAAACGCCCCCCCAGCCCGACGACATCCCAAGGCCCAGAGCTCGTTGTGCCCCTGGGAATCAGACGTCAACCATGCTTTGCCTGGTGTATGTGTAAGGCCTGGAGCCCCCGGCCTGGCCAGTGACACTGTGTGGGCCTCAGTTTCCCCTGGGTGCCGCATGTCTAAGCAGGGGGTGGGAGAGGGTGTTTACTGTTGCAGAGGCCCAGGTATGACCCTGCCTAGGAGCCTGGATTCCAGCCCAGCAACAGCTGCCTGAGGGCCCATCCGAACCTGGAGCCATCCGGTTTTGTGAGCTGTTTGCCCGGACCTAAGACAAAGGGCGGAGGAGGGGCTGTTGGGGGAGGGGATATAGGGGGCTCGGCTGGACGGGGGACAAGGAGCAGCTGGAGCCCATGGGGACAGGGACAGACCCAGCTGGCCTGAGGGCCCTGAGAACATCCCGGGCTGGGTTCAGACGTTCATACTGGCTGAGTCACCGCAGGCCAGGGACCAGACTGGGGTGGACTCCCCGAGGGGCCCACGGCAGAGTCAGGCGGGCTGGAGGCTCAGAGGCACGGTCCTGGGAGGCCCTGGCCCCGGAGAGCGAGTGCGACCCTTGCAGGGGACTGATGCACCCACGGGGGCTCCTCTCAGCGGCCGTACGGAGCCAGCACAGGGCCTGGGAGCCCCTGAGGGAAACCGACACAACCCTGGTCAGTTTCACGGCGCTGGCCAGTGCCCCGAGCAGGAAATCAGGGAATCCGTCCGGTTTCTGCCAGGGCAGCCCAGGGGGCAGGTGACGTCCCCCCTTTAGCAGGGATCAGCCCCAAACCAGCCGGGGACCAGAACCACGGAGCGTCTGCCTGTTCTAAACAGAGAGAGGAAGTGTGTGTGTCCGTCTGTCTGTCCATCCAGCCCTGCGGGAGGGAATGCATGTCCATGTCCCTGCTGCCCCCAGCTGGGTGTGATGAGCCCAGCTCAGAGTGTGTGTCTGTCCGTCCCCAGCAGGAGGGAATGAATCCTGCACTGTCTGTCTGACCCTTCCCCGCCGCCCCCTGCTGGCGGGAATGAGCCTGGCGCTGGGTGTGTGTCCCATTGTGTGGTGTGCTCGGGTTGTATAGCAGGGTGCGCTGTGGGGCTGCGCGCTGTCTATGTTGTGTAGCTGCAGGGGGTTGTGTAGCTGAGGGTCTATGTGCTGTCTATGTTGTGTAGCTGTGGGGGGTTGTGTAGCAGAGTGCGCTGTGGGGCTGTGCGCTATGTTGTGTAGCTGAGGGTCTATGTGCTGTCTATGTTGTACAGCTGTGGGGGGTTGCATAGCTGCGGATATGTGTGTAGCAGGGTGCGCTGCAGGGCTGTGCGCTATGTTGTGTAACTGCGGGGATGTGCGCTATGTTGTGTAGCTGCCGGGGGTTGTGTAGCTGCAGAGCTGTGCGCTATGTTGTGTAGTTGTGCATTGTGTGGTTTGTTCTGTTACTCACCACGGCATCTTCATGGGGGGCCTGGTCTCCCACCACCAGCATCACGGGGCACCTGTGGGACAGAGAGATGGAAAAGGGATGGTCGGAGTGCCCCTCCCCTCTCCCAGCAGCTGCTCTGGTGGTCCGGGGTGGGGAAGCTGGGCAGAGCAGAGCACAGGGGTGGAGGGGGTTAGGGGTCAGCTGGGTGTCCCCCCCATTCCTGGGGGGTTCTGGGGACAGGCCCCGCCCCTAACCAGGGGGGGGCTGAGGGATACTTGGGAGGGCAGGGGTATGGGGCTGCTGTGGGGTGTTTGTGGGGTACCCAGGGGGGGAGAAGGGGGTCCCTGTATGCTTGTGGGGGGCTGAGAGGTGTTAGGGCATTTATGGGGGGCCATGAGCAGGGGTGTCCTAGGGGGGCTGTGGGGTGTTTGGGGGATACCCGGGGGTGCCGGGCTCACTTACTTCAGGGTGACGTCTCCTCCACGTTCGAAGTTCAGGTCCCGGCGGCTGGGGAGGGGGCGGGAGGAAATGGGGGGCTGAGAACTGCCCTGCGCCCCCCACATCTCCCAACACAGCCCTGAACCCTCCCAACTCCCCCTGGTCTCAGCACAGGGGGGCGGAATTGGCAGCAAACTTCCCCGCCCCGGGTCCCCAGGTCACCTCTGTCCCATGAGCCTTTACAGTAACTCCAGCCTCAGTCATGGCAGCCATGATAGAGCCCCCCTGCCCCCCGCTAGTGCCCTCCAGCCCCCCCGCCTCCCTGCCCCCCCAGTGCCCTCCAGCCCCCCTGCCCCCACCCAGCGCCTCCACCCCCACCCAGAGCCCTCCAGCCCCACGGCTGAGCCCCCCCCAACTCCAGCTACCTCCAGCCCCACTCCACGGCCAAGCCTCCCATACCCACCCCGCCTCCAGCCCAGCCCCACAGATGAGCCCCCAACACACGTGTTGTAGCTGCTCCAGTAGAGCTGAATGTTGCTGAGGTTCGGGGCTCCGACCAGCGCCTCCCTGTACTGCTGGACCAGCTCCGTGCAGCCGGACAGCTCCTCCTGGGGGGGGGGGGGGGGGGGGGGGGGGGGGGGGGGGCGTCCCCCCCCAGTCACCGCCCCCCCCCGGCCCTGCCCCCCCTGCCCCCCCCCCCACAGCCCTGCCCCCACAGCTCCATGCAGCCGGACAGCTCCTCCTGGGGGGGCAGGATATTACTGGCCCTCCCGCCGGTCCTGCTGCTCCCCCCATCCTTCCCCCCAGAGCCCTGCCCGTCTACCTCTTCACTGCCCCCCTCCCCAGGCTACCTCCCTCTGCCCGGGGAAGAGCCCTGGGTCTAGCCCTTGGGAGCGCCAGGAGTGGGGCCCATCTGCAGCCCCTGGGGGCGACACGCAGATTTCCCCCCCTCACCTGGCTGAAGAGATGGGCCAGGATCATCTCGGGGATGGACGAGGTCAGGCCGCTCAGCTGGGGGAGGAAAGCAGAAGGTGAGAGGGGGCACTGGGGATGGGGGGGCAGCACCGAGGGGGGTGAGAGAGACGTGAGGTGACGGGGGGGGGAGGGGGGAGAACGCCAGGAGCTGACCCTAGGCCAGAAGAAAGTTCCCTCTGATCTCTCCAGCTGTCCACGGTCTCTGTTTGCTCCCCCAGACCTGTACCCCCCCCCGGCACAACCACCCCCGTACAGGAGAGCCAGGGGAAGGGACCCCCAAACCCCCTACCTTGTGAGCCGCCCAGTCCATCCAGCCCTTGGCATTGGGGTCGATGTTGATCAGAACCAAGCCCTCCACAGTGTCAGGGTGAGAAAGCTGGGGGTGGGGGGGGGAGAAAGAGAAATAAGGGTGAAAACAGCCCCCGTTGCCCCCGCTAGCCCATCCCTTGCCAGCCCTGTGCTCCCCCCAGCCCTGCCAGTGCCCCTCACTCCCAAACCGCAGCCCCCTGCTATCCCAGTCCTGTGCGCCCCCCAGTCCTGATAGCCCAGCCCTTCCCCCCCAGCTCTGCTGGTGCCCCTCACTCTCGACCCGCAGCTCCCCTGGGCCTGCGTCACTCACACTGTAGCGGGCGAGGATGTAGGCGCCGGCTCCCACCCCGATGCCAATGATGCTGGTGAATCTGTGGGAGGAGGGGGAGGGGGTTAATAAACCATGTGTTTGGGGGGTGAGGGAGACGAGTTGTTCCTAGCTCCCATGGACCATGAAATCTGGGACTTATCTGGTCACTGGCCCCATGAATTCACCACCCCGCGGTAACAGGGAGCATCAGTTGGTGGATGTCATGGTGACCTGGAACAGGCGACAGATGGACACAGGCCTTGGCCGCGTGATGTCACCCAGGGACAGCGTTTAGATCAGGCCTGGTGCACGAGGGCAGCGTGAGGCCGGAAACCAACGCCCCAAAGCCAGGCAGTTGGATGCGGCTGAACTGGGGAACGTGGGGCCAGATTCCGTCTCTTTCCTCTCGCTCTGGCCTCAGGCTGGCTCTCCTGCAGCACGGCTGAGAGCCTGGGACCAGCCAGGCCACTGAATGCAATGCCCCGAACAGCTCGATGCTGCTCTGAGTTTGCCAGGTCTCAGCACGGCCGATCAGGCCGTGGGCTGGGCCTGGGTTTTGCCAGCAGTGAGGCTGCAAATGAGTCTGTGACAAAGTGGGGATTTTCTGTAGTATTTTTATGAGGCCTGTGCGTGCCTCAGTTTCCCCGACACGTTGCATGGTGTGACGAAGCAGGGGATTTTCTTGGTGTTTTGCAGGAGTGGTGTGCATGCCTCAGTTTCCCTGTGTGCTGCGTGTGTAACAAGGTAGTGGGAGGGGGTTTGTTGTCACAGAGGATCAGGTGTGACCTTGCCTAGCAACTGGGACACTGACATCGGCCTGGAGATGCGGGACCCTAGCGACTGAAAGGCCCAGCCTAGCTTGGAAGGCAGCCGGTTCTGACCAGTGGGAGGACAAAGGGCTGAGGAGAGAAGGGCCCGGTGACCTGACCAGCCAGTTCCAAGCAGGGGGAACAAAGGACAGAAGAGAGAGGGCCCCAGTGACCTGTTTACCTGGGACCGAAGACAAAGGACAGGGGAGGAGCTGTGCGGGAGATGCTATTGGGTGATTGGCTGGAAGGAGGAGGCGGCTGGATGCGGGAGAGACCTAGATGTGCTGTGCTGAGGGTTACTAGGCCCCAGGGCCGGAGAACCTCCTATGCTGGGTTCAGACGCTCAATAAACCTCCTGTTTTACGCTGGCTGAGTCACTGCAGACTAGAGATGGGGGGGGGGGCTTTGCTCTCCGGGGGGCCAGAGCGAGGGGACTCCCTGAGGGGCCCATGGCAGAGCCAGGAGTGCTGGAGGCACAGAGGTGCAGTCTCGGGAGGCAGCGGGGCCAGAACGCCTATCCCCAGTGAGAGAGAGCGACCTTCCCCCGCGGGGGCTGTCTCGCAGAACGGGGGTTTCTCCCAGGGGCCGTACGGAGCCGGGAGCACCAGGCCTGTGAGTCCGTGACACCTGGCTACCCAGCGGGCCGAAGAGGAGTCACATTTGCTCTCAGGGCAGGCGAAGGCTGCTCTCTTCCGTCGGTGTGAATACCCAGCCCCACGGGCGGCAGAAGCGCTGTGCACACGGACGCTCATGCTGGAATAGTCACGCCCTGGAGCGACACACGCTTTGCCGACACTGGCTATAGTGTAGACGTGGCTTCAGAGACACAGGTGGGGGCGTCGCCTGCTGTCTGAGCAGACTGAACGGGACAGGCTGACCCCGTATCAACGGAAAAGTCGTGAAGACAATGGCAAACCCAGTCCCCAGGACACGGCCACCCCGAAGGAGATGGGTCCCCTGCCTCTCAGCAAAGACGCTGGCTGGAGACGGAAGGACTGGGGAGGTGGGAGCTGGGAACGGGCAGACACCCAGACGCAGCCGAAACGCCGGTGCCTCCAGCTGGGCCCCGGCCGACCCAAACCGACGGAGCCTGATTCACACAGTGCAAGGCCGGGCAGTCCCAGGGGCTGTTCGCACCTTTGGCTCTTTGTTCCATCTCGATTAACTGAACAGACCAGAGATCGGGGTCCGGCCAGGCACTGCACAGACCCCCCCCCACCCCGAGACAGGGTCCCCCCCCTGCACCTGAGCTCTGGGACCCAATTCCCCCCCAGCCAGCCCCACAGTGGCAGGAAGGGGAGGCGGGGGAGGGGTGCATGCTGTGTTTGTCTGTTCCTGACCCCCACTCACTTCAGGTACTGCAAGATGCAGGGGATCATGTCGGCCAGCTGGTCCAGCGACGGGTACTGGTATCTGCGGGAGGAGGGCACATCAGCCGGGGGGAGGGGGGGGAGCAGAGAGGGGTAGGGTGTGGGGGGGTGTCTCTTCCCAAAAGGAACACTGGGAGTGGGGAAAGCAGGGTGGGGAGCAGGGGGTCTCACCCCAAGGGGAACAGCAGGAGTGGGGAGAGGAAGGGATGGGGGCAGGGGGTCTCACCCCAAGGGGAACAGTGGGGATGGGGGGCAGGGGGAGGAAGGAGTGGGGGGCAGGGGGTCTCACCCCAAGGGGAACAGTGGGGCGCCTTCCTCCATGCCAGGGGCATCCACGTGAACCACCACGAAGTTCTTGACGATCTCCTGCATGTCCTCGAAACGGAAGAGCGGCTCGAAGCAGGACTGGTCTGGGGAGGCCGGAATAGTGTCAGAGCAGCAAGGGACGCGATGGGGGCAGGATGGGGGCGCTGGCTGTGGGGGGAGCTCCCAGCAGGGGGCACTGGGGGGGGAGTGGGATGGGAGCTCCCAGCAGGGGGCACTGGGGGGGCAGGGTAGAGGGGGAGCTCCCAGCAGGGTTTTGCTGGCTGTTGGGGCAGCAGGGTCAGGGCGCTGGCTGTGGGGGGAGCTCCCTGCAGGGATCCTGTCCCTTCCGCTAGCCCCACTTACGGTTGAGCCCCACATCGTGGTAGGTCAGGATGGCCGGGCGCTTGGGCTTCGGGGTGCCATGGACGGTGAAGGCCACGAGTCCATAGGGCGTCTCCACCGAGTGCTTCTGCCAAAGAGAGAGAGATGGGGGCTGTGAGGCGTGTGGGGGGCTGCCCCATGACTGGCATGGGTCCCAGGTGGAAACAGCTGATGCCGTTGCGCAGAGGGGGCTCCCCGCTTTCCAACAACGCAGGCTGGGCAGCCACCGCCCAGGAGACGCCCGAGATATCGGTCCCCAAACAGCCCCCGCCCCCGTTCCATGGTCCATACCCTGCCGTGGGCTCCCCACAGAGCTGGGCACCCCCGGGTTCAAATCCTGACTCCCCAGCGGAGGGTGGGGGAAGCAAGGCTGGGGTACCTGGGGGTCCACTGCTAATGTCCTGCTCCCCCATGCCCAGGACACTGCGAGACGGGGTTCAAGCCAGGGAGGGGTCAGTGCAGCTCAGACAACAGGAGCCAGGACTCCTGGGTTCTCTCCCCAGCTCTGGGAGGGGAGTGGGATCTAGTGGTCAGACAGCGGGGGGGGGGGGGGAATACAGCAGTGAGCACCCCTCCCCCCCAGCGTGCCCTTTGCCCTCTGACCTTGCCCGGGACGGGCTGCGAGGGGGGCAGCAGCAGGGGCTTCTCCTCCGTGATCTGCACCTCGTGGAGCTCAGTCATGGCTGCGCCTGGGGGAGAGGGAAGAGCGGGGGTGTGGGGGGGGGGGATCAGAGCAGGACATAGATACACCTGCCAGCACTGCCCCTCCCCCACCCCAAACACACAGCCCCCCCCCTAGAGCCACCCCCCGACACACAGACCACCCCCAAAATACCCAGCAGATCCCTGTGGCCTGAGGTGCTCAGAGACCTCCCCCCCCCAATCCCAGGAGCCCCCTGCCTAGCCCAGCCCCCTACCCTGCTCCGGGCAGGGCCTCAGGGCTCAGGGGAGAGGGGGCTTTTCCCAGGATCGGGGCTGGGGATCAGGCTCAGGAAGACCCTCCCCCCATTGGTGTCCCAGGAAGTTTGTGCATCAGGCTCCACTGGGGGGCAAATTCGGCCCCCCCCCCGCCATCAGGAGGCACTGGCTGAATGAGCAAGTTGGGACCTGAGCCTCTCCTACCCATCCTGCCCCACACCCCACAGCGCCTCTTGCTGGGAAAGTAGCCCTGACTCTGTCGCCTCCCTGCCCCTCCAGCTCGCAGTGCCGGTGGGAGCGGGGATCCAGCCCCCCAGCCAGGAAGGGGTTAGTCCCTGCAGCCCACTGAGGGGAGAGAGGTGGGGTGCTCTGGGGGGCAGGGCTGGGTACCAGGCCAGGGGATGTGGGGAAGTCAGGGGGAAGCAAGGTACAATCAACCGGACCTGACCGAAGGGAGGACGTGAAAGGGCACTGAGCTGGGGCGCCACGCGGCCGAGGGATTTGAACCTGCCACGAGGAGGTGCCCAGCGGGATGGCGTGGGCGGAGCTGGGGCCCAGGCTGCAGCCTCTCTAGATGGCACGTGTGGGTGTGAATGCCCCCGCCCCCCCCAGGCTGCTGGTTCTGGCGAGCGCCGTTCGCTCTCCAAGGGGGAAGAGCTGCGACGAGGGGGGGATTCTTGCTGGTATTTTGATGACCCCCACTGTGTGCCTCAGTTTCCCCATATGCAGCGTGGTTGCCCAGTAGGGTAACTAGCTTGCAAGAGTAAAATATTGGGACACATGGGGCGAGGGGGGGGAGCCACAGGCTCACAGCTTCCACTAGAGTAGTAGGGGAGGGGGGAGCACAGCCCCAGGAAGCTGCAAGGGGGGGGCGCATGGCCCTGGCTCCAGCCCCTGCCGCAAGCTGGGGGTGCAGGGCCCTGGCTCCCGCTGCAAAGGGGGGTCTCAGGGCCGGGGCAGGGGGTTGAGGCATGGGAGGGTGTTCGGGGTGCTGACTCTGGGAGGCAGTTTGGGTGTGGGAGGGGGCTCAGGGCTGGGGCAGGGGTGCGGGAGGGGGTTCTGGGCAGCCCTTACCTCAGGGGGCTCCCCAGAAGTGGCGACATCTCCCTCTGGGTCCTAGACGGAGGCGCAGCTCGGCAGCTCTGCATGCTGCCTCGCCCCCAGGCGCCGCCCCCGCAGCTCCCATTGGCCGCAGTTCCTGGCCAATGGAAGCTGTGGAGCCAGCGCTCATGCTGGGGACAGCGCGCAGAGGGAGATGTCGCCACTTCCGAGGAGCTGTGCGGAGCCGGGTAGGGAGCCTGGCAGCCCTGTGCCAACCGGAGGCCTGGCAGCCCTACAACATCGGGACAAATGGCATCCTGATCGTACATCGGTCGGGACACGGGACAGAAAGTTAAATAGCGGGACAGTCCTGATTTTATCGGAGTCTGGTCACCCTGTTGCCCAGCATGGGGGAAGGGCGGTGTGCGCTTTCAGGAGAGGCTAAAAGGCACCCGCATGGGTGACACCTCCCTGCCTCGGGGAACGAGGAGTCATTAAGGAACTGGCTGGAACTGACCCAGGTGAACAAGGTGCCCAGCCACCTGATGCCAGCTCCAGTGATGCCTAGATTCCTCCTCCCCCAGCTCAGCAGGGGAGCTGAGCAAAGACCCCCCCAGCTGAAGCAGGAAGGGCTGGGAAGGTGGGAGCTGGGGGTGAGTGGGGGCTGCCCACCCGGGAAGGGACGAGGGGGTCAGACAGACACTCAGACGCAGCCGTAACATGGGGTGCCTGGGCCCTGGGCCGACCCGACGCCGCGTCTCCCTGCTGCCCTAAGGGCTTCCTGGGCTGCGTCCCGGTGACTAACCAACCCAATCCCGCGTCGGTCACGGCTCTCCCAGGAGTCAGGCTCTGCTCACGGGGTGCGGCAGGAGGGTTGGAGCCCCAGCACGTCGGGGAGCCCGCGTGGCCTCCCCTGAAGGGAGAGTGGGACCCCCCAGGGGGTCCTGCAAGGGGCTGCTCTAAAGCTGGGGGCACAGCACCGATCCTGGGGATCTGGGACACAAGGTTGGGGGCAGGGGGAGGTTATGGGGGTTGGGGATGTTATGAGGGTAGTTGCCAGACGGGGGAGGGTGTTAATGGGGGCAGGGCTGGCAGCCAGGTAGGGTGTGGGGGAGTTGGGAGGGGAGTTATGGGGCAACAGGGACAGGTGGGGGGGTTATAGGCGTGGGGGAATTGGAAGAGTCATGGGGAGCCAGGGTGGGTGTCACAGGGAGCAGGGTGTGGGGGAACTGGGGGGTTAGGCAGGAAGGCGGGGGGCCAGGAAGGGGTAGGGGTGGGTCAGTGACTGTCCAGGCTGGGTCCCTGCCCAGATGCCAGCAGCCAATGTCCCCTTAGCCCCTCAGTGCCTGGTCCATTCCCTGGACCCCGGCCCCCTCAGTGCTGGTAGAACCAAAGTTAATGCCCTCCCTGGGACCCACAGGGTGTGGGGTTTTTCCAGACCCAGGACATGTGGGGCCCTGGGTGGGGAGCGCGGGAAACAGGCAGACCAGCACAGTCTGTCTATGGGCTACCCTATGGGCTGCCCCATGGGCTGGGAGGGCCCCATCCCATAATCCCCTGAGCCTAGCTCTCCTGGCCATGGGGCAGGTCTCCCTCCACGATCCTGAGGGGCTTGGGGTAGCTGGGTTGGGCTGGCTCTGGGGTCAGCTTCAGGGGGAGGAGAGGGGAGGAGACAAGCAGCTGGCTGGGGGGAGCCAGACCCAGCGTCCCTTGTGGACAGATCTCTTCACGGGGAGGGATGTGGACAGACGGATGGACAGTTGAGGGGAAGGATGGCTGGTTCTGAATGGCTGGAAGCTGGACTGCTGGCTGGACAGACAGATAGGTGGGGAGCTCTACCCACTACACCCCACTCCCCTCCCGGAGCCAGGGATAGAACCCAGGAGTTCTGGCTCCCAGCCCCTGTTCTCAGAGGAGGCCAGACGGCCCCACGGGGGTGTGTGTGTGTCTGGTAGGCAGTGACCAATGATTCTCTTCCCAGCCCCACGGGAGAGGGGCACAGGGCTGGGCTCAGTGCCTCAGCCTTGTCAGGACCCCCGAGGAAACAGCCCTGCCCTAGGGACGCTGGGATGGGCCCCCAGGAACCCCCTCCCTTAGGACCCCCACAGAGCCGGGGAGAGAACCCAGGAGTCCTGGCTCCTCCCAGCCCCCACTGTTCTAACCCACCAGCCCCTCCTCCCAGAGCGAGGGAGAGAACCCAGGCGTCCGGCCCCTTCGCCATGGTGGGTTTTTCCGCTTGACATTTCGCGTGTCGCTGCTCGGAGGAAGCGACGGGAAGAGCCGGGGAGACGGACACACGGAGCTGCGCCCCCCTCCTTAATGATCACCCCCCTCGCCCTCCCCACATCTCCCCCCCTCGCCCAACCCCCCCGCCAAATCCTACCAACCCCCGCCCCCCTTCTCAGCCCCTCCCACCGCCCCGATCCCCCCTATCTCAGCCATGGCCCCACATCACCCCACTGCTCCCCCGGGACCCCTCCCCCTACCTGAGACCCCCCCACCCAGACTGGCCCCCGCCCGAACATCAGCCCCCCTCCCGAGGCCCCCCTCCAGCCCTATCTGACCCCTCCCGGATCCCCCCCCAGAACCCCCCGTCAGACCCTTTCCAGCCCTTCACCCCCCCCCGTACCTGCTCTGTCCGTGTGTCCGGCTCTGCCTGCGCCTCCCTCCGTCAGTCCCTCCACCTTCACTTGCCTTTGACTGACTCTGGATACAAACAACCCCCCTCCCCGCCACTGGCCCCTCCCCCCCCTACACCCCTCCCCCCAGCTCCGGGCTGCCAATCCCAGGGCCGGGGCGGGGGGGCGGCGGAGGGGACTTCCCTGCTACAGCGCTGGCATGGGGGGAGGGGACGAGGAGTGGGAGTGGGGAGGGGTCAGAGTGGGGGTGGAGACAGGGAGAGGGCAGAGAGTGGGGGAGGGGCAGAAGGGGGAGGGGCAGAGTGTGGGGAGGCAGAGGGGGCAGTATGGGTGGAGGGGGAGAGTGGGGGGACAGGATGGAGTATGGGGAGTGGGCAGGACGGGGCAGAGCGGGAGGACGCAGAGGGGGCAGTATGGGGGAGGGCATGGGTGGGGGGCAGCGGGCAGAGTGAGGGGAGGAGGAGGGGGCAGAGTGAGGGGATGGGGACCCATCCTAGGGAGTCCCACCCCACGCTGGCTGGATTGGGGCTGGGCCCCCTGCTGGGGAAGGACCCCACGGCAGGCGCTGTCCCCCCCCCCCAATGCCTTATCCCCGTCCATCCGGTTGGACCGGTCTGGGTCTAGCCCCACCCCGCCCTGCACCAGCCAGCACAGCCGGCTCCTCCCGGATCCTCAGCCATGGGCCAGGGCATAGGCCCCCTCACCAGCTCTATGTGCCCCCAACCATCACAAAACAGGCTGTAGCTCCCAGCCCCACCCCCTGGAAAAAAACCCAGTGGATAGAACCCAGGCGTCCTGGCTCCCTGCCCCCCCTGCCAAATTCAGGGATAGAATCCAGGCATCCTGGCTCCCTGCACTAGCTGTTCTGCTGGAACGGATGGGCCCATGGGTCAGATCGGGGGGGAGGGGAACCAGTCTGGGGGGCATGTGAGGGGAGGGGACTGGCCCCTGGAGTGTGCAGCGGGGCCGCCATGGGTGCGGCTGGCTCCCATCACCCACTCAGTCCTGGACCAGGGTCACTGTGGGACCAGTGTGTGGGGCACTGCCTGAGGGACCCACCATGGGCAGCCCTTCCTGGCAGCCAGCCAGATGTGCCCTTCGCCCCCACCCATCTGTCCGTCCATCCCCTCCCCCCGTCCACCCCCCATCTGTCTGTCCATCCCATCCATCCATTTCCCCCATCCATCTAACCGTCCACCCTTCTCCTCCATCCATCCATCCATCCATCTGTCCACCCTTCCCCCGCATCATCCATCC
>NW_020664584.1:13224357-13233886 GCF_002925995.2 Terrapene triunguis
TCCATCCATCCATCTGTCCACCCTTCCCCCGCATCATCCATCCATTTGTCCATCTCCCCCATCCATCCGTCTGTCCACCCCCCACCCATCTGTTCGTCCATCTCCTCCCCCATCCATCCATCCGTACATCTCCCCCATCTATCTCCCCCAACCATCTGTCTGTCCATCCCTTCCCCCATCCACCCCCATCCATCTATCCACCCTTCCCCCACATCCATCCGTCCACCCCATCCATCCATCGTCCACCCTTCCCCCACATCCATCCATCCATCCATCCATCCGTCTACCCCACCACCCATCTCTCCGTCCATCCCCTCCCCCCATTCATTCATCTTCCCCATCCATCCATCCATCCTTCTTCTCCATGCATTCGTCCACCCTTCCCCGGTATCCATCCATCCACCTTCCCCCACATCATCCATCCATCCGTCTGTCCATCTCCCCCATCCATCCATCCACCACCCATCTATCTGTTCGTCCATCCCCTCCCCCATCCATCCATCCACCCTTCCCCCACATCCATCCATCCATCCACCCCCATCCATCCATCTTCCACCCTTCCCCCACATGGATCCATCCATCCATCTACCCCAGCACCCATCTGTCCGTCCATCCCCTCCCCCCATTCATTCATCTCCCTCATCCATCCATCCTTCTTCTCCATCCATTCGTCCACCCTTCCCCGGTATCCATCCATCCATCCATCCACCCTTCCCCTGCATTCATTCATCCATCCATCCATCCACCCTTCCCCCGCATCATCCATCCATCCATCCATCTCCCCCATCCATCCATCCATCCGTCCGTCCATATCTCTGTCTGTCTACCCCTTCACTCCCAAACATTCATCCTTCTTCTCCAATCATCCACCCCGTCTCTCCCATCCATCCATCTCCTTCCCCGCATCTATCCATCCGTCTGTCCATCCATCCACTCACCCCCTTCTCCCGCCCCCCACCCTCCAACCCCATCCCCCCACAGTCTCCACCCAGCCAGCTGTCCCCAGGGCCCAGGGCCACCCCCCACCCACGTGGCCAGCCCTCCACCCCCCCGCCGCACCCACATTCCTGCACCCAGCCGGCCACCCTCCATTTATCCTCCTGTCTCAGCTCAGGGCAGCTGCGCCTATTCCCCTGTCAGGGGCCATTCAGCACCCCCCCCCCGGCTCCTGGGGTCCCACTCTGGGCGGAGCCCCACATCTCGCTCCCTCCAGTGGGGCTTTTCCTGGCTGCGCTACCCCTCCCGGCGAGCCAGGCGGGCTGAGCAGGCCACGGCTGCGCAAGGATTTTGCTTAGAGGCTGGGTCCCAGCGGCCCGGCATCCGGCATCACAGGGCGGTTTTTGAGCCGGCGTCAGGCGCAGTTATTCCGACGGGGCCACAGGACATCCCAGTTCCTACATGCGAAACATTCCCCAGTGGGCGTCTGGGGCCTCCGGAGGCCAGTCCCCGTCCAACCCCCCCGGGAAGGCTGGGCCCCCCCGGACAGACGGGCCCGTCTGTTAGCTGGAGCAAAGGAGCCCTGAGCTGTTTGGCTGCTCGGCTCTGGCCGGCCCAGTTTGACCCAGTATCTGAGAACCCCTTGGGGCACCCAAAGCTAGCGTGGGGAATTGCCGGATCTTTCGCCCCAACCGGCCACCGGAACCTTCCCCCACCGGCCCGCACGGCTCAGGGTCCTGGGCCCCACACTGCTGAGGGCGAGTCCCCGGCCACCTCCAGGCTCGTTGCGGGGGGGGGGCTGGGGGGAGGGGATTTCCCGGCTGAACCACTGCTGGATTGAACCTTCCACGCAGAAATGGCTGCAGGGGTCCCAGGGTGTGTGTGGGAAGGGGGGTGCAGTGGGGGTTGTTGGGGGGCAGGAAGGGAAACTGCACTGGGGGGATTGAACTGGGGGGGGTCCAGCTCTGGTCACATCCTAGCCCCCCAAGTGCCTGGGGGGGGCAAGGCCAGAGGCCAATGCGGGGACAGTGGGGAGGTACGGGGCGGCTGCCCCACCAGGAAAGAAAAGTGTCACCCCCCATCCCAGCACTGAGAGCCTCTTTCTGACCCAGCCCCTCAGCGCCCGACCCCGCAACCTCCCTCTGACACCCTCAACCCCCTCCTGTCCCTTCCCCTCCCCCCTTCCGTTTAGCTCCCGCCCTCGGTGCTCCCTTCCCCCGCCCCAGACTCTCGGCCTGAACATCGTGTTCCCTTTGTGAACACAGAGTCATGGGCCCGGAGCCACTTTAAAAACATCACCCCCCCCCCCCCCCATCCCGAATCGCAGCTCAGCCTGGGTGGGGCGCCTGGATTATTAACCCCTTGCCGTGTGGAGAGAGACACTGCAGCCACAGTTTGAGTAGGACCTACAAAAACACAAACTCTGTCCTAGTGGCCACTGTGCAATCTAGGCCTTTGCATTCCTGTCCTGATGTGGGGCAGGGGGAAGCCCAGGGCTGGGCTAGCAGGGTCTGAGGGGCAGGAGTGAGGGGCACCAGTGTGAGAGGGCTGCGAGTCGGGAGTGAGGGGCACCCGCAGAGCTGGCGGGGGGGAGCCCAGGGCTGGGCTAGCAGGGTCTGAGGGGCACCGGCGTAGGAGGGCTGGGGGTCGGGAGTGAGGGGCACCGGCGGAGCCCTGTGCGTGGGGCGGCGGGGAGGAGGCAGGAGGCGCCTGGATTCCTTGGCCAGGGCTCCGAGGAGCTGGCAGGGGAAGCTGCAAAACAAGCCGAGGGGGGTCGGATTGAAGACAAGAACCGGCTCTAAAAATAGGGCACTTGGCTGAGCATGTGAGCCAGGCCACAGCGATTTAAAGGGGCCAGAGCTAGGGGGAGAGGGGGCTGTGGGAGACCCCCCCCCCAGGGGCAAGGGGGCACAATTAACCCTTTGGGGTCCAGAACTTCCTTCCCCTCCTGTATCCTAGCTGCCCCCCAAAAGAGTGGAGTCCAGTGCTTAGAACAGCAGGGCCAGGAGCCAGGACTCCTGGGTTCTCTGCCCCACCCTGGGAGGGCAGTGGGGTCCGGCGGGTCAGTGTGGGGGCAGGGGCAGGAGCCAGGACTCCTGGGTTCGCTGCCCAGCCCTGGGAGGGCAGTGAGCTGTAATGGGTTAGTGTGGGGCAGGGGCTGGGAGCCAGGATGCCTGGGTTCTATCCCCAGTTCACTGTCTTGGCCCCTCCCTGAACAGCCTGGGATTCGAGTCAACACCTGTGGCTGCTTCGCTGCTGATTTATTCGATTTAATTAAATGAAGTATGAGCTGGCCCTGAAGATGCCAGCCCAGGGGAAATCGGCTGCTGTTGCACGGCCAGTGGAACAGCGCCCCTAGCGGGAGTGGGCGGGACTGCGGTGTGGGGCTGGAATGAACACTGACCCCTGCTGGGGAAATGAAATATTCCCATGCAGGCTACGTGAGTGTGTGGGTCGGGGGGAGCCCAGGGCTGGGCTAGCAGGGGGCTGCGGGTCGGGAGTGAGGGGCACCGGCAGGGCTGGGTAGGGGCGGGGCAGGGCTGGGCTAGCAGGGGGCTGTGGGTTGGGAGTGAGGAGCACTGGCGGAGCTCGGGGAGAGGGTGGGGAAGCCCAGGGCTGGGCTAGCAGGGGGCTGTGTGTCGGGAGTGAGGGGCACTAGTGGGGAGCAGGGAAGCTCAGGGCCATCTAGGCGCATCTGACACCCTGCTGGGTGGGTGAGCTTTGTCGCCCCACCTGGGGGACGCCAAGGTCCAGCCCTTGGCCCGCAGCCCCGGGCAGCGTCTCGCTCCCTGCGCGGGGCCGCTCGAGGGATGGGAACAATGTGAATGGGGCTGGCGGTGCCAAGGCGGGGGGGGGGCATCAATGCTCCTTTATGTGGCTTGCTGCGTGCCTGGGCTGCCAATGTACGGGGGGGGAGGGGCAGGGCCCTCTGCCCCATGGGCCCCTCCCTGCCCCAGCGCCCCCCCAGCACTCGGGTGGGGGGCACAGTGGCTGGATTCACCTATTGAGAAGGGGTGAGGCCGAGCGAGGCTGGCGGAGGGGGCCTGGACGCCCCGAGCCAGCTGGGCCCCGCCTTGGGGCTGGATGGGAGCCGGCGCCCCCTAGAGGGGCAGGCCCTGTGCCGTATCCTCCCCCCAGCTGCCAGGCCCCGCCCTGGGGCTGGATCAGAGCCTAGTTCTGGCACAGAACCGACCTGAAAATTGATTCAATGGGGCCAGCTGGCGGCCAGAGGCTGGCAGAGAAATTCCTCCCCATTTAGCATCAGAAAACTGAAACCCAGGGCAGGGTCAGTGAGGCCAGGCGCGGAGATGCGGCTGCCTGGAGTGGGAGAGAGGGGGGTTGCAGGTTATACAGGGACTCCTCACCCAGTGCTGAGATGAGGCCACCTCTGGAGTGGGGCATGAGGGCTGGTTACATAGGAACCTCTTGCCAGCTCTGAGATGCGGCTGCCTTGGGGTGGGGCTGGTTATACAGGGTCTCTTTTCGCATGGCACCGAGACATGGCTGCCTCAGTGGGGCTATATAGGGACCCCTCGGTCATTTGGAAAAACAAACAGTGGTGGTGTTGCTCCTGAGGACGCCCCCCAGTGCAGAGAGGCGGTGGCGGCTGGGAGTGGCGTGGGGGATACGGGGCCATGGGGTCAGTGCTGCGCCGGGTGACGTTATGATTAACTCAGATGCTCCGTTCCGGGTCATTATCAGAGGTAGGCTGTACGGGTGGAGACACAGGGGACCAGTTGGGATTTAGAAGGATACGTGGACATTAGGTATCTAAGTAAAGCAAGGCTGAAACACAGTGTCCACAGTTGTCAAGGCTGAATTCCAACTCTGTCACTCTGAGTGCAGAAGTGAGGCCCACAAGGATTTTAAAAATTAATACTTGCCACTTCAGGCTTGTATTAAACTCCCAAGGTTACAGCTTCTCTCTGACCTTGGACTGGTAAACGCTGCCACCACCCAAATGCAAAACAACAACAACAACAAAAAACCCTTTGAGCGCAGGAAGGAGCACTTGGGAACTCCTCCCTGGGGGGTACCCTCAAGTCCTTTCACACACACACCCCTCTGGGGAAGAGCTGAGAAGGAAACAAAGGAAATTATCTGTGGCTACCAGCTAATCAAACAGCATATGCACAAACCTCTTAGGACACCAAAAATCCAATCCTGTTCTTAAAAAAGGTAAATTTAATTAAAAACAAAAAGAAAGAAAATACATCTGGAACTTAGGCTTTTGCTAGCTTTTAAAAGAGCAATTCCAAAAACCAAGCACCCAAAATAGCTTTCTTGGGGGTTCAGCTTAAAGGTTACAAGCAAAACAAAAGCACCTGGGGTTAGCACAGAGGAGTCCACAAGTCAATAAGAAATAAAAGAAATAACCCTAATCGCGGCTAGCTGAACATTCTGATCTAGTTACACATTTGGAGTTGAGATAAGTAGTTCTAGGCATGATCTGATGATTTATAATCATACCTGGCTTAAGCTGCTTATAGCATGGCTGCTCTGACCCTCCAGCCCAGAGAGAACAACAGACAAAGGGAACGTTTCTTTCTCAATTTTAAGAAGTTCTACCTTCCCATTGGCTCTTTTGGTCAGGTGCCCACTTTTTTTTCTTTACCTGGGGGACTTTTTAACCTTTTACAGGTAAAGCAAGTAAGAGGGATTTTACAGCTAACTGGCTGGCTGGGTGTCCATCAAAGGGAGCTAACCCCCCCCCTTTATTTATCACAACAGCTGTGAGATGCCAGCTTAGCCATACGACGCCCTAGGCGTAAGAGATGCTTGACATAAGTAAGTGACCAAAGAGCGACTCTATGTCACAAGATCATGAGACAGACGTGCCGACGGGTCATGCTGTGAAAAAGCGACCGTGATGTACGTAGAGGCTCTAAGTCTGAACCAAGTAGCGGAGGGGTCTTTCCCTCTGTTGAGCTTGAAACTGTGGCCACCAGAGCCGAACCCACGGTGGGGTAAGATAACATCACTAACTCTATGCTAAATAAAAATAAAGGCTACAGCCAGTCTGGGGTGGAGCCCAGTTCTCCTCTTCAGCTAGCAGGAAGCAGATGCATCCAAATTGGAGGCAGCGGTGGGATCCCAGCTGGGGGTTAGCTCCAGGCTAGGCACAGGCCGGCCAGGTGGGGCTGCCCCCAGTGCCCCCTTCTGGCCTCCAAGCTCCAGGTCAGAAGCCCAGGGTAACTTGGGGGGCGGGTACAGGGGGAGCTCAGAGCTCGAAGATGGCAGGGCCAACGTTGAAGCCCAGCAGGGCGTTGGCGGCTTCCAGGCACTCGCTCAGCCGAGGCCCTGAAACAAGAGAGGGGTCAGGGGGAGACACCAGCCTGGGGAACAGGAAGGGTCGGGGCAAAGGGCAGAGAGCTCACAGAATGGGGGACCTGGGCGGGAGCCGGGACTGGGACAGCGAGCAGGGAGACTGTCATGGGACTGGAGGGCTCTGGGGGGCCAGGCTGGGGCTGGGCTGTAGAACCTGGGGGGCAGGGCTCTCAGGGATGGGGGCCCTGTGAGGCAGGGTTGGGGCTGTGAGCCCTTGGGGCAGGGGGTCTCGGGGGGGGGGCTGGGCTGTGGGGTTCCCATGAGGCAGGGTCTCTCCAGTCGAGACCCTGGGCCCTGTCCCGGACCCCATCTCACCTGCTTGGCTCTGCACCCAGCCCACAGCCTTGGCCTCCAGCAGCTCCCACTCATTGCGCTGCCCTGTGGCCCGGCCGTGCAGCCAGACCACGGCCAGCACCGTGGCCCAGATGCCGGGGGGCACATCCTGGGGGCAGGAATGGGGGGGGAGGAGGAGGAGAGACAGTCTGAGACAGCGCCCAGCCTGGAGACCCCTGTCCCCCAGTGCTGCCCCAATTCCCCTGCCCTGGGGACTCCCCTGCCCCCCCAGTGCTGCCCCCATGCCCTCACCCTGGGGTCCCCCCAATCCAGTGCTCCCGCCCCCTCCCCAGAATCAGAGGGTTCCCAGCCCTCCTGCCCTAGCACCATGGACCCCTTACCCATATGCCCAGTGCCATGCCCGGGGGTAGGGAGACAGCCTCAGAGCAGGCCCGGCCTGGGGCCCTCCATGTCTCCCCCCCAGCCCTGGGGCCTCTTGATCCAATGCTCCGACCCCCTGTAAGTGGGGTCTCAGACCCCCACTCTGGGCCCGTCTCGCCCACTGGGCTCCAGGTTCAAGGGTCATTTGATCTAGTTGCCCTCAGACCCGCCCCCAGCCTGGGTCACCCACAGTCTCATCTGGGAGCAGAGAACAGGCTCAACTCATGGCACCTGCACCCCATCTCTCCCCTTTCCCTCGCCCCCCGCACTCACCCGACTGGGCATCCTCCCCCTGGCGTCGGTCTCGCTCACCTCCAGCGCCGCGGCCAGCCGGGGGTCCAGATCCCACGAGCCGTCGGCATTCTGCAGAGACACCAGCCTCAGCAGGGGAGACTCCTCCAGTGCCCGCTCTAGGGAGAGACGTGGGGAGATGGTTACAGAACAGTGACATGGCTTGTCCAGGTTGATTCCCCCTGCCCGCCCCGCCCCCCCCGTTTGCCCCCCCCCCCCAAACTTTAGCCGCTTGATACAAACTCACACCCCAAATTCCAGCTTCACAGAGTTTATTGCCTGGGAGTTTCCTTATTTTTTTTTCATTTTGTTGCAAGATCATTTGCATCACGGCACTTAAAAAACCCAGCTGCAGATTCCCCCTCCCCCAGCGTCACACCGGTGTTTTGGCCAGGAAGTTCCTTCGGCTGGGATGTGGCCGTTAAACACTTGCCCAGCTCCGGGACCATCAGGGCACGTCTGTCTTGGACCCGAGGAAGCGTCATCCTGGTGTTCGCCCCCCGCCCGGCGCCCTGACTCCCAGCCCCTGCCCCCCTCATCTGGCGGGCCGCAGCATCCGGCGAGGCGTGTTCCCAGGACTCCCTGCAGTTGCCCTTTCACTGTGGGCTCCCCGGCTCAGCTCTGGGTGTGGGGGGGAGACGGATGGTTCTGGGCTGGGGGAGCACGTGGGGAGGGGCGCAGCTCATGGCGAGGTGGTCCCTGGCCCCGAGGAGGGGCACTGGCATTGGGCAGCCGAGCGCACGGGGAGCGCATCTGGCCATGGGCGGGCAGGATCCATATAGCGCCCGGGGGAGACGCTGCATGTGCTGCATTCTGGCCGCAGCCTTGAAGCCTGGGGGGGCAGACGGAGGGACGGACGGACACAGAGACAGACAGAGACAAGCTAAGGGAGGGAAGAACCCCTTCCCCCGGCACCCAGAGCCAACGCACCGCTGGGACCCCTCCTCCCTACCCCCAGCTGGGACCCCCTCCCCACATCCAGCCCCATCCTCCTCTCCCGCCAGCTCCCTCTGAGCCAGGATCCCCCCGGCTCCAGTCCCTCCCCCGCCGGGCTGTGACTCCCCAGATCCAGATCCAGCCCCTCCCCCACAGCTTCCCCCCAGCCGGGACCCTTCCTCCAGCCCCAGGGGCACCCCATGGATGAGGGCAGGACCCTGGGAGGGCAGGGAGGGGGCAGCACAACCCCATGGGAGCTAGGGCAGGGAGGGGGGCAAAGGGACATTAGCCCATAACCATGATACCCCTCCCATGCTTCTGGGTCCCTCCTCTCACACTGGGATCCCCCGTGCTAGAATTCCCTGTCCCCCCTCTCCCCCCGGTGCCAGGTTCCCCCACCCACCTGAGCCTTCTCCCCCCACCGCACCTGGTGCCGGGATTCCCGACCCCTCCAGGGTTACCTGCCAGCGGGATGTCCCGTCTCACCAGCGGCCCCTGAACCGGCTGCCCCCGCTCCGTGTCCACCCCCACGTAGGCTGTGAGGGAGCAGACGACCCCCGAGCTCAGGCTGGTCTCCAGCACCCGGCGCCGGTCCCCCTCTGACCCGGTGTCCATGGCCCCCTCCAGCTCCAGCAGCAGTGACTTGGCTGCCAGCCGGTGAACGGGCAGCCTGTGCCGGGGACAGAGAGTCACGGGGTGAGCCCCGGACGCCTGGGTTCCTGCCACCGTGGGGAGGGGAGCAGGGGCTAGTGGGATAGTGTATGGGGGGGGTTGGGAGCCAGGACTCCTGGGTTCTATCTCTGGCTATAGGAGGGGAGTGGGGTCTAGTGGTCACAGCAGGGAGGCTGGGAGTCAGGACTCCTGCTTCCTTCTGTGACCTGGGGCAGGTCCCATCGCATCTCTGTCCTGTTGGGGGTGGGGATGTGGGGGACAGGACCCAGCGGCTTGGGGAGGATGGGGACCAGGGAGCATTGCTGTCACCTGTCTCCATCCTGTGGCTGCAGGGGGAACTGCAGCATCTCCTTGTAGGTCTGGTCCTGGATGCAGTACTGCAGGGTGATGCCCCCCACGGCAGTGTCTGGGGGTTGCAGGCAGAGAAAGGGGGTCAGAAGGGCAGCGTGAGGGGGGAGAAAATCAATGGGGTTGGGTAGCACAGAGAACTCGAGCCCAATATCCCTTGTTAGGTGTCAGAGTTAACGATCCCCATTAGATCAATGGGGCTGGGTAGCACAGAGCCCCCAGCTCAATGGCCATCGTTAGGGGGTCAGAGTTATCACCTAGGAGGGGGTGGGAGGTTCCCGGCTCAGTCATTGACCCCAAGCCC
>NW_020664584.1:13234286-13251581 GCF_002925995.2 Terrapene triunguis
GGGGGGGGGTTGCTCTCTCACCTGGGGCTGCCCGCGGAGCTGGGCGTAGATGAGGCACCGCTGCCCAGGGAAGATCACCTCAGGGCCCCAGCCCAGCAGCGCCGCCTCCATCCCGGGGGGCAGATCCCAGCGCAGCGAGATCCCAGTCACGGCCGGCTGCAGGGCCCGATTCAGAGACTGCAGTGCCTGGGGGAGAGACCGGCACACACAGGGTGGGGCCAGGACACCAGGGTCCTATCCCCAGTCTGGAAGAGGAGTGGGAACTGGCGGGTTAGAGTAGGGGGGCTGGAAGCCCGGACTCCTGGGTTCTCTCACAGCTCTGGGAGGGGAGTGGGGTCTGCTGGGTTAGAGTGGGGGAGCCCGGACTCCTGGGTTCTCACCTTGGGCTGCATGCGGTCCTGGCCCATGATGAACTCGGTGCTGCCCCCTGCTGCCCGGGCGATGCCTTTGACCAGAGCCATGGAGGCCCCTTCCCCGATGCCAAAGGAGAAGCACCTGCAGGGGGGCAGAGACAGGAGGGAGAGGGGCAGAGCTGGGGGGCACAGCCAGTGCTGGGGTGGGGGCAGCGCAGTTGGAGAGGGGCCAGTAGGGCTGAGGGAAATGGGGTGGCAGGGCAGGAAAGCAGAGTTGGGGAGATGATAGGGGCAGAGGTCCCCATGGCAGAGAGGCTGGAGATCAGGGTTGGGGGTCAGGGCTGGGGGGGGGGCACTGGGGGGGCAGGTGCCCCGTTACCTGTGGGCCCCCCGGTGATGCTGCACCTCAGCGATGATGTCCTGGGTGTTCCTCACCTCCCCGTCCGTGAACACAAAGAGCTGGCGGGGGAGAGACGCTGTCAGAGCCGGGGACCCCAAATCTCCCCGGAGACCCTTCTCCCCCTGGCAATGGGGGAAGCCCCCAGAGAATCTTCCCCACTGACCCCCCTCCCGGAGAACCCCAGCCCCATAAACCCCCTCAGCCCCCTTCCCTCCCCTCCCAGACATCTCCCGGGGGGGGGGGCTGACAGACAGGGACCCCAACCTTCTCCCCGGTCTCTAACTGTGACCCACAACCCCCACCTGTCACCTTTTCACCAGCCCCTGGAGACACTAACCTGCCTGACAGCTGTGGGCACCTTTCTTGGACCCTCCTGCTGCCCCCACGTGCCCTCCCTGCCCCCCAGCTGCAGGACGCCCCCCCAGAGCTGAGCGCAGCACCCAGCGCTGCCCCCCCAGCTCTACACAGAAGTACCCTGCCCGTCTCCTGCCTGCCACGCCCTGCTCACACCCCCAGGGGCACCGGCCCCTGGTTGGCCCCAGTCCTACTCTGAGCCCCCTCAAAAGCCCCCATCAGCTGCCCCCCAGCTCCCAGCCCCTCTCCAAGCGCCCCCCTTGGCCCCCTGTCAGCTGCCCCCAAAGCCCCCTGCCCCTCTCTGAGGGTCTCCCCCCGGGAAGTTCAGGAACAGCCTCCTCAAGAGAGCTGAGGGGCAGAGAATCCTTCCCAGGGGCTGGCTGGGGGGGGGGGGGGTTCACCCCCACACTCGGGGCTCACTGACCCCCACATGTGGGGTGGGGAAGAGATTTTCCCCAGCGTCAGATTGGCAGAGACTCTGGGGGGTTCATCCCCCTCGGCAGCTGGGGCATTTGCTGGTTTGAACAGGAGTAACTAGGGGGACTCTGGGACCTGACGTCTGTAACTCAGGGTTTGGGGGCATCGGTGACTCAGCCCCAGGGGCTGGAGCTGTCACAGGGGGGTGGGGGGCTGGGGCCAGATGAGATGATCAGGATGGTTCTTTCTGGCCTGAAAGTCTCTGAGTTTCTCCTCCCCGGCCCCATTCCCTTCTGAAAGCCCCCCCCTCAACCTCCCTTGGCTCCCCCAGCCCCTCTCCGAGCCCCCAGGACGCCCTGCTGCTGCCCCCGGTACCTGGCGTGGGTGCCCATCCTGGCAGGGGCTGCGGTAAATGGCTTGTAGCGGTGCCAGGATCTCGGTGCCCCCCAGGTCAGCCTGGAGCTGCTGGACGCGCTGCAGGGACTCGGCCATGGTCTGCTGGGTGTATCCCACGCTCTGCCTGCAGAGGGCGCTGAGGGGTCAGGGGCCGGGACAGCTGGAGCCAGGGACACCCCAACCCCAGCCACCCCCACCGCCTGCCAGCCCTGCCCCCAGCCCAGGGACACCCCAATCCCAGCCAGCCCTGCCTCCCGCCAGCCCTGTCCCTGCCAGCCCTGCCCCCAGCCCACAGACACCCTGCCCCCAACCCCAACCAGCCCTGCCCCCTAACCCAACCAGCCCCGCCCCCTAACCCAACCAGCCCTCTCCCTGCCCTGCCCCTTTGACTCATGGGTAGAAGGACTCAAACCAAGACCCAAAGCCATAGATGTTGAAATAACAGCCCAGGGCAAACTCTTCAACAGCAGGACCAGGGTCTCCTGGGGATGGACAGAGATGGACGGAGTCACCGCCCAGGTCCAGCCAGCCTGAGCTGCCCCCTCCCTCCCCCAGCTCTGCCCCCTGGGCCCAGCCAGCCTGGGCTGCTCCCTCCCACCCCCGGCTCTGCCCCACGGGCCCAGCCAGCCTAGGCTGCTCTTCCCCCAGCTCAGGTCTTCCGGGCCCAGCCAGCCTGGGCTGCTCCCCTCGGCTCTGCCCCACCGGCCCAGCCAGCCTGGGCTGCTCCCCCCGGCTCTGTCCCACCGGCCCATCTAGCCTGGCCTCATGCCAGGGTTACTCCTGATGGAATTCTGCACCACTGCGCACGCGCAGAACTCATGTACATACATTTCTGCCTGAGAAGTGCTGCAGTTCCGCCTTTCACCCACCAGAGGCCGCCGTGGTGCCAGAGCAGCCAGCAGCATGAACTCAGCCAGCTGTTGTGGGCAAACAGCGTAACTGCAGCACTTCTGGGGCAGAATGTATTTTCTGTGGGGAAAAAAATTTCTATGCATGCCCAGTGCTGCAGAATTCCCCCAGGAGTAGAAGTTCATCACAGCACCCTGCTGGCAGAGCCAGGTTAGGACAGACAGAGGGGGGCATATGTGGCTGCTGGGGGGGACAGACTGGGGCAGAGGCTGAGGAGCTAGTGGGGTGACACCATTGAGCCAGGAACTGAATGGGAGTGGAGGTGCAAGGCCACATGGGAAAGGGGGTAGGGGAGATGCAGGAACACATGGGGATGGGTGTGGGGAGGGGGACAGGGGCAGATGTGGCTGACTGAATGGGAGAGGCTTGGGGCCAGCCAGGATCTGCATGGGGGAGGCTCCCCAACTCCCCAACAATCTGCCACTCCCCCCAAAAAACCTGTTACATACTTCTCCCATCCACACCCAACAACCCTCCCAGTTCACTCCAGGCTCCTTCCCTCTCCCTCAACTCCTCCATTACTCCTGACTCCCCCAAGCCTTTGCACTGCTTCTGAGGGGGGCGGGAAATACGGTTCTGTATTGTAGTTAAATGAATTACTCAAAGTTCTGTGTTAATATGCCTAGTAAGGAATAAAATCTTTTTGTTGTCTGTGTTGTTACACACGTACTTGCTGACAGATATTTTGAAATAAATTACCAAAATAATTGAAACTGTCATAATTATATTGTGTTATTTTGACAAAAAAAATGCAGATTGTTGCAGAATTTTAAAACGTGTGCACAATTTTTAATTTTTTGGTGCGGAATTCCCCCAGGAGTACTGGCCGTAACTTGGCGCTGTCGATGCGCTGGTCCGAGTAGTCTAGGCCGTCCATGGGGCACGCCATGCTGCCGGAGCGGTCCAGCAGAAAGATGAACTCCCCGGCCGAGCTCTGGCCTGGCAATGCCTTGGGCAGGCTGGGCAGCAGGGTCACCATCACGGCCGGGTCGCCCATCAGGGAGCCTGTGGGGAGATGGGGCCAGCCCCAAATGGGGCCGGCATGGGGTCGAGCCCTGTGAGAGCCCTCAGCGTTCCCTGACTGCCCCAGAGCCCCACCCACACTCCTCTGTCTCTCCTCCTACAGCTCTTTCCCTAGATCCCCCACCGCCCCCAATCTCCAGCCCCCAGTGCCTGCCCTTCCATCCCATGTTCTTCCCCATGCCCCCCCAAATCTGCAGGGCACCCCACTGCCTGGCTCCTCCCAGGCACCCCACCCTCCTACCCCCAGCCCTACCAAGAGCCCCTGCTCTGGACCCCCACGCCCCAGTGCCCACCCCCTGATCCTGTCCCCAATCCCCTTCACACACCCTATCCCCCGCTCCTTCAACGCCCACACCTAATCCCCACCCCACAGCCCTCCCCACCCAGGGGAAGCAGGGAGCAGGACACCCCCCCCTCACCTGGCTCCACTTCGGGCAGCCCGGCCTCCAGCACCGCGCTGGGTTTGTGCGGCTCCGCGTAATGCACCACGTCTCGGTCCCACGGGGGGGCCTGGGCCAGCGACACCTGGGGGTGACAGACACACAGTCCCCTCCCTTCAGCTCCTGGGGGGCAGGGTCCCGCTGGCTCTCGCGCCCAGCTCAGTGCTCCTCCATGGAGCCGGAGGGGAGGGGGCGACCCGGGAATGTGGTCTGCACCACCCCCTGGGAACTTGGGCTGGGCCCCCCGGGTTAGGTGGGAGGGAGAGAGGGAAAAACACCCGGGGAAAACACTGCAAATTTCTGAATTTTGGGGGGGGCTAAATCTTTCCAATTTGAGGGTGAAATTTCCCCCCCCATTTTATTGCACTGAAAATGAAGGAGAGGGAAATTCCCAGATAATGAAGGGAACCACGGTGCATCAAACGCCTGGGATTTCACCCCCATGGGCTGGTCTCAGCCCCTCAAGATTTTCCCCAGAGAACTTGTGGAATTCCCCGGATCCGTTTGTGTAGCTCGTCCCTCCCTCCGCCCTGGGCCTTCTGGGACCCACCCCCTGCCTCATCCCAGAGCTCCCACCCCTGTATATGCCCCCATAGGACCCATGCCCACATAGTCCCCTGGGACCTGCCCCCCCAGCCTCGCCCCAAATCCCCCACAGCCCTGTCCCCCACCCCTCAGCCCAGAGCCCCCCATCACTCCTTCACTCAGAGCTGCCCCCCACTGCCCCTCCCAGTGGCAATGGCCAGGACCCAGGCATCTGGGCGAGCCCTTACCTGGGCGGTGGTCTGGTTCCCAGCCCGGTAGCTCAGGGGGGTGAGGGAGCAGTTGGAGAGCACACGGTCGATGCCGTGGGGCGACTGCAGTGTGGCGCTCAGGGTGTAGGGCAGCTCCCCCTGGGGGGACCCGTGGGACCCCCTGGGTGACGTCCTCCCTGTCCCACCCTGCAGAGAGACACGGGGTGAGGGCCGGGGGCTGGGAGAGTGGGGGGAGGATGGGGAGCATGGGATATTGGTGGGCATGGGGGGACGTGGGATATTGGGGGAGGGCCCAGGGGGGTTACATACCCTGGGGTAGGGATTGCAGGGCTGGGGGGGCATTAACTGTGGGGCACATAGCAGTGACCTATGGGGTGTTAAGGGGCTATGAGGGTCCATGTGGGTCTTTCCCTGGGGGGTATGTAGCAGGGGCTATGGTATCTCATGGGGTTTCAGGCTGTGGGGTCACTCACCATGGGGTGCATAGTGGGGGTTCAGGGGGTCATGGGTCTCACCATGTAGGGTAAAGCAAGGTTGGGGGGGGGCTACGGGGCTCATCGTGGGCATGTAGTTGTGGGTGTGGGGAGTTATCCAGGGCTCTGCGTTTCACTGGGGGGTGCATAGCAGGGTTGGGGGGGCTAGGTGTACAGGGAGCTACATTCGCCAGCGGGGGAGCTGTAAAGAAGAGATTTACAATTCACCCAAAGGACAGTTGGCAGCTCACGTATGCCCTGGAGCTGCCCAGCCACATCACCCAGCCAGGACTTTTCCAATAAGAAGGGTCAGGATATAAAAAGGGGGAAAACTGGCCCCTGGGCATCTCTCCCCGCCCCTCCTTCCTGCTGGCAACGGGAACACTTAGCAGACTTTGAACTGGGGAGCTTGGGTCCAGGCTGGGAAGGAAGTCCAGCCTGTGCACTCAGAACTGGGAACTGCCTGCAGCATCCTGTAGGGCAGGGGTTCTCAAACTGGGGGTCGGGACCCCTCAGGGGGTCGCGAGTTTATTACATGGGGGGGCGTGAGCTGTCAGCCTCCACCCCAAACCCCGCTTTGCCTCCAGCATTTATAATGGTGTTAAATATATAAAAAAGTGTTTTTAATTTATAAGGGGGGGTCGCACTCAGAGGCTTGCTATGTGAAAGGGGTCACCAGTACAAACGTTTGAGAACCACTACTGTAGGACGAGAAAAGCTGCCTGCTTCAAACCTTCCTTAGCCTGGTAACGGTTCAGGACGCTGAGTGCGCGTTTACCTTTTATTTCTGATGTAACCAGTTCCGACCTTCGTGCCCCATAACTTGGGATCACTTACAACCTTCCTTCTCTAGCTACTAAACTCGCTTTAGTGTTTGATCTAAACCAGCGTGTTGGATTGGAGTGTTTGGGGAATGTGTCTGAGCCCAGCAGGGCTGGTGCAGGATCGTTACCCTGGGATGGCCTGACGAACTAATCAATGAACTCGAGCTGCACAGTGACCGGACGTCTCTGGGGTGCTGTCATAACTATAAAGGGAAGGGTAACAGCTCTCCTGTGTACAGTACTATAAAATCCCTCCTGGCCAGAGACTCCAAAATCCTTTTACCTGTAAAGGGTTAAGAAGCTCAGGTAACCTGGCTGACACCTGACCCAAAGGACCAATAAGGGGACAAGATACTTTCAAATCTTGGGGGGGGGGGGAAGGCTTTTGTTTGTGCTCTTTGTTTTGGGGGTTGTTCGCTCTTGGGACTAAGAGGGACCAGACATCAATCCAGGCTCTCCACATCTTTCTGAACAAGTCTCTCATATTTCAAACTTGTAAGTAAACAGCCAGGCAAGGCGTGTTAGTTTACCTTTGTTTTCTCAACTTGTAAATGTACCTTTTACTAGGGTGTTTACCTCTGTTTGCTGTAACTTTGAACCTAAGGCTAGAGGGGGGTCCTCTGGGCTCTTTAAGTTTGATTACCCTGTAAAGTTATTTTCCATCCTGATTTTACAGAGATGATTTTTACCTTTTTCTTTAATTAAAAGCCTTCTTTTTAAGAACCTGATTGATTTTCCTTGTTTTTAGATCCAAGGGGGTTGGATCTTGATCCACCAGGAGTTGGTGGAAGGGAGGAGGGGGGATGGTTAATTTCTCCTTGTTTTAAGATCCAAGGGGTTTGGATCTGTATTCACCAGGGAATTGGTGAAGAGTCTCTCAAGGCTACCCACGGAAGGGAATTAGCATCGAGAGTGGTGGCAGCGGACCAGATCTAAGCTGGTAGTTAAGCTTAGAAGTTTTCATGCAAGCCCCCACATCTGTACCCTAAAGTTCAGAGTGGGGAAGCAGCCTTGGCAGGTGCAAGGCTGGGGCTGGAGAATTTGCAGATGTTGCCGTGTGTGTGGTTCCGGCGTGGCTGGGACAGCTTCATGCATCTCAGCTGTGTGTGTGTTTGCACACTGGTGGCTGTGTGTGAGCAGAGCCTGGAGGGGCCTGGCGTTCACACAGCAAAGCCGTGTAAAAGACTCCCTGGGCTGGAGGATTAAGGGGGAACAGCGATTGAGCAATCCAGGAATATCACAGTGGCACAGTGAGAGCAGGGTTATATGCACAGCTTGTTGCTCTGAGTGAAGTTTGCACTTTGAGCACGCGTGTGATGATTTTAAGTGGGCTCAAGTGTGAGGAACAGGTTCCAGTTTTGTTATTTTCTCTTCGCTTATTTCAAGAAAGGGAAATAGACACAGAAAGGTAGAAAAATGAGCGAGCATGATGCAGTTGCAAGGTTAGTGCTGTGCAAACTGCGGGTAGCAGGAAAGGAGAAAGAATACACCTTTACCCCGATATAACGCTGTCCTCGGGAGCCAAAAAATCTTACCGCGTTATAGGTGAAACTGCGTTATATCGAACTTGCTTTGATCTGCTGGAGCATGCAGCCCCGCCCCCCCCCCCGAGCGCTGCTTTACCGCGTTATATCCGAATTCGTCTTATATCGGGTCGCGTTATATCGGGGTAGAGGTGTACCAGCGAACCTTGGAACTGAAGGTCGAGGCTCACCAGCCTGTGTTGAAGGAGAAAGAAATAACTGCGGCCACGGAAATAGCAGCACATCAGCGCGTTTTGGAGCTGAGAGGCAAAGAGGCCGAGGAGAAAGAGCGAAAACGCCAGCTGGAAACGTTAGACAAACAGAAGGAAATCCCAGCATCACCAGCACCTCCCTTTAACGCCAAACGTTTCGGACTGGGACCAGCTGTGGGCCTGTATACATAGAAACAGACTGTATGGAGGAATATTTCACCACTGCTGAAAAGCTGGGTGATGCCCATGGGATTCCAGAGGGCAAGTGAATGCTCACACGGAGTGCAGAACTGCCTGGTAAAGCTCGGGATGTACCCAATGCAATGCCATTTCTGGATGCTTGGGCATAGTCTACGTTTATGGACACTGTTTTGAAAGAGTTTCAATTTACTCCTGAGGTATGTAGGACAAAATGTAGAGGTCTTCAAAGGAATGCTGGTGTGAGTCATTGGGAGTATGTTTACAGGGTGAATGACCTGAGAAGGAAATGGGTGAAAATGGTGCAGATTTCGGACAATTGCTAGATCTGATTGGCCAAGAATGTTTCTGGGATCTCTGGGAGAATGATGCGAAGCAGTGTCTGTGGGAGGAGTCTGTGACAGAAATGGCCACTTTGGATGACATCTTTGAGCAAGTTCAGATGTCTAACAAGTCATAGAAACTTGGGCTTAAACCTGGGGCAAAGGGGGGATCCTGTTCTCTCTCGGGGAAAAAAGAGGGTGACTGGGGGCTGGGCACGCACCTCCCCCGAAACCATTCTTCTAATCTCCACCCCAAACCTCCTGTAAAAACAGAGGAGCACCTGCCACTGTAATTCCACTGGCCACCTGAGAAACCATTGCTCTGCGCGGAGGGACAGCAAGCCATGGGCAGCCCATGTTCGTACCGCTGTGCTCAGCACAGAAACCTCTGAGGCACCTGAAGCGAACCACATTGGTTTTGTGGGATTTGGCTCTGCAGAAACAGTCAGGTGATGTATTAAGACTTAGAATTAGTAACAGGGAATACCTGGGATGGGAAGATACAGGTGCACAGATTACTGTGGATAAACAGAGAGTCATGCAAGAAGGTGACATGTTGCCAGGTCAAATGGCAGAGCTTTTACCAGCAGGAGGAGCCAAGACGCCTGGGCCTTTAGCCAAGGTGCACACAGAATCTGATGGCTCAGCAAGTGAATTGAAGGTGGGAACTGTCGACATGCTTGTGGGGAATGATGTTTTCTGCACAGCTGAGGTTGTTAGTGTGGCAAGCTGCCGTCACAGGAAGGAATCCTGCGCCGGAACCCCAGGGGGAAATGGGAAAGCCCCAGAGACTGCTGACGGAAACAGAGAAAGGCTCTCTGCTCTGCAGGGGGGGAGCAGCGCGCTTCCAGACATGGGAGGGGTTGAGACCAGCTTCTGTACCACAGCAGAAGGCAACATTCCCTCTGATCCCAGGGAGCGGGAGCGAGTGCCTATAACAGAGGACACTGTTCCAGGTGGTGACTGGCAGAGATTTGTAGCTGAACAAACCATAAATCTCGCTCTAGAGGGCACCAGGGAAGGGATCTTAGAGGGGGTCCCAGGAAAGGAAAACGGAGAGAGGATTTTTGTAGAAAACGGGCAGGCCCTGTAAGGAGCTGGTTGTGCCTGGCCAGCCTCGTGGGGAAGTAGCGTTGTTAGCACATGACTGTCCTCACCCTGGTTGCTTGGGGGGGAAATGCAGCCTCAGCTCCTGTCCACTCCAGCAGCGGAGTCAGAGGGTGGACCATGCAGCTGAGGAAAGCGGTCTCACAGCCAGCTCCTTGGGGACATGGGGAGGGGGGTGACAGACAGGCTTCCACTCCAGCCCCTAGAGTAGATGTCCGGTTGTATTCTCCAGGCGACCAGTCTGGACATACTTCTGGAAAGTGATGGTCTCTCTAAGACAGGATGTAAACTCGGCTTGGGGAAAAGGGGTCAGTGAAGATGCAACAACCTGGCTGACGGGGCGGGGGTGGTTTCCCTCCCGACGGGCAGCACCAAGGAAGCAGCTGAGAGAATACTGCTAGTTACAGAAAAGCGGGCTGGGGAAGGCGAGGGGAACACGGTAACCCCAAGGCAGAGGGTGCATCGCCATGGCGTTGGGACACAGCTCCAGAGGGGGCCTGCCCATGTGGGGGAGCCCCCTGCAGCGCTGCTTCACCAGCCCCAGAGACAGGGCTGGATTAAGAGCAGATACCGAAGGGAACCCTAAGGTGAAGAAAGAGCCAGTAACTAATTGAAGGCAAAGCTTTGGTTAAAGAGTTAAATGACACAATGGGTCTGACCCAAACCCACCTCGGGGACAGACTACATCAACAAAAGGCGCGATGTGACAGCGATATGTGCAAACGCCCTTTTACAAGGAGAAACTTGGTGTTAATGTTTAACCCTGTTAAAGCTACAATAGGCACAATGCTTGAAAATGATGGACGTGGCAAACAAGAACACAGATTATTTCAAGAAGCCTCAGGGTAATGCTGTTTCACAGATAATGCATGCAAGCAGACTTAAAACCCATCACGGTGGAGAAGCCATGGCAAATATGATCTGCTGTGTAGAAAGGGAAACTGAGGCACACCACCTCATTGATTGGATGGCTAAATGCCAAGGTAATACTTTCCAGAATGTAAGTAATAGCCACCTGCAGATAACACCAGTTGAACCGACAGAAGTGATATCAGTGCTGCAAGAACAGAAAACGGTGTTTTCCAACAAGCCAGGAAAGACACGCGCTAACTCATGAGATTGCTAGACTGGTCCCCAAAGTGTTAAATGAGATAACCACGTATGCTTGTGCAAAGTTGTGTAAGATCAGAAAAACACTTGGGAATTATGCTGTCAAAACTCAAACGGGCCTTAACGCACCCTGCCTTGGGGTGACTGACACGCCGACAGTGTTTTGAAGAGGGAAGCCATGACAGTCTACACTAGAACAGTCCCCATTTTTACAAGATGACAATAAATCTGGAACAAAGTCTGCCTTGTGAGGTATCACTTGAAAAATCACGGTCTGCTGAATATTACTGTCCTGTTAAAAGGTGCGTATATGGCGTTATGAGATTCTGTTCTATGTTTGTAACTGCACCATGCTGTAAATCTGAGAAATGTCCACAGACAAGCACCTCAGAGGCTGGGTGACCAACACCCAGCCAGGTGCTATGCAACCATCCCCGGCCATTTGCCAGTGGGGAGCTGTAAACGAGAGATTTACAATTCACCCAAAGGACAATTGCTCCTTCACGTATGCCCTGGAGCTGCCCAGCCACATCACCCAACCAGGACTTTCCCAGTAAGAAGCGTCAGGATATAAAAAGGGGGAAAACCGGCACCTGGGCACCTCTTCCCCCCCCCCCCCTTCCTTCTTTCCTGAAAGCTTGACAGACTGAACTGGGGAGATCGGTCCCAGGCTGGGAAGGAATTGCAGCCTGTGCACTCAGAACTGGCAACTGCCTGCAGCATCCTGTAGGGTGAGAAAAGCTGCCTGCTTCAAACCTTCCCTTAGCCTGGTAACGGTTCAGGACGCAGAGTGCACATTTACCTTTTATTTCTGATGTAACCAGTTCCGACCTTCGTGCCCCATAACTTGGGATCACTTACAACCTTCCTTCTCTAGCTACTAAACTCGCTTTAGTGTTCGATCTAAACCAGTGGGTTGGACTGGAGTGTTTGGGGAATGTGTCTGAGCCCAGCAGGGCTGGTGCAGGATCCTTACCCTGGGATGGCCTGACGAACTAATCAATGAGCTCGTGCTGCACAGTGACCGGACTGGACAGCACAACATGCACGTCTCTGGGGTGTGAGGCTGGGGCTGGAGAATTTGCAGATGTTGCCATGTGTGTGGTTCCGGTGTGGCTGGGAGAGCTTCATGCATCTCAGCTGGGTGGTGTTTGCACACTGGTGGCTGTGTGTGAGCAGAGCCTGGAGGGGCCTGGCGTTCACACAGCAAAGCCGTGTAAAAGACTCCCTGGGCTGGAGGATTAAGGAGGGGAACAGCAATTCAGCAATGCAGATTGTACCCTGGGGGTGCAGCAGGATCTGTGAAGTGGCCATGGGTCTAACTATGTGGCGCATGGGGGGCACAGGGGTATCTGTGGGGCTCACCATGGGGCGTGTAGCGGGGGCGCAGCACGGCCGGCAGCACGTAGCGGGCGGCCCCGTCGGGCTCCAGAGACAGCTCACAGACGTAGCGCAGGGTCAGCGCCGCCTCCTCCCCGGGGGGCAGGTTACCCAGGGAGCAGCTGAAAACATCACCCCTGGCCCCTTCCTGCTGCAGCAAGAACGAGCTCTGCCCTCCGGCCAGCGCGTCCCCGTACAGCTCCTGCACCTGCCGGAGAGACAGGGTCATCCTGAGATCCCACTGTCCCCAACAGCTTCCTACCCCCTGGCCAGTATGTCCCGTACAGCTCCCATGCATGCCGGGGAGACTCATGTCTGGAGGGCTGACGGCACCTCTACAGGACCCGACAGTGCACACGTGTCCTCCCCCCTCCCCACTTCCTTTTATCCACACCTGCCACTTGGAGCATGCCGAGGCAGGGGCGGGGCCTCTGTGGTTAACCCCAGCTTGGCCAGTGTGGGGTGGACACCCCCCCTCCCAAGGGAGTGTATGGGGCTGGATGGACGGACAGACGGAAGGAAGAAGGGTGGGTGGGAAGAACGGGGGGGGGGGGGGCTGAGGATGGACAGAAGGGGGTGTCGGACAGGCATGGGGGTGAGGACAGATGGATGGAAGGAGGGGGAGTCAGAGCAGGGGGTGAGGATGGACAGCCAGTCAGATGGACGGGCGGGGGGCGGTTGGGCAGGCATGAGCGGGGGCTGAGGCTGGTGGGATCCGGAGGCAGCTCTGAACCAACAATGTGCTGAATTTCCTGCTCTGGTTCCAATCCAAACTCCCACCCCTCCCCCATTCTGGGCCCCGCTCCCAGTGCCACGCTGGGGGGTTAGTCGGGGGAAGGGAGCCAGGACTCTGGATTCTATCCCCAGCCCCTGGGGGCCCCCTGAAGCAGTGCCAGGCTGTGGGGAACCTGGATGGGTCACTGGGGAGGGTTCACCCAGCTGGGCTGTCACCCTGCAGAGAACAGAGGAGGTTTGCAGAGCGGCCGTTCCGGGCGGAGGGGGGGTGGGCGCTGCTATTTATTTTCACTGGGGGTTGGAATGGCCACCATGAACCCCCCTGCCACAGGCTGTAAAGTCCAGTCCTGGCCACAGCTGGGGGCTCCTGCCTGTCCCGGAGCCGGCCGGCCTGGGCCTGGCAGGAGTGAAAGACCGGCAGCAGGCTGGGTTCTCCAGCAGCAGGAACCCGGCTCTGAATGCGCGGGGAGTCTCTGTGGAGGAGCAGGGATCTGAGGGTGCCGGGGGTGAGGAACGCCAGAGCTGCATGACCAAGAGCGGCTTCAGACCCCGCTCTCGGGGCCGGGTTTCATCTCGCTCCCGCTCGGCCAGGTGAAGAATTCCCAGCTCCGCGGTTGGACGGGAATGTTGGGATCACCCAGGTAACCCACACGCCTGGCAAGGCCCGGAATGAACTCCTAGGGAAACTGAGGCACAACCCCCCATCCTGCTTCAAACGCTGGCTGCCATGGAGGATCAACCCCACCCCCGGGTGAGCTGTGCCAACAGCTAGTTACCCACCCCCAGAAACATGCGCCTTCCTTTCAGTGCGACCTCATCTGCCTGCCACCCCCAGTCCTGAGCCGGTGCCAGAGCAGGGCCTGCGATGCTGCTGTGCCCCCACAGAGCAGGTATTCATGGCTGGGGGCCAGGCACCTCTTTGCCTGCTCTGGGGTAAGCGCCATAGGCCGGGAAATGGCGGAGGCCCCGGGAAAGGCTCTGGCAGGGAAGGGAGGCTGGTTGTTTGTCCCTGGGATTTAACTCTGACACCTAGTTCCCAGGCCAGAGAAAGGGAGTCGGTGTGAAAGCTACAGCAATTCACCGACTGCGGCTCTCGCTGCTGCAGCTGCTTCTGGCAGAGCGCCTGAGGCTGAGTCACTGGCCGGGGGGTGAGGTCAGAGCAGGGAACAGGCCCCCAGCAGCCCCCAGAGCCCGTGGGAAGCAGGACAGACCCGGCCGGGCGCCACGGGGATGGGCACCGGGAGATCCATGCAGGGAGAAGTACGGAAAGGAACAGAAAGGGGCGGGGGAACTGGGGGTTGGATAGGGCAGAGCCACAAAGGTTTAGGGGTCACCTCCCTCCAACCCCCCCAACCCTGCCCTGGCACGCAGGGCCCCCACATCCAGGGAGGGGAGACTCTGCAGGGGCGAAGCCCTGAGTCAGGGGGATAAGCCCAGACCTGGGGGTGAGGGCAGGACCCAGAGAGGACAGAGGGACCCTGGACCCAGGGGGGCAGAACTAGGGGGGCTGATGGACCTCACCTCAGGGAAGAGATGCAGAGGCTGGAAAATCGAAAGTACTTTCCCCCGCTAGCCCCGCCCCACCCCACCCAGCGAAGGAGTGTCTGCAAACTCCCTGCTCCCAGCTACTCTAAGTCAGGGACTGTCTGCAAAGTCCCTGTCCCCCCCACTGGGAGCCAGGGACCGTCTGCAACCCCTTCCCTCCACACAGCCGGCCATGTGCTAGGGTGCATCTGCAAACTGCCCCCCCTGTGAACTGGGGCTGTCTCCTGCCTGTCCCTTTGCTGCCCTCCGGGGCCATTTCACTGGCAGGCCGCTGTCTGCTCGAGCCACGCTGCCTTCCCCAAGGAGGGTCTGACCTGCCAGACACGCACATCCCCTTGTGCACCCTGGGGGACCCCTAAACCCAGCCCTGGGTGGGCAGCAAATGCAGCTGGAACATCCCCCCAAAACTCTGTTTGACTATGCTAAAAATCAGTGTCAGTCCCCAGGCTGCCCTGGCCTCATGGCCTCGGGGCTGTCATTTGTCAGACAGACATTGAACCAAACCCCTGGGGATAAAAGAGGTTTTTATTTTATTTGCTATTTCTGCCACTTTTCATTTCAGCATTGTTGGCACCCGCTCCCTTCCCTCCCCCCTTCCTGCCCTCCCCCTCACCCCCCAGTGAGACTCCCCACCCCACTGGGACTCAGGAAGCAGCTCCCGCCTCTCAGGGCAATGGGCTCAGGCTCTCTGCAGACTCCGGCCGCGTTAGTCACACTCTGGGCAACTCCCCGCTCTCACAGCTCAGCTGGCCGGGAGCAGCAGGGGCCTGTGGAAAGCCTAGGAGCTGGGAGCAGACAGGGGCTGCAGGGACGTGGTCTGCAGTCCCCCCTGGGGCCAAGGGAGGCGTGTTTGGGGCTATGGAGTGGAGTCTGCGGTTACTCACTGGGAGGAGGGAGTCCGGGCTGGCAAACCGGGGGGAGCCGGAAAGGCTCAGGGGAAAGCAGCAAGGTGCAGGACAGCACAGACCTGGGCTGCTGAGTGGAGGGCCCTGAGCTGGGACCCAGAGCAGAGGGCAGCCCGGTTCCCCTGCCATTCCCTGGGCAGGGTGACATGGAGTTGGGGGAGACAAGGCCCTGCATCCCTGGCTTCCACGACTCTCAGCCAGCCAGTAAAACAGAAGGTTTATTTAGACGACAGGGACACTGTCCAAGACAGGTCTTGCAGGTACAGACAACAGGACCCCCTCAGTTAAGTCCATCTTGGGGGGGGCCCAGGAAGGCCAGAGCCCCGTCTGGGCTCCCCTCCATTTTCCCAGCCAGTTCCAAACTGAAAACTCTCCAGCCCCTCCTCTCCCTTTGTCTCTTTCCCAGGCCAGGAGGTCACCTGATCTCTTTGTTCTCCAACACCTTCAGTTGGCACCTTTGCAGAGGAGGGGCTCAGGCCATCAGTTGCCAGGAGACAGGGTGTCGGCCATTCTCTGTGCAGACAGGATCACACTGCCCCCCTAGGGCTCTGCAACAATCACACACCCCTAGACACTTGAGAAATGCATAGGGGAAACTGAGGCACCCACACAGCACTCAGAGAAAACATAAAGAACATTCCCACTTTGTCCCACAGGGGCACAGAGCAGGCAGCGGGGAGCGGATTGCCTGGGACAGTTTGCCCCGAAAGCCTTTGATACCCCGGAAGGGGAGGACACTAGGACCTGGCTGGAGGGCCGAGTCACCCAGAGGCAGCTGCAGCTCCTAGGGGGAGGGGCTGCGGAGTGAGAGGGGACGGTGGGAAGTGAGACCCCTGAGGAGGGTGCAGCACCTGGAATGAGCGATGCCCAGAGCGGCCAGGAGGCGGCGCCCTAGCGGCAGGTGGTGATGTGGCTGTACAGCGTGGCCCCCAAAAGCAATGCAGGGTGCCAGTCTGCAGTGAACTCGATGCACAATCCCGTGTCCTGCAGGAGGCTGGACGGGACGGACAGTTCTGGCCCTAGAGCCTACGGAGCCGTGAATCTGGGACATGGGACAGGCTCTGTCCTGGCCCCCAGAGGAGGTCACACCCTCCTTCCCGCCCTGTCTCTCCCGGAGCCCCAGTGGGGTTGCCAGACTGGGGAGAGGAAACGCCCCAATGCTGGGCACAGAGCAGAGAGCTCCTTGGATCTGCCCTGGGGGAGCAGGGCCCATGAGCAGAGGAGGCCCAGTGCCCCACGTGAGCCCAAATGAGCTAATCAACAGGGGCAGGGCTACACCTGTGGCTGGGCAAGGATGCCATGGAGGAGGAGGGTGGGTCCTGGGGGTCGCCCTGGGGCCGGTGCGTCGGAAGGGAGCAGAGCTGGCTGGGTCTGGGAGGCTGCCAGAAGCAGGGTCACCAGGGACCCCTGGGAGGTGGCCCTGAAACCTGCAGCCCAGGAGTGAGCTAAAGGCTGGTTCTGAAGGTTCCATTTGCTGGCGTTTGGCCAATACACCTCATTAGAGGGACTGGGGAGGGCGTGTGCCAGGGAGCTGGGGAGAGGCCCTGCCTGGGACGATGCCCCACTGTGGGGGAGAGCAGAGACGGCTGCCAGACAAAGCCGGGTCCCACATCCCCTGTCAAAGCTGGCCGATGGGAACTGTGCTAAGGCCAGTCGCCTCTGGGATTTAGACACCTCGCTGCTCAGGCACCGAAGCCGGAACACCGTCCTGGAGTTCAGCGCCATGCCGGGAAAGCCAGGGGAGGAGGGGGTAGATCCGTATGATTCCTCGCCCACCTGGCTGTGGGAGGGGCAGGTCGATCCCCCTCCGCCTGCCAGGGAGACGGGATTTGAACCTGGGCTCCCCCTGCAGGAGAGCGCGCTGACCGCACTGCGAGTGTCGCCCCTGGAGCTGCAGTGAGGAGCGGGTAAGG
>NW_020664584.1:13276581-13293017 GCF_002925995.2 Terrapene triunguis
TAGAGCAGCTCGCAGCCCACGTCCGCCACGAAGCCTCGGATCAGCACTGTCACCACGCCGCTGCGCAGGGGCACTGCGGTGAGAGGGACATCAGCCACAGGCCCCTCTGACCCCCACGGGAGCCGGGGGAGTGGGACGTCAGCCACGGGCCCCTCTGACCCCCATGGGTGCCAGGAAAGGGGGATGTCAGCAATGGGCCCCCCACAACACCCCCCCATGGGCTCCGGGGGAGGGGGGCATCAGTCATGGGATCTCCCAGCCCTGACTCACCCGGCTTGTTGGAACTGTTCAGGAGGCCGCAGCTCGTCATCTTGGTCTGGGGTCGGAGATCTGTGCGGGGGAAGGGTGTGCGGTGAGATACAGGGTTCCCATGGAAACTGATGGGCACAGGGTGTGTCCCCCAGCAATGGCTCTGAGACCCCAGTCCCACCCCCCTGCTCAGCCAAGTCCTATGGCAGGGAGTCCCGCAGGCTCACGGGCCTAGCTCAGAGATCAGAGTGACGACTCCTCTCGGGCCCCCCCGGGCTCCCCCTCCCTGCACACGGGGCCAGCCCCCAGCAAGTAGGGGCAGGCAGGGACGGGGCACAGCTGGGAGCTGGATGGAGAAATGTGTGTGTGGGGGGGTAATGGGGATGGATGGACAGACGGATGGGAGCGGGGTGGGGATGGACGTTTGGATGGAGGGAATGGCTGGGGGCCGGGGGAGGGGTGGAGAAATGTAGGGGAGCGTCACAGGGCCCTGCACATCTGCTGGGGGGGGGGAACGCCCCCGCTTGCCCAGAGTGGGATGGATACACCCCGTCATCAGGGCTCTCAGCCGGGCCAGACAAACACAATTAGAGACTACCGACCCCCCCACATGGGCCCAGCCCCCATCAGGGACTGGGGTACGGCTGAAAGATGGAAATGTAGGGGGGATGGATGGACAGACGAAAGGAGGGGAGACGTGTGGGTGGGGACGCACAGACAGAAGAGGGAGCTGGACAGGCATGGGGGGGGGGTGAGGCTGGACAGATGGACAGAAGGGGGGGTTGGACAGGCGTGGGAGGGTGAGGATGGACAGAAGTCGGGGGCGGCTCTGACCCAGCAAAGTGCTGAATTTCCTGCTCTGGCTCCGATCCAAACTCCCCCATCCCGGGCCCCGCTCCCAGAGCCGCGCCGCCCCCTGCTGGGCAGTGCCGGACCTGCCTGTCCCGGGTCATAGACCCTGCTCTGCTGAGGGTGAGTCCCCGCGACTTCCGGGGCCGGTGGGGGGGGCCCTCCGTGGGCGGGGCCGGGCAGGGCTGGGCCGTGACTCCAACCCCCCCTGCGCTGTACATCCACCCTGCGCAGTGCTGGGGGTGGGAGACACACACCCACCCCCCATGTTAAAGGGGGCAGCGCACACACATTTGTATCCCTACACATTGTATTGTAGTGGGGGGGCAGGACTCCTGGGTCCTATCCCGTTGGGGGGGGCTGGGAGCCAGGACTCCTGGGTTCTCTCCCCAGCTGGGGGCCCTGAACCCCAGGGGACGGGACTGTGGGGGTCCCAGGGGCCCCGTTACCTTCACTAGCCCGGGCCTAGACGCAGAGGCTGGAAAAGCAAAACCGAAAGTACTTTTCTAGGCTAGCCCCACCCAGGCCAGCCAGGGAGCGTCTGCAATCGTCTGTATAGCGATCAGTGGAGGTCCCGGATGACTGGAAAAAGGCTAATGTAGTGCCCATCTTTAAAAAAGGGAAGAAGGAGGATCTGGGGAACTACAGACCAGCCAGCCTCACCTCAGTCCCTGGAAAAATCATGGAGCAGGTCCTCAAGGAATCAATTCTTAAGCACTTAGAGGAGAGGAAAGTGATCAGGAACAGTCAGCATAGATTCACCAAGGGCAAGTTATGCCTGACTAACCTAATTGTCTTCTATGACGAGAAAACTGGCTCAGTGGATGAGGGGAAAGCAGTGGACGTATTATTCCCTGACTTTAGCAAAGCTTTTGATACAGTCTCCCACGGTATTCTTGCCAGCAAGTTAAAGAAGTATGGGCTGGATGAATGGACTATAAGGTGGATAGAAAGCTGGCTTGATTGTCGGGCTCAGTGGGTAGTGATCAATGGCTCGATGTCTAGTTGGCAGCCGGTATCAAGCGGAGTGCCCCAAGGGTCGGTCCTGGGGCCAGTTTTGTTCAATATCTTCATTAATGATCTGGAGGATGGTGTTGACATCATTAGGCCTATATATATGAACCAGAGTTCTTCCATGTTTAAACTCTGTCCTTCCATGTTTAACTCTAATCGACCTCAAAAGCCAAGGACAGAAATTGGAATGTGTAAACAGCCAATTACCAATTACGACCTTGCTCATACCAGGTACCAAGCAATAATGATGAGGTTTGCATGTTTCTACCTGGAGAAGGAGTAACAAACTAAGAGTAAACAGAACCAAATAACTGTTTAGAGGAGTGTTACTAACAAGCTAGATTTATAGCCCTAGAATGATTTAACGGCTTAAATGTATAAACATGCCTTCGGTAGAGAGGGGAGGGGGAGTAGAGGGAGAGATAGAGAAGGGGGAGTAGAGGGGGGGGTGGTAGAGGGGGAGAGAGGGGGGGCTTAGTTGTAAAAAGTATAAGAAGAGAGAAACTGTTTTTTTGCTGGTGTGCTTGATTTGAGACTTGCCTGTCTCCTTGCACCACTTTGAGATCTCAAATAAACTTTGATTGTTTCTCCACCCTGGTATGTTTATTGGCGCGAAGCACGCTGGGCAACGAACCCCGCTGTTGCTGTCCTCGGGCATCTGTGCCGGCAACAATGGTGAGGACTGCACCCTTAGCAAGTTTGCAGATGACACTAAACTGGAAGGAGGGGTAGATACACTGGAGGGTAGGGATAGGATACAGAGGGATCTAGACAAATTAGAGGATTGGGCCAAAAGAAATCTGATGAGGTTCAACAAGGACAAGTGCAGAGTCCTGCACTTAGGACAGAAGAATCTCATGCACTGCTACAGACTAGGGACCGAATGGCTAGGCAGCAGTTCTGCAGAAAAGGACCTAGGGGTTACAGTGGACGAGAAGCTGGATATCAGTCAACAGTGTGCCCTTGTTGCCAAGAAGGCTAACGGCATTTTGGGCTGTATAAGTAGGGGCATTGCCAGCAGATCGAGGGATGTGATCATTCCCCTCTATTCGACATTGGTGAGGCCTCATCTGGAGTACTGTGTCCAGTTTTGGGCCCCACACTACAAGAAGGATGTGGAAAAATTGGAAAGAGTCCAGCGGAAGGCAACAAAAATGATTAGGGGGCTGGAGCACATGACTTATGAGGAGAGGCTGAGGGATCTGGGATTATTTAGTTTGCAGAAGAGAAGAATGAGGGGGATTTGATAGCTGCTTTCAACTACCTGAAAGGGGGTTCCAAAGAGGATGGATCTAGACTGTTCTCAGTGGTAGCAGATGACAGAACAAGAAGTAATGGTCTCAAGTTCCAGTGGGGGAAGTTTAGGTTGGATATTAGGAAAAACTTTTTCACTAGGAGGGTGGTGAAGCACTGGAATGGGTTACCTAGGGAGGTGGTGGAATCTCCTTCCTTAGAGGTTTTTAAGGTCAGACTTGACAAAGCCCTGGCTGGGATGATTTAGTTGGGTATTGGTCCTGCTTTGAGCTGGGGGTTGGACTAGATGACCTCCTGAGGTCCCTTCAACCCTGATATTCTATGATTCTAACACAAACAGCAAAACAAAACCACAAACAAACAAGTGACAACACTGAAAATATGAAGGGAAATAAAGCATCAAGTGGTTGGTTATGGGTATTTTAAAGGGGTGTTTAGGACCCATGTTGTGCAAATGCAGCAGAACCCTGTAGAGACAGGCAAAGTTCTTCTGGTTTCACATTGTGTGCATAGGCGCCGACTCCGTGGGTGCTCCGGGGCTGGAGCACCCACGGGGAAAAATTGGTGGGTGCTCAGCACCCACCGGCAGCTTCCCACCCCCCCTTCCCGCTCATGTCTGCCTCCGCCTCCTCCCCTGAGCGCGTCCCGTGCCTGCTTTCCCCCCCCAGCTCCCAGTGCTTGCGCCACAAAACAGCTGTTTTGCGCAGCTGGGAGGGAGGGGGAAGGAGGGGAAACATGGCACGCTTGGGGAAGAGGTGGGGCCGGGGCCGCGATTTGGGGAAGGGGTCCAATAGGGGCAGGAAGGGGGTGGAGTTGGGGCGGGGACTTTGGGGAAGGGGTTGGAATGGGGGTGGGGCAGGGGTGGGGAAAGGGTGGAGTCAGAGCGGGGCTGGGGGGGCACGAGCACCCACCAGCGCCAGGGAAAGTTGGCGCCTATGATTGTGTGTGTCACCAATTCAAAAACTCACAGTGGACTCATAAAGCCCTGGAGCACATGAACAGAGGGCTTGGAGTTTGCAGACAGATCCCTGCTTCAAAGAGCTTGCAAATAAGGTTTTTATCCTACAAAATACCTAGCAGCATCCCCACCAAACCTAGTGTTGCTTAAGAGTCAATGGGAGAACTCTGCAGAGCCAGAACTATACCAGATAACAAAGATCTGACCTTAATGGTTTCCAGACCTCTCCCCAAATGTAATGGAAATCACTTGCCTGGACAAGCGATTTTCATTAAGTTTTAGCCCTGGTTTGGGGAGAGCCGTCTCTCTCCCTCCGCAGCAGCTACCAAGCTGGGGCTGGGAAGGAGAGGGGGGTGTCTCTACCCCACCACAGCCACCCCCGAGCTGGGGTTGGGAAGGGGGGGGGTCTCCCCAACCACAGCAGCCACAGAGCTGGGGCTAGGAAGGAGTGGGGGTGTCTCTCCCCTAGCACAGCAGCCACAGAGCTGAGGCTGGGAAGGAGGGGGGGCGTCTTTCCCCCACCACAGCAGCCACAGAGGTGTGGCTGGGAAGGAGGGCCATCTCCCCTCGGTAGCCGCAACCCTGGAGCTGGGGAAAGTTGCCTCTTTCTCCGGCTGCCACAGCCCTGCACATCCCCAATTCCCCCCACACCCTCTTCTTACCCCACTGCCCCCCCACTTACCTCCTATTCCCCCCAAAGGCCACCACCTCACCTTACATCTGCATCTTCTCCAGGGTCCAGGCACCTAATTAGTGGAGCCATACCTGCACGGCTCCACTAATTAGATGGGTGGACCTTCATTCTTTTGTGTGCGGCTGCCCAGGCATGCACCTTAGAGGTAACTATCCGTGGACCACCTGAATGGAGCTCATGGACCACAGTTTGAGAACGCTGTTCTAGGGGACAAGGACCCACCCCTTGGGGACACCACAACCAGCTGTCTCACAGCCTGCTCCTCCCACGTCCCAGGCACTGGCTGCGCTGCAGTGACGCCGCGAGTTGGATGCTGGCTCTGGCGGTGCCAATGCGCCCTCAGGCTCTGGGTGGTAGGACCCTTTTCCCCAGCATCGGTCCCCCCATTGGCCTGCAAGGCTTCTGGGCTGGGGGCATCTCCCTGTGCTGTCTGCCCAGGGTCCCCCCTCGCTCTCCGATACACATGGGTGTGCACACAGGCGCAGGGAGAGTCACACCCTGAGGTTTACACGGCCTGGCTCATGCAGGGCTCGGTCAGTGCACAGAACAGCTTCTCCACGTGGACCAACGATCTAACCAAAGGACCCCAGCCCAGTAATTTACACCAGTGTTTATGTCTTTGCGGAGACCTTCCATGCCACCCGCGGGTGAACTCAACTGTAAGCACCGGACCCAGGGGATTTCAATATTCTTATGCCCTCTGCCAGCTGGCATCCAGCGGACCTGGGGCACAGGGCTCCGGGGCCTGTTCTGAGGAGCTGTTTTCTAGTCACTCCCCAGCTGGTGCCCTCTGGGGATAATCACAGCTCTGTGGGGCTCGGGCGGGCTGTGTTTCCTACTCGGTTCCCTGCTTGCTGCGGGTGCCGGCAATTCCTGAATCCCTGGGCTGGGACATGTGCCTGGCACACCACACAGAAGCCTGATGCCACGGGAGGCTCTGGGCAGAGATGCCCCAAGAGAACCAGACAGCCCTGGGCCTGAGCCCCCACCAGACGCTGGGAGGGTGTCGAGGTAGCGAATGCTCCAGCAGTTCGGAGCAGGCTGGCTGGCTCAGGAGAGAAAGGCTGGAGCAGCCGCTTTTCCCTCTAGGTCCCCGGGGCCAAACCCAGCCCCAGGGAGCAGTGGCCCAGCGGTGCCCCTTCTCACCTCTGTCCTGGGGCGCTCAATGACAGCACTTGCCGAACGCCCCCTCCACCCAGACGCCGTCAGCGAGACCAAGGGCTGCCCAACCGGGCTCACCGGGAAAGTGGGGCTCGCGCCCCCTGGGCCTCCCCACACAGGTCGTGCCAGCCGGCACATGGCCCCAGCAGGCCTCCCAGCCCAGCTTCGCAGCCCAGTGCTGACCGCTGTGGCTCAGGTGCTGAAGCCTGGGGAGGGGAGTCAGAGACTGAGCCCCGGCCCAAGCTGTCCGCACAGCTATGGGGCTGGGCCAAGCCCTGCTGGCACAAGTCTGTGGCCCCAGGCCGGGAGCTGCGCTGCCGGCTGCAGTGTGCAGAATGGAGACAGAAAGCTTCGGGTCACACGGAATGGCTCGCACACCTGTTCTCTCCACGGGCCGGGCCTAGGACTCAGCAGTTCCTGGGCTCCAGCCCGCAGCTCTCCCCACTAGGCGCTGCTGTCGCTCAACCCTGGGGAACGTGCAGAAAGCTCCCGGTGGAGAGATGTTAACTTCTGCCTCTGCGCCTCTGTGCAGGGCGCCGGAGAGCCAGCTGCCAAGAGCCCCTGGAGAACAGAACCGGATAAAACCCCTTCCCACGGAGCCAGGCAGTGACTGCCAGAGAGCTCGTCTGCGCAGAGCGATGGGTCGGAGTCTGTTTCTGTCCGGGCTGGAGGAGTGTGAGACACAGAGGAGCTCTCAGGTTGCTCTGCCTTTGGCCTTGAACTGCTACCACGATGCCAGCGTTCGAGAGAGTGAACTGTCTGCACAAGACATGCCGGCGGCACAGCTGCAGTGTAGATGCCACTCCAGTGCTAGCACTGCCAGAAACTGGCTCTCGGAGGCCACAGCGAGGTTGACAGGAGAGTTCATCCCTTGCCCTAGCAGGGTCCCTGACAGGGTAGAGCTCAGCTTCCTCCCAGGGCACAGGGCATGAAGTTCTCCCAGCTTGGCAGTGCGTACCAGCCCGAGACCGGAGTGAATCTGCGACAAAGCTCTGGATGGGACCAGGGGTGCTCTGAGGGAGGGGGAAGCCCCATGTAAGCTGCAGGAAGTCGAACCCCCAGCACAGTGAGGTAGCGGGCCGGGGCAGAGGAGACCAGTCTCACCGGTGTGTTATGACGCCAGGAGATCAGTTCCCTCCCAAATGTTGTAAGTGTCACCAAAGCTGCCCGGACATTGGACTTTCCACGGAACTGCAAGTGAAATGCAAAATCCGACGGAATGGCCGAGTGTGTCCTCTATTGCTCCACCATGTCCACATGGGTGTTTGCTAGAGACAGCCAGACAAGTGACCTAGGAACAGACACATGCACACACTGGGCACTGGGCACGGAAGTAAACGTGAGCTCTCATTCTCACTTTGTAAACACCCAGTATCTTCTCTGCTCTGTTTTGTGCCTTTGACTCCTCTTTCTCTGATCACTCTCTGTGTCCTCCCCTCAGCACTGGGCAGCCAAGGCAACAAATGCCCAGTCGAACCGCCCTGACCGAATTCCTTCTCCTGGGATTCTCCGACCTCCGGGAGCTGCAGATTCTGCACTTCATGGTGTTTCTAGTCATTTACCTGGCCGCCCTGGTGGGGAATCTTCTCATCCTCACAGCCGTAGCCCTCGATCACCACCTTCACACCCCCATGTTCTTCTTCCTGAGCAACTTGTCCTCTCCATCACCGTCCCCAAGTCCAGGGCCAACCCCCTAACCAACACCAGCCGCATCGTCCAAGTCCTCTTGGTGGTCACCTTCGCAAGCGCAGAGCTGGCCTTGCTCATGGTCATGGCCTATGAGCGCTACATGGCAATCTGCTACCCTCCCCCCACGCTACGTCCCAACCATGAACAGAGGTGTGTGCATGCAGATAGCAGCTGCTTCCTGTCTCAGCAGCGTGTTGCATTCAGTGCTGGAAACCGGTAATACCTTTCTACTGGACCTCTGCCTGCTGCACCTGGTTGTGTTTTCTTTATTTACCTGCACCGCCATGCTCTCTTACATGTGTCCATGGTCCATGTCTTCCCCACAGCAGGACCTGCTGGCCACCGTGTTGTATTCTGTGCTGCCGCCAGTCATGAACCCTGTCATCTACAGCCTGCAAAACAAGGAGATAAAGCAGGCTCTGCAGAGAATTGCAAGCAAGACGCTCTTTGCCAGGAGCCTGGATTCCTCACCCTGAGTTTCTATGTGGAAGAGTTGCACCGGTTTAACTCAAATCAGTTTGTAAATCCATCTAATTGAGCTGATGCAAACCCACGTGGTCACCTTTATTTTGGGTTAAGGATGCCTGTCAGGGTTCCCTCCCCACTCTGAACTCTGGGGTATAGATGTGGGGACCCGCATGAAAGACTCCCTAAGCTTATATTCCACCAGCTTAGGTTAAAAACTTCCCCAAGGCACAAATTCCTTTCCTTGTCCTTGGATGGTATTGCTGCCACCACCAAGTGATTTAAACAAACAGTCAGGGAGGGGCCACTTGGAGCCCCTATCCCCCCCAAAATATCCCCCCAAGCCCCTTCACCCCCTTTCCTGGGGAGGCTTGAGAATAATATACCAACCAAATAAGTAAACAAGGTGAGCACAGACCAGACCCTTGGGTTTTTAGGACACTAAAAAACAATCAGGTTCTGAAAAGAAGAACTTTATTATAAAAAAATAAAATAAAAGAAGCACCTCTGTAAAATCAGGATGGAAGGTAAGTTTACAGGGTAATAAAAACATTTAAAACACAGAGGATTCCCATCTAGGCTCAAATTCAAAGTTACAAAACAGGAATAAACTTCCCTCTTGGCATAGGGAAAATTCACAAGCTAAAACAAAAGATAATCTAACGCATTTCCTTGCTATTACTTACAATTTCTGTAACTTTAGATGTATCATTTCAGTAGGAGCTGGATTACCTGCTTGGTCTCTCTCATTGTCTCAAGAGGGAACACACAGAGAGCACAAACAACCCCCCCCCCCATTTGAAAGTATCTTCTTTCCCCATTGGTCCTTCTGGTCAGGTGTCAACTAGGTTAATTGAACTAATTAACCCCTGACAGGTAAGTGATTCTGTACCTCTGGCCAAGAGGGATTTTATATTACTGCATACATAAAAGTTGTTACCCTTCCCTTTATATTTATGACAATGCCTCATTTCAGTTTAGCTTAAACCTTTTCCCAAATGATTTAAGCTCAACCAATACAAGCTGCTCTTCCTCCAAATTTAGAGCATCCACTTGGTTTGTATAAGTGTAACCAAATCACTTTGAATTGACACTGTAACTCATATAGCAGGAAGGTCATTGTGTAGGCAGGCCCTTGGTGCTGGGGATGTGGACCGTCTCTGCGAGTTCCTCACTGGAATAAAGTAGTGTGACACTCTACACCCCGGGGGAGTGCCCTGTAACCCTCATATTCATCATTTGTCTATAGTTGTGATATTGCATATAAAGCGGGCCTTGTAAAGTATCATGGGAAAGTTTATGATCTGCTGAAACCCACTGTTCCATCTAAATATGTGTGTCATTAATGCATATGAAGTTATGAGAATTGTGTTGCACGGTTGTCACTAAAACATGCTGTGGGTTTGGGAAGTGCCCAGATACTAGCTCCCCAAAGACAATAACCAGGGGGATAATCAACACCTGGGCGGGTGGGTGTCAAACAACCATCAACAGCCATTGTCCAATAAGGGACCTACAATGCAATGACTCACTTGCATAAGGCCACACCAGGGGAATTGCTCAACCTTGCCTGGTGACTCAGCAGTGCCCACCAGACGTGTCTGGACTTGTGCTCTCCAAGCACATGGACTAAGGGTATAAAACAGAACACAGTGGTCCCATGCTTTGTCCTTTCTCTTCTCCTCCACCTACTCTGAAGGCAACGAGAATGCAGGAGCTGAAGAGACTGGTCCCCAGACTACCAAGGAAAAGCCTGTGTGTAAAAGACTGTAACCAACCTGCAATATCCAGTGGGGTGAGAAAAACGGCTTAATCTAGATGTTGCCCAGTCTAATAGGGTTGAGAGTTTTGACTGTGTGCTTACATTTTATTTTAGTTTGAAAGCTACTCTAACTTTTTGCTTATCACTTATGATCACTTAAATTCCATCTTTTGTAATCAGTAAACTTATTCTAATGTTTATCCTTACCAGGGAGTTTGCCTGAAGTGTTTGGTAAATCTGGTCCGGTTACAAAGCCTGGTGTATATCCACTTTCCATTGATGAAGTGGTGAACCAATTAATAAATTTGCATTGCCCAAGAGAGGGTCTCGAGCAGTGCAAGGCGGTATATTCCTGAGGTACTAAGCTGGGAGCTGAAGGAATCTGGCTGGTGCCTTTCTCTGTGTGATTCGTGAGTGGCTCTGGGAGCATTCATGCAATCTAGCTGGGTGTGGGCTCCACATGCAGTTGTACTGAGTGACAACAGCACCTGGAAGGCTTTGCTGCTTGTCACCAGTAAAACATTGTGAGAAACAATCCAGATTAGTGAGTGAAGGCAGCACAGAGGTCGCACAGTCCCAGGGTGCATCCCGGGGATCCAGTCACAAGCAGCTTCCCTGAGTTTGTCTTCAGTGGCGTGTCTGTCTGCCTGGCTTTGGCTGGGATCCCGAGGCTCCGCGCTCCCCACGGCTGCCCATGGCACTGGGTTCCCAGCAGGGTCAGGGACCACCTGCCCTGAGCAGGTGGATTAGCGCTCCCAGCTCTGGCTTTCTGGTGGGGCAGAGCAGCTGGACCCAGACACCAGGGTGGCTGGCCGGGGCCGGGAGGAGCCCCGGAGTGCAGGGAGCACGTGTGGTGCAGGTGGCAGATGCAGGGCATGGGCCCAGGGCAGGGTTTTTAGTGGGTCATTTTAGCTCTGGGTCTGTGCGGATCCCTGACACCCCTTCACTGGTCTCTGAAGAATGAACTGCCAGGGCCAGAAAATCTGCCCCTGCTCGGCCGAGGGGCAGCGTGGGGTAACATGATGGGTGGAAAACAATCCCTGGCTGAGATCTCCAAAGCACCTTGGCCATTTGGACGTATGATTCCCATTTAGATACCTGGGAACCAGGCGTCCAGCCCCCCGGCAGCTCGGGAACCTCCGGCCCTGCCTGGAGCGAGGACACAGCGGCGTTGTAATGGGACAGGGAAGCAGCAAACACTCTCCCCCTGCTCACACAGCCCCCACAGCGCTTTGTCTGGCTGCTTCTGCCTGTGCGCTGACGCCGACAGCCATGTGGGCTCCGGTAGCTGAATCTCCTGTGCTGAGGCCCAGCAGCTGCGGGGCCAGGCCCTGATGTTGTCAGCCCAGGGCATTGAAATTGGAAGGAACAATTCTAGAGAGAAAAGACTGGGGAAGATTTTCCAGGCCCAAATGGCAGCCGGGTGCCCAGCTCCCCCAGACAGTCTAGAGAGACGCGGGTTGTTATCCTGATGTGTAACAGCAATAAACCCAGGGGAGTTGGTACCCAGCTCAGGCCTAAGGGTGGGCCAAACCCCCACCTCTGAGCCCAGGAGCTGGGTGCGAATCCAGACTCTTTGTAGGTCGCCAGGCAAAAAGCTCCGTGAAGATGAAGTTCAAGGTGAGGGGAGGTGCCTGTCCCTGCGGGGTAAGAAATATCCCATGGCCATTGCCAGGATCCCCACAGCACGTGTTGCAGACCCCAGAGACTTCCCATCCCCATGACACTGAAAATAAATGCAAACCCATTCAGCTAGGAAACGCAGAGCATGGTCCCCAAATGCCCTTAACTCTGCCCGGGGCCGGCACAGGATCCTACGATTCAGACAGAGGTGCCCAACTCCCACTTCCAGCTCTGACGTCCCATGTTCAGGCTCCCCTGGCATTACCCAAACCCTGCTCAGCTGTTGCTGAGCCCTGTGAGTTCCCCGTCAGGGTCCCTACAGCACCTCCATTTCTGCCCCAGGCCCTGGGTGACGGGCTGGGTCACAGAGACCCCCTGAGGACTGTCACCTGATGTGCTGAAACTACCTCTGAGCCCATTTTCCCTGCCAGCTTGGGATTTCAGAACCCTGCCTTGTTGAGCCAGACACACCAGCCGACTGCAAGACAGACCCAGATCTGAACCACGTCCCCCAAAGCTGCGGGCTTTAACTGAAAATGACTTAGCAGGTACTCCTGTCTCCAGTATCCAGATACCCAATTCAAGCCTAAACCCCGAATAAATCCGTTTTACTCTGTATAAAGCTTATACAGGGTAAACTCATAAGTTGTCTGCCCTCTATAACACTGATAGAGAGGTATGCACAGCTGTTTGCTCCCCCAGGTATTAATTACTTACTCTGGGTTAATTAATAAACAAAAGTGATTTTATTAAGCATAAAAAATAGGATTTAAGTGGTTCCAAGTAATAACAAACAGAACAAAGTAAGTTACCAAGCAAAATAAAACAAAACACACAAGTCTAAGCCTAATACATTAAGAAACTGGGCCCAATCCTTTCCCCTGGTACAGTCCTCGTTAGTGTCAGCTCAGGTGGTAACTAGGGGATTTCTCATGACTGGACTCTCCTTTGTTCTGTTCCACCCCCTTATATAGCTTTGGCACAAGGCGGGAATCTTTTGTCTCTCTGGGTCCCCACCCCTCCTTCTAAATGGAAAAGCACCAGGCTTAAGATGGATTCCATGGTCACATGTCCTGTGAGACCCCAAGCCTCCATTCTTCCCAGCCTGACTCACAGGAAGGCTTGCAAGTAAACAGAGCCATCTACAGTCAATTGTTCTGGTTAATGGGAGCCATCAAGATTCCAAACCACCATTAACGGCCCACATTTTGCATAACTACAGTAGGACCTCAGAGTTATATTTCATATTTCTAGTTTCAGATACAAGAATGATACATTTATACAAATAGGATGACAACACTCAGTAGATTATAAGCTTTGTAATAATACCTTACAAGAGACTTTTTGCATGAAGCATAATCCAGTTCCATTATATTCACACTCATTAGCATATTTTCATCAAATCATATGGAGTGCAACTTCACATCCTCCAGGCTCTCAGCCCCACATCTGGCCCCGGGGGGAGGCTCCAAGCTGCTGTCCCGATGCTGGATCCAGTGGCTGTGCTCTGAGCTCCGGCTGTCTCCTTATGGCTTGTACCCCAGGGGTTCGAGCCCCCTGGGGGCCATGGTCCCCTCCATCTTCTCTGGGTCCAGGGGCCACTTCCATCCTCTTTGGGTCCTGCCGCCCCTGTGTCCAGGGGTCCCCCCCGCACCCGGTCTGGGCCCATCCCCTTGATTTGGGGCTTCATCCCTGCAGAGTCTCCCCTCCCTGGACGTCAATTCTGCAGCTGGCCCAGTGGCGGCGAGGTGACATGGGGCCCCGAGAGCAGCGTCTGGAGCAATGTTCCCTCTAATTTTTTACATGCATGTGTGGAATCAATTTTGTTATGGGCAGCAATATGGAGGTGACGTGTGGTGGGTGTGGGGCCCAGGGGTTCGTAGTGTGGGAGGGGGCTCAGGGCTGGGGCAGAGGGTTGGGGTGCAGGCTCCGGCTGGGGGTGCAAGCTCTGGGAGGAACTCCAAATCCCCCCTGGAGATCCCTCTCCCCTGGGAATGGGGGCAGCTCCCAGAGAACCTGCCCCACTGAACCCCAGCCCCATGAGACCCCCCCAACTCCCCTCCCAGACATTTCCCTGGGGTGGGGGGTGACAGACAGGGACCCCTGACCTTCTCCCCTGTCTCTAACTGTGACCCCAAGCCCCACCTGTCACCTCTTCCCCAGTCCCCGGAGACACTAACCCGCCCAACTGCTGTGGGCACCTTTCTGGGAGCTCCCTCCTGACCCCCCCCATGTCGCCTCTGGTTGCAGGGCGCCCCCCAGAGCTGAGCGCAGCACCTAGCGCTGCCCCCCAGCTCTACAGAGGTGCCCCCCCAGCTCCTGCCTGCCACGCCCTGCTCATACCCCCAGGGACACTGGCTTCTTTTTGGCTCAGTCCTATTCTGAGCCTCCCCAAAGCCCCCATCACCTGCCCCCCAGCTCCCAGCCCCTCTCCAAGCACCCCCTTTGGCCCCCTGTCAGCTGCCCCCAGAGCCCCCTGCCCCTCTCTGAGGGTCTCCCCCCGGGAAGTTCAGGAACAGCCTCCTCAAGTGAGCCGAAGGGCAGAGAATCCTTCCCAGGGGCTGGCTGGGGGGGTCTTGCCCCCATGCTCGGGGCTCACAGACCCCCCACATGTGGGGTGGGGAAGAGATTTCCCCCAGCATCAGATTGGCAGAGACTCTGGGGGGTTCATCCCCCTCGGCAGCCGGGGCACTTGCTGGTTTGAACAGGAGTAACTAGGGGGGCTCTGGGACCTGATGTCTGTAAGTCAGGGTTTGGGGGCGTCAGTGACTCAGCCCCAAGGGCTGGAGCTGTCACAGGGGGGTGGGGGGCTGGGGCCAGATGAGATGATCAGGATGATTCCTTCTGGCCTGAAAGTCTCTGAGTTTCTCCTCCCCGGCCCCATTCCCTTCTGAGTGGCTCCCGCAACCTCTGCTGCAGTAAATGGCTCATAGCGGCGCCAAGATCTCGGTACCCCCCAGGTCAGCCTGGAGCTGCTGGACGCGCTGCAGGGACACGGCCATGGCCTGTTGGGTGTATCCCACACTCTGCCTGCGGGAGGTGCCGAGGGGTCAGGGACCGGGACAGAAGAAGCGAGGGACACCCCAACCCCAGCCTGCCCTGCCCCCAACCAGCCCCCTCCCTGCGCTGCCCCTCTGACTCACAGGTAGAAGGACTTGAACTGAGACCCAAAGCTGTAGATGTTGAAATAACAGCCCAGAGGCAAACTCTTCAACAGCAGGACCAAGGTCTCCTGGGGCTGGACAGGTGGACGGAATCACCCCCTTGGTCCAGCCAGCCTGCCCCCCCCCGGCTTTGCCCCATGGGCCCAGCCAGCCTGTTCTGCTCCCCCCTGCCGGCTTTGCACCACGGGCCCAGCCAGCCTAGGCTGCTTCCCCCAGCTCTGCCCCACGGGCCCAGCCAGTCTGGGCTGCTCAATCCCCAGCCATCCGTTAACCCATAAACAAATCTAGTGTTCTCCCTTGAACCATTGTTGTTTCCCTACAAGAAACCCCTCCCCACGCTCAACTGTGTTCTGATGCATGGATCCAAACTCTGCATCAGTCCCACTGGGATTTCATCTTCTCCTGACTGATTGTGCTGGGGACTCTGCCTGTCGCCAGCACTCAGGACCCTGAGTTACCACCATCACCTGGGAACCCCGACCAGTTCAAGCTTCATGGAGCGGTGAGATCCCTCCCTCTCTCTCTCTCTCAGGTGTAACTTTCTAACCCTGATTTGTTTGATCAGGTCTAGTTTTCTATATATGACTTTTGTAACCTTTAATAATGTAACTGTTAAGTTGGTTTAGGCTCCTTGTGCAGTTATCACTATTATTCAATAAATAACTTTTATGGTTAAGCTGGTTGCTTCTCTCTCTGAACTTTACTCTTTTGTGTTTTCCTTATCCCCATTTACTCTGCAGCAACGCTCCTCGTGCCTCAGCTAAAGATCCCTGCAGCAGCCAAAAATACTGTGGGGTTTGCTCATCAAGTGGGTTACTACCAGTACAAGTGTGACGTGAAAGTGGGGATAAGGACATGCTGAACCTGTGACGTAGGAGGGTGGCAGCCTGGAAGTGCTGCTTGACCCAGTCCACTCAGACTTGCTCTGTTAATGTGGGTGTGTGTTCGTTCATCCGGTTCTGGGGCTGGAGGATCCCAGCCCTGGGGAACCTAGGTTCTGCAGGGGACTTGCAGAAGGGAGAAGTAGAGCTCCATATGAAAACACAAGTGACACAAGCAGACCTTTGATAGAATTACAGAACCCCCCCACCCGAAATGTAACCCTAATAAATGAGCGTACCCCAAAGTAACAGGCAAATCTGGTAACACTGGAATTTAGGCACCTCTCTGCTCAGGCACCGAAGCCGGAACACCGTCCTGGAGTTCGGCGCCATGCCGGGAAAGCCAGGGGAGGAGGGGGTAGATCGGTATGCTTCCTCGCCCACCTGGCTGTGGGAGACCCGGGTCCATCCCCCTCCACCTGCTGGGGAGATGGGATTTGAACCTGGGCTCCCCCTGCAGGAGAGCGTGCTGACCGCACTGCGAGTGTCGCCCCTAGAGCTGCAGTGAGGAGCGGGTAAGGAGAGCTGCTGGGCCAGAGAGCGAGCGAGCGACTCTGGAGCCTGCAGAGCTCCCTGGGGGGCAAAGAGCAGGATCCCCGGCTCCCCCGGCTAGTGAGTTATTGATCCAGAGAAGAACAGCTCCGGCTGGAGCCTCCCCTGGAGCTCTGGGTTC
>NW_020664584.1:13393017-13396787 GCF_002925995.2 Terrapene triunguis
CCCCAACTCCATCCCAGAGCCTGCACCCCAAAAAGGGCTGGATTAACCTTTTGTGGGCCCGGTGCTAAACATATTTGTGGGCCCCCATGGGGGAAATGGGGACATGGGGCAGGGGGGCAGAGTCCTCAGAACGAGGGGCTGGCCGGGGCAATGGGAGATGGGTCATGGCACGGCAGGGACAGCCCCACTCCACCCAGCCCAGTATTAGGGCACTGTTTACAAACCGGGAGCTGCCAGACCCACACTGTCCAGCCCGGCCCTGCACTGCCATTGTGCTTCTTCCCCTTGGGGGTGGGCCCATGCTGCACCATGCTACCCCCCTGCCCAGCACCCCTCTGACTCCCTATGCCCAGTGCCACACCACCCAGAGACCCCCACAAACCCACATGCCCAGTGCACTCCCAGACCACTCCCCCACCCACTCAGAACCCCCCCCACAGATCCTCTCACTGCCCAGTGCCCCCCAGCTCCTACCCTCTCCACCGCACCCAGGTTGAGAAGGCGCGCCACCTCTTGGTTTAGGAGGGTGGCATGTTCCCGGTCCCTGACGTCTTTGTCCTTGGGGGTGGGTGCAGGCTGGCCGTGGCGTTCCCGATGGTTGACTGACTCCACCACCAGGGAGTTAGGTGCCGGGTGGGAGTACAGGTACTCATGTCCCTTAGCCAGAACCAAGTACTTTTTTTCTGCTTTCTTGGAGATGGGCACCAAGGAAGCTGGGGTCTGCCACAGGGCAGTCGATATGTTGGCCACACCTTGGTGAAGGGGTAAGGCCACATGGCCCGGTGCCGAGGAGGACAGAACATTGAAAAGGGTGTCCGACGGCTCCTCCATCGCCTCAGCCTGGAGTTGGAGATTCGAGGCTACCCTTTTGAGGAGCTCCTGGTGAGCTTTAAAGTCCTCTTGTACAACGGATGGAGGTGCCGCTATGGTCTCCTCCGGTGCCGCCGAGGGGGCCAGTCCGGCTACCAGGGCATCGGGAGGTGCCGCTGGTTCGACTCCCAAGACCGAGTCCGGGCCCGGTGCCGCCGGTTTGGTGCCTGTCGACTTCTGACTCTGTCGAGGGAGGGACACCGAATGGGTCTGCGACGCCCTGGCTACCGAGCGGGGTCTCGCCTGGGCAGGCAATTGCGGACACGGTGCCCATTGACACCATTGGCCCTGCCACGGTGCCCCTTGCCACTGACTGGCTTGGGTGCCGAGCGGTGCAGGCTGCTCTTGGTGCCTGGAGCGGTTCGGGGACGGGTGGCTGGGTGCCGAGGCCGAGGTCGCCGTTGACCGCACGGTGCCGTAGGAGCAACAGGAGCGTCTACGGTCGTGCTGGTGCCGACCTCGAGATCTGGACCTCGACGACAATGAGGAGCGGTACTCGACCAAAGTGCTGCTCTCATAGTCGTCCCGGCGATCGTAGCTTCAACGCTTCGGTGCCGGTAACGCCCGAGGAGAGCTCCGTCTATGGTGTCTAGCGGAGCGGGCACTCGAGCCCGAGCGTCCATAACGATGGCGTCGGGATCTGCTCCTGTAGCTCCTATCCAAAGAGGAGCGTCGACGCCGCTTGTCTCGGTGCCTGCGCTCCCGATGGGGAGTGGAGGACCTTCGAGGCTCCTGCGCAGGTGAGTCAGCCAGTCTGATCGGAGTGGAGGACTGACACGAGCTATGTGAGGAACTCGGCGAATGGGGCGCACGGTCCTCGGAGCACGGGCTGTCTCTTGCCGGGGAGGGCTGGTGTGCTCCCAACGGCGGCTTCCCTCAGGACCGGGAGCCTGTCTCAGGTGGCACACCCGGCACCGGGAGGGAAAGGATGTCATGCGCAGCCAGTGCAGCCTCCGGCATCGACAGCATTCTCACCGCGGGAGAGGCACGCGTGGACGGGACCAGACTACTCCACTCGGCACGAGTCGGAGGTCTGGGTCCCGGGGGGGATCGTGGGCTGCCCAACTCGGGTCCGGCCTCACCCCTGTCCTTTTCTCGGCGCTGCTTCCCTTGCTTCTTAGCAGGTGAGCGGTGCCAACTGGTGGAGGGCGCCTTGCTCCGCACCGACGATGAGGCACTCGGTGCCGAGTCCGATCGGCGTGCTGGTGCCAGGGCCAATGCAGATACCATCAGCAGGGCCCGGAGCCGGATCTCTCTCTCACATTTCGTTCGAGCCTTGAATGACCGACAGATCTTACAGCGATCGGTTACGTGAGTCTCGCCCAAGCAGCGAAGACACTGAGTGTGCGGGTCGTTTCTTGGCATAGAACTGCGACAAGAGTCACATGACTTGAAGCCTGGGGCACGAGGCATGCCCCGCACCAGGCAACAAACTAAAGAAGTTATCCAACTAAGGAGAAGATGAGTACTACTAAGGCTACTGGAAGGGCTACAGCAAGGCTGGAGCACAAAGTTCCGACTACCTTCACTGGCAGCAAGAAGGAACTGAGGGTGGGGGGAGTGCGCAGCTCCCCTTATAGGGCGCTATAGAGGCGCCACTCCAGGGGTCGCAGTGGTGCTCCCCCACTACGGGTACTGCTAAGGGAAAAACTTCTGGCACCGGTGCACGTGGCGAGCACGCACACCTACTGCGGAATACACAGGAGCAATCACTCAAAGAAGAATAGCTAGTTCCACATTGAAATGCAGCTGTGCATTTGAGATACTATATGACTGTATCAGAGGGGTAGCCGTGTTAGTCTGAATCTGTAAAAAGCAACAGAGGGTCCTGTGGCACCTTTAAGACTAACAGTACGTTTTGCACTGCCTGCATCTACACTGACATCAGGGAGGAGAAGAGGACAAGACTGTCCCTAGCATATATGATTAAAAAAAAAGGCATCACACATTTTGAGTATTTAAAAGAGTCTCTCATAACTATTTGTCTATGTGAAGTCTCATAACAGTTCACAAATTTTAGGATTGCCTTTTGCTGCATTTATCTTGCCTGTGAATCCAGCCCTTACAGTCCCATGTTCACACGTCATTGCTGGTGTGTAGAAGCTGATTCAGAAATATTCAGTAAGTGTATTATATGGTGTCATCTTACATCCTTCTCAAGGGCAAAAATCTTCTGCAACAATGAAGGCTTGGGCTCATGACCAGTGGCTGCAGAACTTTTGGATGCGCAAGTCCACATTTCTGCATCTGTGTGCAAAACTCACGAAAATAAAAGCTGCACTGACAATGGAGAAGAAAAAATAATTGCACTATGGGGATCTCCAACACTAGATTCTTATTGGTCAATCAGTGGTCTCTCTCCTAAACCAAGGTGAAATGGATTTCTTTAATGTATGTAGTCACAACATATTGTTAAAGATCATTTCATGCTCAATGCCCTGTTAAGATCTCTGCAGTCACAGATAATACCTGTCTTCTTGGGGAACCAGGGCACAGTATCCAGTCTGTCTGACTCATGAAAGGACACCCCCCGCTTGAACCAAAACTGATCAGAGAAAAAACTTGCATAGAGCAGTGAATGGCGTTGTGAGACACACCTAGATCCCTGTTGACAAGTTTCAGGCAACTCCCCTATCCTCATCTGCATTAAAGTTGTGACAGATCAATTTGGCACATTAGCCAGGAGGAAGCAGATCGTGAGTGTTTTCGACCACAAACCCCATCCCTCCTGATTCGCAACCGTATCCCTGGACCAGTGACAGGTGCATGGGCAGCCAAGTCATTGGAAATAAGCAAGGAGGAAGCCAGTGAAAAAAATGAAAGTGGCCATTCTGGTATCACCTTGGGCTCAGCGGTATGCTCCGTACCCCCAAACCTTACCTCCCTTTTCACGTATTCAC
>NW_020664584.1:13396797-13428891 GCF_002925995.2 Terrapene triunguis
GAAACAGCGCACCTCAATCATCCAATAGATCAATTTGTCACATTAGCCAGGAGGAAGCAGATCGTGAGTGTTTTTGACCACAAACCCCATCCCTCCTGATTCGCAACCCCATGGACCAGGCGGTAGCAAGTAGCCCCGATTGTTACTGCTGCGTGGCGGAAACCACACTCAGTTGCAAAACGGGAGGGTTGCTATACGTGTCGTCACAACCGGGCCGTCACTCCAAACCCCCCACTCCCTACATCCACCCTGCGCAGTGCTGGGGGCGGAGAGACCCCCCCCCGGCCGTGTTACAGGGGGCAGTGCACACACACTTGTATGCCCGGCAGGACTCGTGGGTCCTATCCCCGGTCGGGGGGGGCTGGGCGCTAGGACTCCTGGGTTCTCTCCCCGACTGGGGGCCCTGGACCACAGGGGAGGGGGCTGTGGGGTCCCTGTTACCTTCACTATCCCGGGCTGTGGCGCAGAGGCTGGAAAAGCAAAACCGAAAGTCACTTTTCCGGGCTAGCCCCGCCCAGTCCAGCCAGGGAGCGTCTGCAAACTCCCCGCCCCCAGCTACTCTCACCCAGGGTCCTGGGATGGTCCCGCTATCAGGGGAACCTTCCTGGCGTCTGGGCCGCCCCGGCGGAGTCGGCTAGTGAAACCAGAGTCCTCGCTCCAGCTCCCTTTGCCCGGAGACCTGGGTGCCCTCGAGTGCTCCCCTTCCTCCATCCGGCTCGGCCGAGTCCCTGAAACCCGACAAGGCTGGGCCCAGGAGCCTGGTCACTCAGGACAGGGGCTGGGTGTCCCCACTCCGGGGTGCTCTCCCCGCACCTGATGCCTCCCTGCCCTGCTGGCCGTTACATACAGTTCAAAGCAGATACACTCGAGTTAACAGCAAGTGATAACAAAAGCCAGGGGGAAATGGGCAAGTTTCTAGGGCAGTGGTTCTCAACCTTTTTTTCCCCTACAGACCACTTGAAAATTGCTGAGGGTCTTGGCGGATCACAGAATCATAGAATATCTGGGTTGGAAGAGACCTCAGGAGGTCTCTAGATCAACCCCCTGCTCAAAGCAGGACCAGCACCAATTAAATGATCTTTCCTAATGTTCTTTGTACTGTTAGCTAACTATTGTTGGATAAAAGCACAATATAAAAAAACCCTTAATAATAATTAACTCTCTCTCTTGCATGCATATTATCTGCACAGATAGCGCAGCTTTAAGATGCTAAACAAATCTATGAGTCAACTAGAAATAGCCATGCTCTCATTGCAAACAGGGCCGGCTCCAGGCACCATCTTGGCAAGCAGGTGCTTGGGGCGGCCACTCCGGAGAGGGGCGGCACGTCCAGCTATTCGGCAGCAATTCAGCAGATGGTCCCTCACTCCTGCTCGGAGCGAAGGACCTCCCGCCGAATTGTCGCCGCAGATCGCGATCGCGGCTTTTTTTTTTTTTTTTGGCTGCTTGGGGCAGCAAAAACCCTGGAGCCGGCCCTGATTGCAAATATTAATACAATATGTTCTGATACTGGAAAGGAGCGGAAAAGGCATTCACTCAGGCGTATGCAATTTCTCTGAGATGTCCACTTTCAATTTGATTAACACATCATACACCTAGAACTGTAAAAATAAATAATAAAGCAACACAAACAGCAAAATGAAACCACAAACAAACAAGTGACAGCACTGAAAACACAAAGGGAAATAAAACATAAAGTAGTTGGTTATGGGTATTTTAAATGGGTATTTAGGATCCACGATGTGCAAGTGCAACAGAGCCCTGTAGAAACAGGCAAAGTTCTCCTGGTTTCACATTGTGTGTGTCACCAACTCAAAAACTCACAATGGACTCATGGAGTTTTTAGAAGCCTTGGAGCACTTGAACTAGGGTGACCAGACAGCGAATGTGAAAAATCATGACGGGGGTGGGGGGTAATAGGTGCCTATGTAAGAAAAAGCTCCAAAAATCAGGACTGTCCCTATAAAATCAGGACATCTGGTCACACTAACATGAACACATGGCTTGGAATTTGCAGACAGATCCCTGCTTCAAAGAGCTTGCAAATTGGACGCCCCGTTGTCTCTGGTACTTTGAGATTGGAGGGAAATCTCTGGAACAACCGGTTTGACTAAATCTAAGATGAGAAACTTATGCCAAATTCAGTGGCCCTCCTTTACTACCCATTTGTCCCCGACTAAGGACTGGCCAAGGTGCGGAACTTTTTCTGCGGACAGGATGGATTCCCTCAGGGATATTCTGGTTGATCTTAGACCGGGACAAATGGATTATTTATTTGTATGGTGTAACTATAAACCAAAAGAAAAACTGCTTTCGGCCCCAGTTGGCTGTGAAAAAATATAGACAGAGGCAAACCAAAGACAATACAAGTTACAAGTGCTGAGATTACATTTGCAAAGCTTAACTGTCCAGTGAGATCCAACAGTCTGCCTTTGAGACCCTGGAGCTGGCGTGGTTTGGGGACGCTGTGAAGAAGCCACAGGCAGCCGGCCTGGACTGGAATCTCTGAAAGAGATGCCGCAGGAGACCCCAGGGTGTAAAAGAACAGTCCCAAGAGTGGAAGCAAGTCAGAGATTCTGGACAAGCTGTATACAGGATAATCTCCCGTCCACCTCTCCCCCTTCTCTGGACGTTATACAAAGACGTGGCCAGTCTGGACGTACGTGTGTGAGTATGAAAGTGTGCCCACTCTCAGCCGCAGTAAGTCTGAGAACCGGAGAGGGGTTAAGCATTCCTTTCTCCACCCCGGTTGACTGGGAAGGGTGTCAGGTGGATCTACCCCAGTCGTAGCAGGACTGGGCAATACAGAAGTTGGAGAAAAGGGAAGAGTTGTGTACTTGATAACTAGAATTAAGCAATTAAGAGCATAGATCATGAACCAGGCAGCAACTCAAACCTACACCCAGGGCAAGTTGCAAGCCTTGAGACAGGACTTCCAGGCAGAAAAGGAAGCACTGGCTAAGCAAGTGCCGGTCCTTCAGGGACTTGTCAGAATTTAACTATTTGTGTTTGCATATGCTGTAACAGCAGTGTGTTTGCCACAAAAAAAAAAAAAAAATTTAATAGTTAAATGCCAATGGGCCATGCGTTTTTGCCCAGGTGGCAAGCCTCACGAGGGAGGACTCGGGTAGCCTTGTGAGTAAGCATGTTTAAGGGAAGAGACCAGGAAGGGTGGGGGCTAGTTGAGAAGCCCACCCTCCTAGCTAAATTGATAGTGGAACAAGCTGGTGCCCATGGAAGGGACGGTTCAGCAAGAAAAGCAGGATCGGGCCCAAGCGGGCAGTCAACAGATAGATTAGAAAACAGGTTGGAAACTTTAAGGGCATAGTGGAAGAAAAGGAGTAAGTAATTATAAGCATGGCGATTTCAAATCCCCAGGACAATAATTGGAATGGTAAAATCTGAGTTGATTGGGTGTCGTTTTGGGAGATAAGCAAGTGATTTAAAAAAAAAAAAGAGAGAGTGAGAAGTTAACTCTATAGTTGCTAGAGGGAATTAAGCAGTGAAACTTGGTAAGAATTTCTGTGAGTAATCCAGGCAAGAGGTTATTTAAGTGGAATTATTCGACTATGAATAATTTAGTCGAATTTGCTGAAGAACACTCCTGCTGTGTACAATCTGTATTTTATAAGTTTAAGATGAATTAGTATTGTTTAAAGTTGCAAAACCGAGAATACTTTTGCCAGGCACAGGAAACTAGTGTTGTTTAAGGTATTTAGCATTTAATCCTTAAGGTGACTTAATGCTACAAGATTTAAAATGTTTTAAATAAAGACCAAAGGTTGTGGCTGCAGCAGGGTAGTCAAAGCCAGAAGAATAAAAGATTTACATTTGTTTTTGGGTAACAAAATAGCAGATAAAAGATCTGGTAAAGAGAGAGAAGGACAGTGCCCCTGGCTCTGTGTGGTCGAGCTGTCACTTTGCTGTGGGTGCATGGAGATTTTGTAAGCATAAAAGAAACAGTTACACCTTGTGTAGAAATTGATGTGGCTAGTGTTGTGGAAATTGAATTGTGGAGAGGATGTGCATTTTCCCCAGAACATGTGCAGTGTATATTGTAGCAAAGGTAAAAGAAATGCAAACCTACCAATATAGGTTGTGTTGTCTTTTTCAGATCACTGTGCGTTTGAAAGCAGGAGTTAGAAGTAAAAGGCAATCAAAAGTCTGGGAAAGTTAATTGTGTCCTTTTTTTAAAGTAAGAATCTTTAAGCTGTGGATAGCTTTGGATCTGGAAGCAAGCCAGAAAGCATCTGTATTAATGCAAATTATCTAACTAATAAGGTAGAAGCCACTGAAACCTGGGCTGCCTATAAAACAAATACAAGGAAATATGGGGTAATTCCTCTGTTTTGCCTGAAATCAACAAGAGTATGTGTATATAAAGGAAATATTTTAAGCAAATAATGTCTTTCAAATCATCAGAGAAAACGGATGCAAGCTGAACAGCATTCAACGTACCATGCATTTACTGGTACAATAGGAATTATTTTTGTGTTCTATGTCCTGTCTTGTGGTGTTTGTCTTGTGGCCAGAATTGTTGGGTTTAATATTTTCATAAGACAGTCTAGTTCAAAATTAAATAAAAGGGTTAAATAAAAAAGCAGATACTTGTTTTATTCAACTTGGAATACAAAGTGTTTGGATAAATCAGGAAAAATGTGATATACTAAAGTCTAATACATTTGCTTAAGTAAAAAAAAAAAAAAGAAACTTCATTGGTCAGATCTTTTAATTGAAAAAAAAAAGTTGTTAAAATTTGCATATCAACAGTCTTTGGAAGCAAGGACATGGAAGGTTAACCCACTCCCCATATTGCACATGGGATCCTTCTGGCTACCTCAGATTTCTAGCCAGAGGGCTGGGTAGGGAGGAAAGCTATTGGACACCAGAGGTTGTACCGAGTGGACTCCTCAAAAGTGGGAGTGCTTGTCCTGGTTTGTTGCTCCAAAGCTCTGCATATAAGTTATTTTACTGGAAGGGTGTGTATGGCAGACATTGAATAATAAGACTAATGTACTGTATAATGGCAATGTGTATGTGTTCATTGTTGAGAAAAGGTGTATGAGTGAAGAGTGGAAGTTTCCTTTGTAGGTTAAAAGAAGCCAAGAAGAGGGGGGGCCTGAATGTGCCCAAGCAACTATGAGATCTGCAAAACACTGCCAGGCATTAATGAAATGTGTTAGGTTTCTTTTCTCACAGATAAAAGAAGTGCTACTCAAAGACCCTAGCAGCCCTGCCATTCATTGAAAACAAGGAGACTGAGTCTACGTAAAGTCCATCAACGAAAGACTGCTTTGGCTCCACACTGGAAAGGCCCTTTCCAAGTCCTGTTAACCACCAACACTGCTGTGAAGTGCCAAGGACTGCCTACCTGGACCCATGCTTCTCACTGCAAAAAGATCCCTCCACCTCGGGAGGACTCTCCAACTGATGATCAGCCTATTCCTCCTTCTAACTCTGCTGTGCCTTCTGGACAGCAGGAAAAAGAAAAAAAAAAGACAAGGTGAAGTGCTAGTAACCTCTCCCTTGTCCACTGACAGACCTACTGTGCCTTTGGATTTTTTCTAAAAGAAGCAAAACACATTACAGGGTGATGTGCTAGTAACCTCTCCCCTGTATGATGCTGAACCACACTGTTTCAGAAAAAGAGAAGAAGGAACACTTGCTTCATTGAAACCACCAAAGTCCAGGGATTCCTGACTACAAGAGACATTAAGAACTGACCCTGGTGAAGAAACAAAGAATTATACACTGGCAGGAAAAAACTTGTGGGACCCATGCTTGGGAATGTGGTATAGTACTACACCAAAGAAATGTATTAGGATATCAATGAACTGTGATTAACACTACACTAGGGACTGTTAAATTTTCATTACCCTTATCCAGTTTCCAGATCACCTCTACATACCCAAATTGTTCAAAAGGGGCTGCTATTAGATTAGCACAACAGAGGGCTTGGGTTATTTCCTCTAGAAAGAAGAGAGACTTGACCGGATCCCTATGGGATGGGGCCAATAGTACAGCAGCAGTTTGAAATATTTTTAAGAACCAAAAACATGATAAGAAATTGGGGCAACTAAAGAAGGCCACAGGCATTATTTCTGGGGCACAGCTAACCCAGGTACAGGCTGGAATTGGTGAGTTACATGTTATCTCCGCCCTTAGTCCTATGACCCAGAAGTTGCTGACAGAGATGGTATTGAATATCACTGAGGCTGGGAAGGCATTGCAGTGGGATCTAGCATGTTCAGGCTTGGCCCACTGCCCTTACAGACACATCAGGAGTACCATCTGATCTGTGGCCATGGAGACATACTTGGAGACTTTCTGGGTGGAAGTGCGGACGTTCTCAATGCTCCTTCCAAGCATATGGACCGGTTGGGGGGGGGGTGTGGGCTCCCACATACCAAATCCTGCCGGGTCCATGGGGAGGATGCATGTGGGATTGGGTAATTCACCGAGACATCTGGGAAATTAGACTACCGCCAAAGCCTTGGTGGATTTGGCAGCTGAACAGCGAAAACTAAGGCAGATGGTACTTCAAAACCGCCTGGCATTAGATATATTACTGGCTTCTCAGGGAGGAACATGTGCATTAATTGGACAGGAATGCTGTGTGTATGTCCCAGACGTTTATAATGCCACTTGGGAAAGAGCAAACCACCTTATGGAGGTAGCAAAGGACCATGGAGGGAAGCGGATTGAGTCCTGGTGGAGTAACCTGTTCAATTGGATTCCAGATATAGGTGGTTGGCTCCATAATGTACTCCGAAGCGCTGTTGTAATTATATGCAGCCTACTGGCCTTGTATGTAATGATAAAGGTTGGATGTTGGATGTTGGATACCAAGGTGTGTTCTGCCCAAAAGTAACCAACCCCAAGCTTACCGCTCATTAGTTGTCCCAGGAGTCCCTCCAAGGTACTCCAGGGACAAAAGGGGGGACTGTTAGGCCCAAAAATATGGAGTATAGAACATTGTTTGGCCAGCTTAGCCAAAGTCAGGCTAACAGTAGTTGCTAGGCCATTCCTGCCTCTCTGTAAGACCTGAGGGCATGCTTGCTTAAGCTGCAGGGGATAAGATAGGAGGTGGGGGCCACATTCTTGTACCAGATGTGCTAGGAACAGTTTGTTTGGACATATGGAGACTTGCAGTCTCCACTCCCTGTTTCTGTTCTTCATCTGTTCTTAACTCCCTCCTTTCTCCTAGTTTCTGGTGCATGACAACAAAGCTCATAAGAAGTTGCTGAGGCATCACAAATTGTCTGTAGTGTCAAAGAAGATAGATATGCATGAATATTAGAAGCTTTCTAACTAATAAAGGGGGGTTGGGTTGTTTTAACTATGACGCGACGGAACTGTCTATATAACCTTACTAGTTATTGTAATCGTGGCTGGTTCTCTCTGGAGACGGGCCGCTCTCTATTGTTGTGTGCACTCTTCAATAAAGAGCTTGTATTGGACCTTGCTGGTGTTGCCTGTCTCTCACTCTGCGGTCAGACAACGAACCTTGCCGTCTGGGTTAAAAAGTCCCCGACAACACCTAGCAGCATCCCCACCAAACCTAGTGCTGCTTAAGAGTCAATGGGAGAACTCTGCAGAGCCAGAACTACACCAGATAACAAAGATCTGGCCTTAATGGTTTCCAGACCTCTCCCCAAACGTAATGGAAATCACTTGTCTGGACAAGCGATTTTCATTAAGCTTTAGCACTGGTTTGGGGAAAACTGTCTCTCTCCGTCCGCAGCAGCTACCAAGCTGGGGCTGGGAAGGAGAGGGGGCAGTGTTTTCCCCAGGTGTTTTTCCCTCTCTCCCTCCCACCTCAGCCAGGGGGCCCAGCCCAAGTTCCCAGGGGGTGGTGCAGCCCATGTTCCTGGGTCGCCCTCTCCCCCCTGGCTCCATGGAGGGGCACTGAGTCGAGTTCGAGAGCCAGCGGGACCCTGCCCTGCAGGAGCTGAAGAGAGGGGCCCAGGCCCCCCCATGGGAGCAGGACATGGAGCTGCTGGGGATAGCTCAGTGGTTTGAGCATTGGCCTCCTAAACCCAGGGTTATGAGTTCAATCCTTGAGGGGACTGCTTAGGGATTGGGGGCAAAATCAGTATTTGGTCCTGCTAGTGAAGGCAGGGGGCTGGACTCAATGACCTTTCAGGGTCCCTTCCAGCTCTATGAGATAGATATTACACGGAGCCGCACAAACCCAGCGTGGTGCTGGAGGCTAGGCTGCCTGAAGCAGAGCTGTGGGGAGTCCTGCACCCTTCTTCCCCTGAGTGAAGTGTTAGGCTATAGATATTTAGGCCTGTCTTTAAGAATTTAGGTGTATTTTTATTACTTAGCTAGTTATAGAGGTATAAAAGAAAGAATTAAAATTACTTTCTGTATGTATAAGGGACAGTCTGAGGCTCTGTTCTTAGGCTAAGTAAGGCCTTTGGCTAAGCAGCAGAGGCAGCCATAAACTGAGAAGTGAACGGTCACATTCTCACATTTCAAACTAGTTACATGGAAATAAGGTGCTATTGGGCTGTTAGGAATACAATTTTGTCCTGATATTCCTATCACCTCCAGAGAAAGGAAAGAGCCTAGAAGATGTAAAAGGAAACTTAGGCCTGGTCTACACTACGAGTTTAGGTCGACTTTAGCAGCGTTAAATCGAATTAAGCCTGGACACGTTCACACGACGAAGCCCTTTCTTTCGACTTAAAGGGCCCTTTAAACCGGTTTCTTTACTCCACCTCCGACGAGGGGATTAGCGATAAAATCGGTCTTAGCGGGTCGGAATTGGGGTAGTGTGGACGGAATTCGACGTTATTGGTCTCCGGGAGCTATCCCACAGTGCTTCATTGTGACCGCTCTGGACAGCACTCTCAACTCAGATGCACTGGCCAGGTAGACAGGAAAAGCCCCGCGAACGTTTGAATTTCATTTCCTGTTTGCTCAGCGTGGAGAGCACAGGTGACCACGCAGAGCTCATCAGCACAGGTAACCGTGATGGAGTCCCAGGATCGCAAAAGAGCCCCAGCATGGACAGAACGGAAGGTACGGGATCTGCTCGCCATATGGGGAGATGAATCAGTGCTAGCTGAACTCCGTAGCAGTAAACGAAATGGCAAAATATTAGAAAAGGTCTCCAAGGCCATGAAGGACAGAGGCCATAACAGGGATGCACAGCAGTGCCGCGTGAAAATTAAGGAGCTAAGGCAAGCCTACCACAAAGCCAGAGAAGCAAACGGAAGGTCCGGGGCAGAGCCGCAAACATGCCGCTTCTACGCGGAGCTGCATGCCATTCTAGGGGGTGCAGCCACCACTACCCCAACCGTGTGCTATGACTCCGTCACTGGAGAAACACACAGGGAAGCGGGTTCGGGGTACGAGGAAGATGAGGATGGAGATAATGTAGATAGCTCACAGCAGCAAGGAAGCGGAGAAACCGGTTTCCCCAACAGCCAGGATATGTTTATCACCCTGGACCTGGAACCAGTAACCCCCGAACTCACCCAAGGCGTGCTCCCATCCCCTGAGGGTGCACAGGGGACCTCTGGTGAATGTACCTTTGTAAATATTACACATGGTTTAAAAGCAAGCGTGTTTAATGATTAATGATTAATTTGCCCTGGCAATCGCGGCCAGTACAGCTACTGGAAAAGTCTGTTAATGTGTATGGGGATGGAGCGGAAATCCTCCAGGGACATCTCCAGAAAACTCTCCTGGATGTACTCCCAAAGCGTTTGCAAAAGGTTTCTGGGGAGGGCTGCCTTATCCCGTCCGCCATGGTAGGACACTTTACCACGCCAGGCCAGTAGCACGTAGTCTGGAATCATTGCATAACAAAGCATGGCAGCGTATGGTCCCGGTGTTTGCTGGCATGCAGACAACATCCATTCCTTATCGCTCTTTGTTATCCTCAGGAGAGTGATATCATTCATGGTCACCTGGTTGAAATGGGGCAATTTTATTAAGGGGACATTCAGAGGTGCCCCTTCCTGCTCTGCTGAACAGAAATATTCTCCGCTGTTAGCCACGCGGTGGGGGGGAGGGGTGAAGTGATCATCCCAGAGAATTGGGTGTGGGGGGGGAGGGGAGTTAGTTGGGTTTGTGCTGCATGTTAACCCGGAAACTGCAGCCCCTCCTTTTACATTGCAAACCCATTTTAAATGGCCAACCCAACGGGTGCTTGGTATGGGAAATGAGAGCGCTACTGTTTGAAACCATTCCCACATGTTAACAAGGTTAAAAAAGCCAAAAGACTGTGGCTTACCATGGCTGCCTGCAAGCTGAAATCTGTGGCCTGGCACTGCGTGAGTGATCTCTCACACCAAACCGGCAGGCCCTCAATATAAGAGGAAAAATGCGACCTTGTAACGAAAGCACATGTGCTGTGTAATGTGAACAGCAAAATTTAACATGAAAGCGTGTACCCATTGTTCTCTAAAATGTGTCTTTTTTAACCACCTCTCCCTTCTCCTCCACCAGCTGCAAATGTTTCTCCTTCACAGAGGCTAGTGAAGATTAGAAAGAGAAAACGGAGGACGCAGGATGATATGTTCACGGAACTCCAGATGTCCTCCCACGCTGACAGAGCACAGCAGAATGCATGGAGGCAGTCAATGTCAGACTACAGAAAAGCACAATATGAACGAGAGGAGAGGTGGCGGGCTGAATCGCGGGATGAACAGAGCAAGTTGCAGGCTGAAGATGATAGGTGGCATCAGCTTGCAGACAGAAGGCAAGAGTTGATGCTCCGGCTGCTGGAGCATCAAACTGATATGCTCCAGCGTATGGTTGAGCTGCAGGAAAGGCAGCAGGAGCAGAGACCGCCGCTACAGCCCCTGTGTAACCAACAGCCCTCCTCCCCAAGTTCCATAGCCTCCTCACCCAGACGCCCAAGAACACGGTGGGGGGGCCTCCGGCCACCCAGTCACTCCACCCCAGATGATTGCCCTAGCATCAGAAGGCTGGCCTTCAATAAGAGTTAAAGTTTTAAACTGCAGTGTGTCCTTTTCCTTCCCTCCTCCCCCACCCATCCCGGGCTACCTTGGCAATTATCCCCCTAGTTGTGTGATGAATTAATAAAGAATGCATGAATGTGAAGTAACAATGACTTTATTGCCTCTGCAAGCGGTGCTCGAAGGGGGGAGGGGAGGGGAGGGTGGGGTGGTTGGCTTACAGGGAAGTAGAGTGAACCGGGTGGGGGGGGACGGAGGGTTCATCAAGGAGAAACAAACAGAAGTTTCACACCATAGCCTGGCCAGTCACAAAACTGGTTTTCAAAGCTTCTCTGATGCGCACCGCACCCTGCTGTGCTCCTCTAACCGCCCTGGTGTCTGGCTGCGCGTAATCAGCGGCCAGGCGATTTGTCTCAACCTCCCACCCCGCCATAAATGTCTCCCCCTTACTCTCACAGATATTGTGGAGTGCACAGCAATCAGCAATAACAATGGGGATATTCTTTTCGCTGAGGTCTGAGCGAGTCAGTAAGCTGCGCCAGCGTGCTTTTAAACGTCCAAATGCACATTCCACCACCATTCGGCACTTGCTCAGCCTGTAGTTGAACAGGTCCTGACTCCTGTCCAGGCTGCCTGTGTACGGCTTCATGAGCCATGGCATTAAGGGGTAGGCTGGGTCCCCAAGGATCACGATAGGCATTTCAACATCCCCAACGGTTATTTTCTGGTCCGGGAAGAAAGTCCCTTCCTCCAGCTTTCGAAACAGACCAGAGTGCCTGAAGACGCGAGCATCATGTACCTTTCCCGGCCATCCCACGTTGATGTTGGTGAAACGTCCCTTGTGATCCACCAGGGCTTGCAGCAGCATTGAAAAGTACCCCTTGCGGTTTATGTACTCGGTGGCTTGGTGCTCCGGTGCCAAGATAGGGATATGGGTTCCGTCTATGGCCCCACCACAGTTTGGGAATCCCATTGCAGCAAAGCCATCCACTATGGCCTGCACGTTTCCCAGAGTCACTACCCTTGATATCACCAGGTCTTTCATTGCCCTGGCAACTTGGATCACAGCAGCCCCCACAGTAGATTTGCCCACTCCAAATTGATTCCCGACTGACCAGTAGCTGTCTGGCGTTGCAAGCTTCCACAGGGCTATCGCCACTCGCTTCTCAACTGTGAGGGCTGCTCTCATCCTGGTATTCTGGCGCTTCAGGGCAGGGGAAAGCAACTCACAAAGTTCCATGAAAGTGCCCTTACGCATGCAAAAGTTTCGCAGCCACTGGGAATCGTCCCACACCTGCAGCACGATGCGGTCCCACCAGTCTGTGCTTGTTTCCCGGGCCCAGAATCGGCGTTCCACGGCATTAACCTGCCCCAGTAACACCATGATTTGCACATTGCTGGGGCCTTTGCCTTGTGAGAGGACTATGTCCATGTCAATTTCCTCATCACTCTCGTCGCCGCGCTGCAATTGCCTCCTCGGCTGGTCCTGGTTTTGCTTTGGCATGTTCTGGCTCTGCATATACTCCAGGACAATGCACATGGTGTTCATAGTGCTCATAATTGCCGCGGTGATCTGAGCGGGCTCCATGATCCCAGTGCTAGCTATGGCGTCTGGTCTGAAAAAAGGCACGAAACTAGTATCTGACGGACCAGGGGAAGGAGGGAGGGGCGAGTGACGACATGGCGTACAGGTACAGGGAATTAAAATCAACAAAGGTGGCTGTGCATCAGGGAGAAACACAAACAACTGTCACACAGAATGGCCCCTCCCAAAGATTGAACTCAAAAGCCTGGGTTTAGCAGGCCGTTGATTTCACGGAGGGAGGGGGAAGCAAATGAAAACAGAACAAATCTATTTTTTACATCTTAAGCTGGCAGACGACGGTGCAGCATGACTGATAGCCCTCGGCATCTTCTGGGTGCTTGGCAGCAAATACTGGGCGCTTGGCAGTTAGTGTACTAAGACTGATAGCCACTGCAGTATGACGACGATGGATACCAGTCGTAATATACTATCTACTGCCAAAAGGCAAGGGGCTGCTGCTGTGTAGCAATGCAGCCCCACCTCTGCCAGCCCCACGTCTGCCAGCACCCAGATCGCCCTCGGCCTCTTCTGGGTGCTTAGCAGAAAATACTGGGCGCTTGGCAGAAAATAGCATACTACGACTGATAGCCATCATCGTCAAGACAGTTCGATAGGACTGAGCATGTCTGCCCAGGTGCCCATGATCGACAGCCACTGCAGTATGATGACGACGGATACCAGTCGTAATAAACCATCTACTGCCAAAAGGCAAAAGGCAAGGGGCTGGTGCAATGCAGCCCCACGGCTGCCAGCACCCAGATCACCGATGAAGGCTACCAGTCATGCTGCACCGTCTACCGCCAAAAGGCAGTTAGCTGCTGCTGCTGTGTAGCAATGCAGTCCCACGTCTGCCGGCACCCAGATGACATATAGTGACGGTGAGCTGAGCTGAGCGGGCTCCATGCTTGCCGTGGTATGTTGTCTGCACAGGTAACCAAGGTAAAAAGGCGCGAATCTATTGTCTGCCGTTGCTCTGATGGAGGGGGAGGGGCCTGACGACATGTACCCAGAACCCCCCGCGACACTGTTTTGCATCATTCGGGCATTGGGATCTCAACCCAGAATTCCAATGGGCGGCGGAGACTGCGGGAACTGTGGGATAGCTACCCATAGTGCAATGCTCCGGAAGTCGACGCTAGCCTCAGTACTGTGGACGCGGTCCACCGACTAGAGCACTTAGAGCATTTTATGTGGGGACACACACACAATCAGCTGTATACAACCGATTTCTATAAAACCGGCTTCTATAAATTCGACCTAATTTCATAGTGTAGACATACCCTTAGTGTGATAGCATCCTGTCTGGCAAGAACTTACTTATCAATAGCTGGGATGTAAAATCCTCGCTTCTGTATTGTTTTGTATGTTTATTTGCATGGTCTCTGTCTGGTTCTTTGATTGTTTCTCTCTGCTGTATAATTAATTTTGTTGGGTGTAAACCAATTAAGGTGGTGGGATATAATTGGTTAAATAACCATGTTACAATGTGTTAGGATTGGTTAGTTAAATTTCAGTAAAATAATTGGTTAGGGTATAGCTAAGCAGAACTCAAGTTTTACTATTTAGTCTGTAGTCAATGAGGAAGTAAAGAGGGGAATGGGGAAATTGGAATCATGTTTTGCTAAGGGGGGAATGGGAACAGGGCATGGGAACAGGGATGGCTCTGTGGTGTCAGAGCTGGGAAGGGGGACACTGAGAAAGGAAACTGGAATCATGCTTGCTGGAAGTTCTCCCCAATAAATATCAAATTGTTTGCACCTTTGGACTTTGGGTATTGTTGCTCTCTGTTCATGCAAAAAGGACCAGGAAAGTGAAAGGGTAAAGAAATAAGCCCCCTAACAGTGAGGTCTGTGGGGTGGGAACTAGGGGTGAGCATTGAAGGGGCTGGGGATAGAGTGTGTGAAGGGGATTGGGGATAGGATCAGGGGGTGGGCATTGGGGTGTGGGGAGCAGGGGCTCTTGGTAGGGCTGGGGGTAGGAGGGTGGGGTGTCTGGGAGGAGCCAGGCAGTGGGGTGCCCAACAGATTTGGGGGGCATGGGTAATTGTGGGCAGTGTGGGATCTAGGGGAAAGAGGTAGGGGGAGGGACAGAGGGGTGGAGATGAGGCAGTGGGGGATCTATGGGGAGGGGGGAGGAACATGGGTGGGGCTCTGGAGAAGTCAGGGGGGCCTGGGGGCTCTCACAGGGCTCAACCCCATGCCTGCCCCATTTGGGGCTGGCCCCATCTCCCCGCAGGCTCCCTGATAGGCGACCCGGCCATGATGGTGACCCTGCTGTCCAACCTGCCCGAGGCGGTGCTGGGCCAGAGCCCGGCCGGGGAGTTCATCTTCCTGCTGGACCGCTCCGGCAGCATGGGGTGCCCCATGGACGGCCGAGACCGCTCCCGCCAGCGCATCAACAGCGCCAAGGTACGGCCAGTACTCCTGGGGGAATTCTGCACCAAAAAATTAAAAATTCTGCACACAATGTTTTAAAATTCTGCATTTTTTGGTCAAAATAATACAATATAATTATGCCAGTTTCAATTATTTTGGTGATTTTTTTCAAAATATCTGTCAGCAAGTACATCTGTAACAATACAGACAACAAAAAGACTCTGGTAAAACATTTTTTTGTGTGACAAATAGATTCCTTACTAGGCATATTAACACAGAACTTTGAGTAATTCACTACATTACAGTACTGAACTGTATTTCCTGCACCTGTCAGAAGCAGTGCAAAGGCTTGGGGGAATTAGGGGTAACGGAGGAGCTGAGAGAGAGGGAAGGAGCCTGGAGTAAAACTGGACAGTTGTTGGGTGTGGGTGGGAGAAAGGACAGTTACCTGTTCCGTAACTGGCGTTCTTCGAGATGTGTTGCTCAGGTGTATTCCACTATAGGTGTGCGTGCTCGCCACATGCACCAGTGCCGGAAGTTTTTTCCTTAGCAGTACCCGTACTGGGGGAGCACCGCTGCGACCCCTAGAGTGTGTTATACAGACAAAACTACACAGGATCTTTTCAGGGGGCAAGACAAAGATGCCACATTTATTATGATAATTTGATTTATGACCAATAACTAATATCTTAATCCTTATACACACACATACCTAATACCTATACACACACACATCCACACACACACACATCCATCAGATGTTCTGCAGCTGCTGCATAGTTACCAGTCCTGAACATAGCTTGAGTTTGTGGCTTGATTTTGCAGCTTGGGTTCGTAGCTCGTGGCGGCTAACTGGCCAGGAAAGCCGGGCACAAGGAAGGGCTGGGTCTCTGTTGGGCATGCACCGATGCCCTTCCATGTTGGCAGCAGAATGTTACCCTCCAAAGTCTTCCATCTCACCCATCCTTTTTGTAGGCTTTAGTTTGAATCCAGAGTCTATAGGTCTTGCTGTGTCACGCTGCCTCTGGGTTTGGTGATTGATCACCCGTCAATTGCAGACGTGACTTTAAGCCTGGGACCTGGCTTTGATCTTCCTTCTATTGTACCTTTTCTTTTTAGGGTGGACTCTTCTTACTTTGTTAGGGCTCTTGTCTGCATCTTCAGCCCTTGGTGTTTGAACTCTATTTCATCAGGACAGGCTGGGGCTGGAGGTTGATTCCATCATCCATACATACCTCATTCACACATCTAACCTAAACTAATAAGATTACAGCAGGGTTTGCAAAAATGAAGGTTGGAGCCAGCTTTTACAAAATGGAGTAAGCGTTTTAAAATGGGGTTTGAATTACAATGGTGAACAGTGAACAGAAGTTACAATATAGACAAGTGTAGTGGATGGCAAGCAGTGAACAGAAGTTACAATGTAGGCAAGTGTAATAAATGGTTTTTTTTTTGTTTTGTTTTAAATCTTAACCTGGTTTATAGCAGTAAGTAAACAAGATACAGATTTATGGAATATTAGTAATAAATGGTGAACAGAAGTTACAATACTGAAACAGTGCAAGTCTCAGTGATTTAAGCAGGAATTGGATTGATAGTGAAACCTACAAAGGCAGCTGACTGAACAGCTATGGCTCTTAACAAGCATCTTAATTGTCAATTAGCCAGTTATTGGGGTAACCGGTTTTATGAATGAATGTTGTTTCATTCATAAAACTTTACTTCTGAAGTTACATTAATAAAATGAACAATTAAAAACAATTTCATTCATCAGTTCTACAAGTGGTGCCTCTATACCACGCTGTAAGTGGAGCTGCGCACTCCCCCCACTCTCGGTTCCTTCTTGCCGGACAACTCCGACAGAGGGGAAGGAGGGCGGGATGTGGAATACACCTGAGCAACACATCTTGAAGAACTCCAGTTACGGAACAGGTAACTGTCCTTTCTTCTTCGAGTGATTGCTCATGTGTATTCCACAGTAGGTGATTCCAAGCTATCCCTGTTGGAGGTGGGTGGGAGTTCGCAATAGACCAGGATGGAGTACCGCCCTGCTGAACCCAGCGTCATCCCTAGACTGGGAGATGATCGTGTAATGCGAAGTGAACATATGAACTGAGGCCCAAGTGGCCACTCTACAAATGTCTTGGATAGGGAGATGGGCTACGAAGGCAGCTGATGAGGTCTGAGCCCTCGTTGGGTGTGCCCTAACGATTGGTGGCGGGTGAACCCCTGCCAGGTCATAGCACATGCATATACACGAGGTAATCCAGCGGGAAAGACGCTGGGTGGAGATAGGTTGCCCCTTCACCCGCTCAGCTGAGGCAACAAAAAGCTGGGAGGATTTCTGGAATGGTCTGGTCCGATCCAGGTAAAATGCCAGCACTCTACGTGCATCGAGCGTGTGGAGGCGGCATTCCTCGTTGGAGGAATGGGGCTTAGGACAGAGCACGGGGAGAAAGATGCTCTGATCCATATGGAAGGCGGAGACCACCTTCGGGAGGAACGCCGGGTGTGGGCGAAGCTGGACCTTATCCCTGTGGAAGACCATATGGGGGGTTCCGAGGTCAAGGCCCTGAGTTCCGAGACACGGCGGGCCGATGTGATTGCTACAAGGAAGGCCACTTTCCATGGGAGGTGAGACCAGGAACACGTGGCCAGGGGTTCAAAGGGAGGACCCGTGAGTCATGAGAAAACCAGGTTCAGGTCCTATTGTGGCACGGGGGGTCTAGCGTATGGAAATGAACAGTCCAGGCCCTTCAGGAAGCGGGAGGTCATAGAGTGGGAGAAGACCGAGTGCCCTTGCACCGGCGGGTGGAAGGCTGATATGGTCTCCCTGACCGAGGCGGGTGCCAGTCCTTGGGTCCTAAGGGACAGGAGGTAGTCCAGGATAAGCTGGAGAGGTGCGGAGGAGGGGGACACTCCCCGCTCACTCGCCCACTTGGAGAACCTGGACCACTTCGCCATGTATGTACGGCGTGTGGACGGCTTCCTGCTTTCCAGGAGGACCCGCCTTACCTGCTCCGAACACCTGCCCTCCTCCTCGTCTAGCCACGGAGCAATCACGCTGTCAGGTGGAGTGTGGCTAGATTGGGATGGAGGAGGCGGCCCCCTCCTAGGAGAGGAGGCCCGGGCGAAGCGGCAGCGTCCTCGAGCGGGCTGCCAAGAGGCAAAGGAGGGTCCCGTGCCAGTGTTGGCGGGCCCACGCCGGGGCTATGAGGATGACTCTCACCTTGTCTGCTTTTACCTTTTGCAGGACTTTGTTGATGAGGGGGAACGGTGCGAAAGTGTAAAGGAGTTGGCCTGACCACAGCAGGAGGAACGCATCGGAGATCGCGCCCCTCCCCATCCCTTCCCTGGAGCAGAACCGGGGGCAATGCCGGTGCTGGTGGGTTACAAAGAGGTTGACCTGGGGAACTCTCCACTCTCGGAAGAGCCAGTAAGCGACCTCCGAGTGAAGCGACCACTCGTACTGGGGGGAGAAGACCCTGCTGAGGCGATCTGTTTGCGTATTGCGGATGCCTGGGAGGTGCACGGCCCTCAGGGAGATATCGTGGGCTATACAGAACTCCCATAGGCTCAGGGCTTCCAGGCAGAGGGCTAGGGAGTGAGTCCCGCCTTGCCTGTTGATGTAGTACAGGGGTTCTCAGACTTTTGTACTGGTGACCCCTTTCACACAGCAAGCCTCTGAGTGCGACCCCCCTTATACATTAAAACATTCATTTATATATTTAACACCATTATAAATGCTGGAGGCAAAGCGGGGTTTGGGGTGGAGGGTGACAGCTCATGACCCCCCCCTGTAATAACCTCGCGACCCCCTGAGGGGTCCCGACCCCCCAGTTTGAGAACCCCTGATGTAGTACATGGCGGCGGTGTTGTCTGTGAGGACCCTGACCACCTTGCCGCGAAGGTGCGTATGGAAGGCTACGCACGCCAACCGTACTGCCCTGAGCTCTTTGACATTTATGTGAAGGGACAAGTCCGGGATCGACCATGTTCCTTGGGTTTGCATGTTTCCTGTGTGGGCTCCCCAACCCAGGTCCGACGCGTTGGTCACCAGGTCAGCCGACGGGCTGGCATCCCGAAAGGGAACCCCTTGCAGCATATTGCTCAGGCAAGACCACCATTGAAGGGAAGCCAGTATCGGGGACGGAACCGTGAGAACCTTGTCCAGCCCGTCCTGGGCCTGAGAGAATTGGGACGCTAGCTAGAGCTGCAGGGGCCTCATTCGGAGTCTGGCATGGCGGACCACGTACATACATGCCGCCATGTGTCCCAGAATCTGAAGACACGCTCTTGCCGTTTTCATTGGAAAAACTGTGACCAAAGCAATGGGCTCTCTCAGGGCCTCGAACTTGTCTAGGGGGAGAGAGGCTGTGGCCCTCGACGAGTCCAGCAGCGCCCCAATGAATTCTATGCGCTGAACTGGAACTAAGGTTGACTTGGTCTCGTTCACCACTAGACCGAGACCAGCGCATGTCGCGAGGAGCAGCTCCACGTGGGTCTCTACCTCGGAATGAGAGTCGCCCTTGAGGAGCCAGTCGTCCAGGTAAGGAAAGATCTGTACCCCGTCCTGCCTGAGGTAGGCTGCTACCACAGCCATACACTTCGTGAAAACCCTGGGAGCCATGGATAGGCCAAACAGAAGGACCACAAACTAGTAGTGGTCCAGCCCCAATAGGAAGCGGAGGAAGCGCCTGTGCCCCTCGAAAATATGGATGTGGAAGTACGCGTCCTGGAGGTCCAGGGATGCATACCAGTCCCCCGGGTCCAGGGAAGCGATAATAGAGGCCAGGGACACCGTGCGGAACTTGGAGCAGGCCAGAAAACTGTTCAGGCCCCGGAGGTCCAGGATGGGCCTGAGGCCCCCTTTGGTCTTCGGGATCAGGAAGTACCGGGAGTAGAACCCTTTGCCCTGGAATTCTACTGGTACTCTTTCCACCGCCCCCAGGTGCAGTAAACGGTCCACCTCCTGCCCTAGGAGGTGGGCATGCTCCGGGCTCCCCGGGTTCACCGGGGAGGGAGGGTGATTTGGAGGGGGTGAGGTGAACTGCAACATGTAGCCCTTGGAAATGGTGCTCAGGACCCACTGGTCCGATGTTATGCGGGACCACACCATGCGGAAGGCAGACAAACGGTTGCAGAACACAAACTTTATTAATCGGGGGGTCTCCCTGGCAACTGGCCCGGTGCCCCCCTGCAAATAGTCAAAACCGCCTCTTTCCCTGCCTCTTGTCGTTAGAGGGCCCGGGCTGCGGGGCGGAGCGGGACTGTCGCTGAGACCGGCGTTTTTGGTCTCTCAGTCTTTTATACGGGGGCTCGTATCTGCTCCTCGCAGGTTGAGCCGACGGTTGCAGTTTGGCCTTGTCCTTAGCCGGAGGGACGTAGAGGCCCAAGGTCTGCAGGGTGGTATGGGAATCCTTCATCCCATGCAGCCTGACATCCGTCTGGTCCACGCAGAGCACTTTCCCATCAAACGGGAGGTCTTGCATAAGGAATTGGGCCTCCGTCGACAGTCCAGACAGGAGGAGCCACGACGCCCTGCGCATGGAAATCGCCGAAGCCATCAAGCGGGCTGCAGTGTCGGCTGCGTCCGATGCCGCTTGCAGGGCCGCTTTCGCTGCTGCCCGCCCCCTCTTCCACCAGGACCTTAAAGTCCTTCCTGTCCCGGTCTGGGAGGAGAGGCTCAAACTTAGGCAGAGACTCCCACAAGTTAAAGTCATATCTGCTCAGCAAGGCCTGGTGGTTGGCTACGCTGAGTTGGAAACTTGACGAGGAATAAATTTTTCTACCAAAGGAGTCCAGTCATCTGGCATCCTTATTCTTGGGGGTAGGCGCTGGCTGGCCCTGTCGCTCTCTGTGGTTTACCGACTCTACCACAAGCGAGTTAGATGCCGGGTGGGAATAGAGGTACTCATGGTCCTTGGCGGGCACAAAGTACTTCCTTTCAGCCTTCTTGGAGATTGGGGCCAAGGAGGCGGGAGTTTGCCACAGGGTGCTGGAAATGTTGGCTACACCCTGGTGCAGGGGCAGAGCCACGTGGCCTGGTGCCGAGGGGGACAGCACGTTAAAGAGGGAATCGGAAGGGCCCTCCATTTCCTCGGCCTGCAGCTGGAGGCTGGATGCCACCTGCTTTAGCAAGTCTTGGTGCACCTTAAAGTCCTCCTGAGGGATTGATGGCGGGGGCGCCGTTATGGTGTCGTCCGGTGCCGGGGAAAGGGCCGGCATGGAGCCGTGGGCCTCAGCCAGTACTGGTGGGTCGAGCCCTGGATCAGAGTCCAGGCGCGGGTCCGCCGACTCGTGGCCCACCGATCTGTCTCTTAGACAGCCGGATGAGGCTGATGGGGCCTGAGACGCTCCGGCGACCGAGTGGGCCCCCGTCTGGGCGGCCATCGGTGGCCATGGTGCCCACTGGCACCACTGTCCCTGCCACAGGGCCCCTTGCCACTGATCTGGCTGCGGGCCCGGTGGCAGTAGTTGCCCCGGCTGGGCTGCACGGGCCGGGGATGGGCGGCTGGGTGCCGAGGTCACCATCGAGAGCACAGTCTCACGGGAACGGTATGAGCGGCGGTGCCTGTGATGTCGCCTCCATCGGGACCTGGACCTCGACGTCGAGGACCGGTACCCGCCCGAAGTGCTACTTCGGTACCCATGACGGCGGCGGGAGCTCCGGAGTTCCGGTGCCGAGTCATCGTGAGGGGAATCCCGATCGCGACGTCTAGTTGAGCGGGAACTGGAATAAGAACTACGACATCTATCCCGTCGAGAATGGCTGCGGTAGTCACGTCGCAAAGGGAAACGTTCCCGGCGCCTCTCTTGATGCCTGTGCTTGCTGGCAGGTGGTGTACAGGGTCCCCGAGACTCCCGTGAGGGTGGTGACCGGGATGGCCTGGTCGGCGTCGAGGGAGGGCGCGAGCTGCCGGACGATTGGTCACTGTGCGTCGAACGGTGCAGGGAGCGGCCCTCGGAGCAGGACTGCGGCCCGCAGGAGAGATCTGATGGGCACCCAATGGGGGCTTGCCCCAGGACTGGGGAGCCGTCACCGGCTGCGTGCCTGGAACAGGCAGACTCATAATGTCCTTTGCAGCCTGCATCGCCTCCAACGTCGATGGCATCCGTACCGGCGGAGATGTGCAGGTGGATGGCGCCAGGCTGCTCCGCTCAACACGAGTCGGTGGTCTTGAGCGCGAGGGAGACCGTAGGCTGCCCGACGTGGGACCAGCCTCCCCTCTTTCCTTGTCTCGGCGCCACTGCAAGGTAGGGCCCTTTCCCTGTTTCATGGAGGGGGAGCGGTGCCAGCTGGTAGAGGGGGCCTCGCTACGCACTGACGATGCGGCGGCGGGTGCCGAGTCCACCCGGCGTGCCGGAGTTGGGGCCAACGCCGATTCCATCAGGAGAGCACGGAGTCTAATGTCTCTCTGTACCACTAAGGTCGAGTAGAAAGGCTGCAGCAGAGCTGGAGCACAAAGTTCCGACTATCTTCACTGGCGGCAAGAAGAAACTGAGGGTGGGGGGAGTGCTATAGAGGCGCTGCTCTAGGGGTCATAGCGGCGCTCCCCGAGTACGGGTACTGCTAAGGGAAAAACTTCCGGCACTGGTGCAAGTGGCGAGCATTCCACCTACTGTGGAATACAGCTGAGCAATCACTCAAAGAAGAAGTATGGAACAGGTTTTTTGGGGGGAGTGGCAGATAGTTAGGGAGTTGGGGAGCCTCCCCCATGCAGATCCTGGCTGACTCCAAGCCTCTCCCATTCAGACAACCACATCTGCCCCTGTCCCCCCCCGCACACACACCCATCCCCATGTGTTCCTGCATCTCCCCTACCCCTGTTCCCATGTGGCCTTGCACTCCCACTCCCATTCAGCTCATGGCTCAATGGTGTCACCCCACTAGCTCCTGAGCCTGTGCCCCAGTCTGTCCCCCCCAGCAGCCCCATATGCCCCCCTCTGTCTGTCCTAACCTGGCTCTGCCAGCAGGGTGCTGTGATGAACTTCTACTCCTGGGGGAATTCTGCAGCACTGGGCATGCACCCAACAGACCATGGCCGAGTCCCTGCAGCGCGTCCAGCAGCTCCAGACCAACGTGGGGTGCTCCGAGATATTGGTGCCGCTACGAGCCATTTTCCCCAGCCCGTGTTGGGACAGGCACTTGTGCCAAGTACCGGGGGCAGCAGCAGGGTGTCCCAGGGGGCTCAGAGAGGGGCTGGGGGAGCCAAGGGAGGTTGGGGTGGGGCTTTCAGAAGGGAATGGGGTCGGGGAGGATAAACTCAGAGACTTTCAGGCCAGAAGGAACCATCCTGATCATCTCATCTGGTCCCAGAAACTTGCCCCTACCCCACCCCCACAGTCAGCCCCAGCCCCTCATCCCCCTGTGACAGCTCCAGCCCCTGGGGCTGAGTCACTGACGCCCCCAAACCCTGACTTACAGACGTCAGGTCCCAGAGCCCCCCTAGTTACTCCAGTTCAAACCAGCAAGTGCCCCGGCTGCCGAGGGGGATGAACCCTGCAGAGTCTCTGCCAATCTGACGCTGGGGAAAATCTCTTCCCCACCCCACACATGGGGGTCAGTGAGCCCTAAGCATGGGGGCAAGACCCCCCCAGCCAGCCCCTGGGAAGGATTCTCTGCCCCTCGGCTCGCTTGAGGAGGCTGTTCCTGAACTTCCCGGGGGGGGAGACCCTCAGAGAGGGGCAGGGGCCTCTGGGGGCAGCTGACAGGGGGCCATGGTGGGCGCTTGGAGAGGGGCTGAGAGCTGGGGGGAAGCTGATGGGGGCTTTGGGGGGGGCTCAGAGTAGAACTGGGGCCAACCAGGGGCCAGTGCCCCGGGGGTGTGAGGAGGGCGTGACAGGCAGGAGCTGGGGCAGGGCACCTCTGTGTAGAGCTGGGGGGCAGCGCTAGGTGCTGTGCTCAGCTCTGGGGGGGCGCCCTGCAGCCGGGGAGCAGGGAGGGTATGTGGGGGGTCAGCAGGGAGCTCCCAGAAAGGTGCCCACAGCAGTTGGGCGGGTTAGTGTCTCCAGGGGCTGGAGAAGAGGTGACAGGTGGGGGTTGGGGTCACAGTTAGAGACAGGGGAGAAGGTCAGGGGTTCCTGTCTGTCAGCCCCCCCAGGGGAAATGTCTGGGAGGGGAGGGACGGGAGCTGGGAGTCAGTGGGGCAGGTTCTCTGGGGGCTGCCCCCATTCCCAGGTGGAGAGGGGTCTCCAGGGGGATTTGGGGTCCCACCCCAGAGCCTGCATCCCCAGCCAGAGCCCACACCCCAGCCCTCTGACCCAGCCCTGAGCCCCCTCCCACACTCTGAACCCCTGGGCCCCACCCCCACCACACATCACCTCCATATTGCTGCACATAACAAAATTCATTCTGCACATACATGTAAAAAATTAGAGGGAACATTGCTCCAGACCCTGCTCTCGGGGCCCTATGTTACCTCGCCGCTGCTGGGCCAGCTGGAGAATTCCCAGCGCCGAGGTCGGACGGGAACGTTGGGATCACCCAGGTAACCCGCATGCCCGGGAGGGCCCGTAATGAACTCCTGGGGAAACTGAGGCCCATCCCCCACCCCCGTCCCACATCAAACGCTGGCCGTAATGGAGGCTCCACCACAGCCCCGGGTGAGCTGTGCCAATGCCTAGCTACCCACACCCAGAAATGTGCGGCTTCCCTCCAGTGTAACCTCATGCCACCCCCAGTCCCAGGCCAGTGCTAGAGCAGGGCCTGCGATGTTGCCACGTCCCAGGAGCCTCTTCGCCTGCTCCAGGGTAAGCACCACAGACCGGGAAATGGCGGAGGCCCCGGGAAAGGCTCTGGTGGGGAAGGGAGGTTGGTTGTTTGTCCCTGGGATTTAACTCTGATGCCGAGTTCCCAGCTCGGAGAAAGTGAGTCAGCGTGAAAGCTACAGCAATTCACTGGCTGTGGCTCTCGCTGCTGCAGCTGCTTCTGGCAGAGTGCCCGAGGCTGAGTCACTCTGCCGGGGGGTGAGGTCCGAGCGGGGAACAGGCCCCCAGCAGCCCCCAGAGCCCATGGGGAGCAGGACAGACCCGGCTGGGCACCACGGGGATGGGCACCGGGAGATCCATGCAGGGAGAAGTCCGTAAAGGAACAAAAAGGTGGGAGGATGGGTTGGAACCAGGAAGGTTTAGGAGTCACGTCCCTCCAACCCCCCCACCCCCAACCTGCCCCATCACACATGGCCCCCGCTTCCAGGGAGGGGAGACTCTGCAGGGGTGAAGCCCCGAATCAGGGGGATTGGCCCAGACCGGGGGCTGGGGATGAAGGGGGAACCCCTGGACACGGGGGGGGGGCAGGACCCACACAAAGATTGGAAGGGGCCCCTGGACCCAGAGAAGATGGAGGGGATCATGGACCCCAGGGGAGCAGCCTCTGGGGGCCAGATCCCGCAGGCCCGATCCGCACCCCGGGTACCTTCCCCCTTGTTTCCGATACAGGAAGCCCCGAATCAGCTGGAAGGGAAACTAGCTCCGCCCCTCTGCCAGGGAGCATCTGCAAACTCCCCACCCTCAGTTACTGCAAACCAGGGTCCGTCTGCAAAGTTCCACCCACCCACTGGGAGCCAGGGACCGTCTGCAAACCCTTCGCTCCACATAGCCCACCATGTGCGGGTGCAGTGGTCCTCAGCCTTTCCAGACTGCTGTACCCCCTTTCAGGAGTCTGGGGGGAGGAATAGCTCAGTGGTTTGAGCATTGGCCTGCTAAACCCAGGGTTGTGAGTTCAATCCTTGAGGGGACCACTTAGGGATCTGGGGCAAAATCAGTACTTGGTCCTGCTAGTGAAGGTAGGGGGCTGGACTCTATGACCTTTCGGGCTCCTTTCCAGCTCTATGAGATAGGTGTGTCTGGCATACCCCCAAATTTCACCTCACTTAGGGTATGTCTACACTACGAGGGTAATTCGATTTTACTTAAATCGAATATGTGGAATCGATATTGCAAAGTCGAACGTGTGTGTCCACACTAAGGACACACTAAGGACAGTAATTCGACTTTGTGAGTCCACACTAACGGGGCGAGCGTCGATATTGGAAGCGGTGCACTGTGGGCAGCTATCCCACAGTTCCCGCAGTCCCCGCTGCCCATTGGAATTCTGGGTCGAGCCGCCAATGCCTTCTGGGTAAAAAAAATTTGTCGTCATCCGTCCGTCACTAACGCCCTCCCTCCCTCCATGAAAGCGCCGGCGGGAAATCAGTTCGCGCACTTTTCTGGTCAGTGACAGCGCGGACGCCACAGCACTGCGATCATGGATCACGCTGCGACCATCGCTGCACTTGTGGCCGTTCTCAACACCTCGCAGCTTATCATACACCTTTCCCTGAGGCAGATGCAGAGAAATCGGGCGAGGAGGCTACGGCACCGCCGTGAGAGCCTGAAGTCGGAGAGTGGCACAGAGCTGTCAGAAACCACGAGCCCCAGCGCCCAGGACATCACGGTGGCAATGGGGCATGTGGATTTTGTTGAACGGCGATTCTGGGCCTGGGAAACAAGCACGGACTGGTGGGACCGTATAGTGCTTCAGGTCTGGGATGAATCCCAGTGGCTGCGAAACTTTCGCATGCGGAAGGGGACTTTCCTCGAACTTTGTGAGTTGCTGTCCCCTGCCCTGAAGCGCAAGGACACCCGCATGCAAGCAGCCCTGACTGTCCAGAAGCGAGTGGCCATAGCCCTCTGGAAGCTTGCAACGCCGGACAGCTACCGGTCAGTCGCGAACCACTTTGGTGTGGGCAAATCTACCGTGGGGGTTGTTGTCATGCAAGTAGCCAAGGCAATCGTGAAGGTACTGCTCCCAAAGGTAGTGACCCTGGGAAACGCGCAGGTCATCATAGATGGCTTTGCCGCGATGGGATTCCCAAACTGCGGTGGGGCTATCGATGGGACTCACATCCCTATCCTGGGACCAGACCACCAGGCCAGCCAGTACATCAATAGAAAGGGCTACTTTTCAATGGTGCTGCAAGCACTGGTGGACCATCGGGGACGGTTTACAAACATCTACGTCGGATGGCCGGGCAAGGTTCATGACGCTCGCGTGTTCAGGAACTCTGGTCTGTTTAGACGGCTGCAGGAAGGTATTTACTTCCCGGACCACAAGATAACTGTTGGGGATGTGGAGATGCCTACAGTGATCCTCGGGGACCCAGCCTACCCGCTAATGCCCTGGCTCATGAAGCCCTATACTGGCGCCCTGGACACAGAAAAAGAACTGTTCAACTACCGGCTGAGCAAGTGCAGAATGGTAGTGGAGTGTGCTTTTGGCCGTCTCAAAGGGAGATGGAGAAGCTTACTCACTCGCTGTGATCTCAGTGAAACCAATATCCCCATCGTTATTGCAGCTTGCTGTGTGCTCCACAATCTGTGTGAGAGCAAGGGGGAGACCTTTATGGCGGGGTGGGAGCTAGAGGCAAATAGCCTGGCTGCTGATTACGTCCAGCCAGACAGCCGGGCCATTAGAAGATCCCAGCGGGACGCCCTGTGCATCCGGGAGGCTTTGAAAGCTAGGTTCCTGAGTGAGCAGGGCAACCAGTGACTTTTCAGTTTGTGGACAGAAAAGCTGAACCTGCCCCCGTTTCTTTACCCAGTTCATTTTGACTATCCTCTCCAGTTACATACCCCCTTCACCCCCTTCCCCTTCCCAAAAAATAAAATCATTTCGATTTTGTTAATGAACACCGTTGTCTGTATTGCTGTTTTCGCGGGAATATTTTAAACCGGGGACGCAGACTGTGGCGGGGGGCGGGTTCAGTGTTCTGATGCAAATGATGCTTCTAAACTCCCGGAATGACAGGCTCCGCACTGGTGGACTGGTTATTTCAATGGAGCCTGCCAGCACTCCTGGGGGGGACTGTGTGTATGTGTCGGCTATGTGACTTTCTGTGATCCATGATAAGGACCGCTGCATAAGATCTGTAACTGCCCTCCCCCGCCACAAAGTCACAGAGCAACCCCCCCCCCAGAACATGAAAAACACCTCCCAGACTGACCAGGGTAACCAGTGACTGCACTGTGTATGTGTCCTGATGCTGGACCTGACACCGCCTCTGTACCCTGCTAAAGGTCACTGTCCTGTCCAATTACCAAGCCCCTTCCCCCCCTCCAGACAGACTCTCCCTCAAAAGAACCTGACTGAAACAGTAATAGAGAGAAACAAACATTTTATTGCGAACCAGACATGAAACGTGGGGTGTGAAACTTGGACGGGGCTTGTGTGAGGTGGGTAGGAAAGGACTTATGAAATTTTGGGGAATGTCAGCCTTCTAGTGCTAGAGCAGTCTGCAGGGGTTGACTGAAAGTTTTAACGGCCCTTGCCGCCCCTCCTTCTTTGGAGTTTGGGTGAGGGTGGTGTGGGACTTGGTGGCGGGTGAGGGCGGTTACAGATAGACTGCAGCGGGGCTCTGTCCTCCTGCCTCCGGTCTTGCAGAACATCCACAAGGCGCCGGAGCGTGTCCGTTTGCTCCCTCATTAGTCCAAGCAGCTTTTCAGTAGCCTGTTGGTCCTCCTGACGCCACCTCTCCTCCCGTTCCATGACTGCTCGGTGCATTTGTGACAAGTTCTCCCTCCACTGTGTCTGCTGGGCTGCCTGGGCTCGGGAGCATCCCATTAGTTCTGAGAACATGTCTTCACGCGTCTTCTTCTTCCTCCGCCTAATCTGCGCTAGCCTCTGGGAGTGTGCTGACAGGCTGGGTTGGGAGACAGTCGCAGATGTGTCTGTGTGAATTGTAAAAAGGGAGTGAATTCCTGAGACAGATAAATGAAATTGTATACAAAGAACCTAGTCTTTCTCTGTGAACAAGACCATGCACTGAACCTCTCACATGCGCACTCAGGACAAGGTCGAATTTTCGGCCGTCGCCTTCAGTGCCTGTGGACTTGCGGAGGTCTTGGAGTGTTCAGAGAACTGTGGCTGGAGACCTGAACTTCTGGAGCGGGCAATAATGGTAAGCCGCAGACTTGTGGCTGCTTAAAACTCCAGCAGTAGCACTGGCCTCCTTTCACATTGAAAGCAATGCCAGTCTCTGCTGCCAGCAATCAGGACAGCATCAACTCTGCCCCTGTCCCACCCCCTCGCGGCTGTCCCAGGGAAAGATCCCTGTATGCTGCCCCTCTCCCTCCACCGCGTGGCTGTAAAGCAGTCCCAATACTAACATTCCCCTCCCTAATTCAAAGCAGGGCGTCATGAGCGACATCACCCTCCTGAGGATCCCGGACACCCAGAGAGAACGCATGCTGCGGGAAAGCATGCAGAAACCGGGGCCGTATGCCGCCATGCTATGTCGGGCCATGATCCCCGAGTACCTGATTGTGGCGTGGAGGGGACATGTCTGCTACCACGGAGGGCCCACTAAGATCGCCCTACCCCGGAACCTGATCAACAGGCTTGAGATCTACCTCCACGAGACCTACGAGGAGTTCTCCTACGAGGATTTCTCGTCGATCCCCGGCCACATTGACCGGATTTTCGCGTAGGTGCACTGGGACTTTGGAGTGGAGCGTCTTGGGCCTGGGAATCATGTAGTAACGGACATTGAGAAAATTTTTTAAAATACTTGGGACTAAATTGAGAAGAGCCTAAGACAGAGAAATCATGAAAACCCATTTGTTACCTTTGTAAATATTCCTGTTTTGTACCTGATTATTTTTTTACTAGTTTACAGCACTTTTATAAATATACATTGTTAATAGTATAAATATTACCGTTCTGTTTTAAATAAATGTTTACATGTTTACAGCACTTACTGCTTGATCCTTCCCCTGATTCTGTGTCCGGGGTAAGGGATGGGGACGGTTGGTACGGGATCTCGGTAAGGGTGATGAAGAGCTCCTGGCTGTCGGGGAAATCAGCGGTGCCAGCGCTGTCGACTGCCTCGTCCTCCTCATCTCCTTCTTCATCTTCCCCGTCCGCTACCATGTCCGACGAGGAACCGGCCGCGGACATGATCCCATCCTCGGAGTCCACGGTCAGGGGTGGGGTAGTGGTGGCGGCCGCTCCCAGGATGGAATGCAGTGCCTCGTAGAAACGGGATGTGTGGGGCTGGGATCCGGAGCGTCCGTTAGCCTCTTTGGTTTTTTGGTAGCCTTGTCTCAGCTCCTTGATTTTCACGCGGCACTGCGTTGCATCCCGGCTGTAGCCTCTCTCTGCCATGGCTTTGGAGATCTTCTCGTAGATCTTAGCATTCCTTCTTTTGGAGCGCAGCTCTGAAAGCACGGACTCATCGCCCCACACTGCGATGAGATCCAAGACTTCCCGATCAGTCCATGCTGGGGCCCTCTTTCTATTAGATTGCACGGCCATCTCTGCTGGAGAGCTCTGCATAGTTGCCACTGCTGCTGAGCTCCCCTCGATGTCCAAACAGGAACTGAGATTCAAACTGCCCAGACAGGAAAATGAATTCAAATTTTCCCGGGGGTGTGGCTGGTCAGAGCATCCGAGCTCGGACTGCTGTCCAGAGCGTCAACAGAGTGGTGCACTGTGGGATAGCTCCCGGAGCTATTACCGTCGATTTCCATCCACACCTAGCCTAATTCGATATGGCCATGTCGAATTTAGCGCTAATCCTCTCGTTGGGGAGGATTACAGAAATCGATTTAAAGAGAGCTTTATGTCGAACTAAATGGCTTCCTGGTGTGGACGGGTGCAGGGTTAATTCGATATAACGGCGCTAAAGTCGACATAAAAGCCTAGTGTAGACCAGGCCTTAAAAACCACTTCCTTGGAAAATCAGACATAAAAATGCAAACGTGCCCCAGCACACTGTGACTCCCCGATGGCTGCCCTGTGCCCTTTTCCCAGACAATTAGAAAATCAATCGATCAGAATATAAATCTCGTACCGACATTTCAGTGTACAGTGTACAGAGCAGTATAAACAAGGCATTGGCTGTATGAAATGTTCGTTTGTACTGACTTCGCCGGTGCTTTTTATGTCACCAGTTGTAAAATTAGGCAAATCTCTAGATGAGTTGAGGTAGCCCCTGGAAGATCTCTGTGTATCCCCAGTGCTAGATGTACCCCTGGTTGAGAACCACTGTGCTAGCGCATGTCTGAAAACTGCTCCCCCCCAGAGCCGGCTCCAGGCCGCAGATTGTTCGAGGCGGCCCTGGGGGGGGAGCAGATTGTTCGAGGCGGCATTCTGCCCAATCCTAGGGCGGCACGGCCGCTTTCTGTTGTTGTGCCGCGCCGCAGGTTTTTTTTGTTTTTGTTTGGGGCGGCCAAAAAGCCAGAGCCGGCCCTGCCCACCCCCCACTGAATTGGGCTGGGGGTGTCTCCAAACTGCCCCTTGGTCCTTCCTGACCCTTTGCTGCCCTCTGGGGGCCATTTCACTGGCAGGCCCACTGTCCATTCCAGCCGTGCTGCCTTCCCCGAGGAGGTTTCGACCTGCCAGACACACACGGCCTCCGTCACGTGCACCCCAGGTGACCCCAAAGCCCGGCCCTGGGTGGGCAGCAAATGCACACCCAGAAATCTGTTTGATGACACTAAAAATCACAGTGTCAATCCCCAGGCCGCCCTGGCCTCATTGCGCCTCGACTGTCATTTGTCAGACAGAATGTGAAACAAAACCTTGGGGATAAAACAGATTTGTATTGTTTATTTATTTATTTGTTTGTTGCTATTTCTGACACATTTGATTTCAGACTCATTGGCACATGCTCCCTTCCCTCCTCTCTTCCTACCCCCAGTAAGACTCACCATCCCTTTGGGACTCATGACCCGCCTCTTGAAGCAATGGGCTCAGGCTCTCTGCAAACTCAGGAAGCGTCGGTCACACTCGGGGCAACTTCCCACTCTCACAGCTCAGCTGGCCGGGAACAGCAGGGGCCCGTGGAAAGCCCAGGAGCTGCGAGCAGACAGGGGCTGCAGGGACGTGTTCTGCAGTCACTCACGGGGCCAAGGGAGGCATGTTTGGGACTATGAAGTGGAGTCTGTGGTTACTGCCTGCCTGGGAGGAGGGAGTCTGAGCTGGCAAATCCAGAGTGGGGAGCCAGAAAGGCCCAGGGGAAAGCAGTGGGGAATGAGCTGTGGGTGTCCCCCGGGAGCTTCCAAGCAGGAGAGTGCGCCGACCGCTGAGCTGCGGGTGTTGCCCCGGAAGCTGCCATAGGGAATGGCTAAGAGGAGCCATTGGGCCAGAGAGCGAGCGACTGACACTGGAGCCTGGTGCCTCAGAGCTCCCCGGGGGCGGGAGAGCAGGAACCCG
>NW_020664584.1:13463891-13465074 GCF_002925995.2 Terrapene triunguis
TCTGGCCCAACGGCTCCTCTTAGCCATTCCCTATGGCAGTTTCTGGGGCAACACCTGCAGCTCAGAGGTCGGTGTGCTCTCCTGCACGGCAGCTCCCGGGGGACACCCGCAGCTCATTCCCCCGCTGCTTTCCCCTCAGCCTTTCTGGCTCCCCACTCTGGCTTTGCCAGCTCAGATGCCCTCCTCCCAGGCAAGTAGAAACCACAGACTCCACTCCATAGCCCCAAACATGCCTCCCTTGGATCCGGGAGTGACTGCAGAACACGTCCCTGCAGCCCTTGTCTGCTCGCAGCTCCTGGGCTTTCCATGGGCCCCTGCTGTTCCCGGCCAGCTGAGCTGTGAGAGCGGGGAGTTGCCCCGAGTGTGACTGCTGCTTCCTGAGTTTGCAGAGAGCCTGAGCCCATTGCTTCAAGAGGCGGGCCATGAGTCCCAAAGGGATGTGCTTGGTGAGTCTTACTCGGGATAGGAAGGGGGGAGGGAAGGGAGCATGTGCCAATGAGTCTGAAATGAAATGTGTCAGAAATAGCAACAAATAAATAAATAAACAATACAAATCAGTTTTATCCCCCAGGGTTTTGTTTCACATTCTGTCTGACAAATGACAGCTGAGAGGCAATGAGGCCAGGGCAGCCTGGGGATCGACACTGAGATTTTTAGTGTCATCAAACAGATTTCTGGGGGGGAACTCTTGATGAGTTTGCTGCCCACCCAGGGCTGGGCTTTGGGGCCCCCTGGGGTGCACATGACGGGGGTCTTGCGTGTCTGGCAGGTCGGACCCTCCTCTAATTTTTTACATGTATGTGCAGAATGAATTTTGTTATGTGCAGCAATATGGAAGTGATGTGTGGTGGGGGTGGGGCCCAGGGGTTCGGAGTGTGGGAGGGGGCTCAGGGCTGGGGCAGAGGGTTGGGATGTGGGCTCTGGCTGGGGGTGCAGGCTCTGGGGATGAGTTTGGGTGAGGTAGGGGGCTCATGATAGTGGCAGAATGTTGAGGTGTGGGATAAGATGAGAGCTCTGGCTGGGGGTGTGGGTTCCAGGGGTGGGACTTTCCCGATATCCACCTGCAGCGCTGACTCGGCTTTTTTTTGTTTGTTTTTTTTGCATCCCCCCCTATGTGTCCCGATATTTTCTTTCCCTCATCTGGTCACCCTAGGTGGAGACTGCCCTGGGGAGAGAGGTCTCC
>NW_020664584.1:13465084-13485595 GCF_002925995.2 Terrapene triunguis
GAACCCCCACCCTTCCTTCTGTCTGTCCATCCATCCTCAGCCCCCCACGTGCTCTGTCCGTCCCCACTTCCCTCCTTCCATCTGTCCGTCCGTCCATACATCCCTATACACCGCCCTCTACATTTCTCCACACATCCTCCATCGCTGGCTGGCACCGTGTGCGGGGAGGGGGGCCCCAAGAGGAGCCATCACTGTGATCTCTGAGCTAGGCCCCGTAAGCCTGTGGGACTCCCTGCTGCAGGACTTGGCTGAGCAGGGAGGTGGGGCTGGAGTCTCGGAGCCATTGCTGGGGGTGGGGCACCCTGTGCCTGTCAGTTTTTATAGGAACCCCGTATCTCATCCCCCTTCCCCTGCACAGATCCCCCGATCCCGGACCTGAGATGACGCAATGCGGCCTCCTGACCGGCTCCAACAAGCCGGGTGAGTCAGGGCTGGGGGTCGGGAATTGGGGCTGCAAGGGGGAGGGTGGCCCCATGGCTGACATGGCCCCTCCCCCGGTGCCCATGGGGGGGTCTGTGGGGGGCCGTGGCTGAAGTCCCCCTCCCCCAGTGCCCATGGGGTATGTGGGGGCCCCGTAGATCACACCCCCCTCCTCCGGCGCCGATGGGGGTCTGTGGGGTCCCATAGCTGACACCCCCCTCTCCCAGCGCCCATGGGGGGCCCCCTGGCTGATGACCCTGTTCCCCCCAGTGCCCCTGTGCAGCGGTTCGGTGACGGTGCTGATCCGAGGCTTTGTTGCGGACGTGGGCTGCGAGCTGCTCTACAGGAACGAGGAGCCGGGGCCCGTGGAGGCCATGTTCGTGTTCCCTGTGGATGCCGAGGCAGCCGTCTACGCCTTCCAGGCCCGCCTGGGGGGCACCTGCATCCAGGCCCAGCTCCACGAGAAGAAACAGGTACCGGGGGGCATGGGTCCCGGGGGGAGAGAGGCGGGTTATGGGTGGGACTGGGGGGGATCTTGGGGTGACCCATCTCTCCAGCAGGCACAGGAGCTGTATGGGGATTCGCGGGCAGGGGGCTGTCGGGAGGTGGGGGATGTTGGTGTGACCCCCATCTCTCCCTGCTGGAGCTGTATGGGGGGCAGGGGGATGTCAGGGTGACCATGTCTCTCCCCTCAGGAGCTGTACGGGGGGCAGGGGAGGGGGATGTCGGGGTGACCCCGTCTCTCCCCACAGGAGCTGTACGGGGGCAGGGGAGGGGGATGTCGGGGTGTCCCACTGTCTGGAGCGGCTCACAAGTGAGAGTGCCAGTCTCAGGGCCGAGTATCAGAAAACAGGACAGACGCCCCTAACTGCTGGACGTCTCTATCCTGGGGTTTCATGTGGCCAGCGCCCAACGTGAGCTCCTGGCTCCCCACGGAGCCCCGGCCAGCCCCCTCTCCAGCCCCTCCACCCCTAGGCCAGGCTGGACGTTGGGACGGGAGGGTAGTAAAAGCCCAGATCACCTCCCGTCAGGTTTCTTACAAACTCAAAAGGTGGGTCACTCCCCCCCGGTCCGTGGGCGCTCTGGCTCTCCCCAAAGACAGCGCTGCAGCCACGTTCTCTAGCAAACGACTAAAGGTTTGTTAGCCAAGAGAAAGAAATGAACTGTGGAGAGGTTCAAGCAGGTAAAATACGGGCCAGGTGAGTCACGGTTTGCAGAGCAAGCGAGAGCAGAGGCGGAGGGATTTGCCAGTGGTCCCCTAAGGCTCTCCGGGTTCCCTAGAAGGGCTCTGGGGATCTCTGCCCCGCTGCTCAGGATTCCCCTGGCAGAAGCCGTCCGGGCAGAGATACAGGATCGCTCCCCGGAGCCCAGCTTAGGGCTCATTGCCCGCAGGGCCGTCTGGCAAGTGTGCCCATCACAGCCTGGCTCTGGAGGTTTTCCATGGTCAACCCATGCTGTGATGTGAGCATGTTTCTTCGTGTGCAGTGCCCAGGCCCGGGGGCTGGGCAGTGACACAGGATGGGTTTAGTTTCTTCAATTCCGTGCAGTTTATACATCAGACATCTCCTCTTCTTGGCACCCAAACAGTCTTTAGATCTGAGGCTGAGAACAGGGAGGGCAGTCCCAGGAAACACATTGGTAAAACAAAACCATTGGGTTGCTGTAAATTGTTCTCCTGTACGAGTGAGCCAGTACCTTCCTTCTCTGACATTCACACCCAAGCAAGTTCTACAGAGACTCCGGTCTGAGCTGGCCTGTCAGTGACACAGGGGGCAGGAGGATCTCGAAGGGTAGGGGGATTTTGGGGAGCAGGGGGATCTTGAGGTGACCCCGTCTCCCCTGGCAAGCGCAGGAGCTGTATGGGGACGTGCGGGCTGGGGGAAAGGGGATTTTGGGGAGCAGGGGGATCTTGGGGTGACCCCGTCTCTCCGGCAGGCGCAGGACCTGTTAGTCCTGGGGGAATTCTGTGCCAAAAAATAAAAAATTCAGTGCACAATATTTTAAAATTCTACAAAATTCTGCATATTTTATTTGTCAAAATAACACAATATAATCACGTCAGTTTCAATTATTTTGGTAATTTATTTCAAAATACCTGTCAGCGATGGTGTCTGTAACTAGGCATATTCATACAGAACTTTGAGTAATAATTCATTTAAATTTCAATACAGAACTGTATTTCCTGAACCTGTGAGAAGCAGTGCAAAGGCTTGGGGGAGTCGGGTAACTGCAGCACTTCTGGGCCAGAATGTATTTTCTGTGGCGGAAAAGAATTCTGCACCAGACATGAATTCTGTGCTTGAGCAGTGGTGCAGAATTCCCCCAGGAGTAACCTGTACAGGGATGCACTGGCTGGGGGTTAGGGCAGGGGGATGTCAGGGGGCAGGGGGATCTTGGGGTGACCCTGTCTATCTGGCAGGCCCAGGAGCTGTATGGGAACGTGCTAGCCGGGGGGCAGGGCAGGGCACTGTCTGGGGTAGGAGGCTGTTGGGGATAGTGGGATCTCAGGGTGACCCTGTCTCTCTGGCAGGCGCAGGAGCTGTATGGGGACGCGCTGGCCGGGGGCCAGAGCTCGTTCCTGCTGCAGCAGGAGGGGACCGGGGGCGACGTTTTCAGCTGCTCCCTGGGTAACCTGTCCCCCGGGGAGGAGGCGGCGCTGACCCTGCGCTATGTCTGCGAGCTGCCGCTGGAGCCCGATGGAGCCTCCCGCTACATGCTGCCAGCCGTGCTGCGCCCCCGCTACACACCCCATGGTGAGACCCACAGATCCCCCCTGTGTCCCCCATTTGCCCCACAGTGAGACCCACATATCCCCTGCTCTTCCCCATGCGTCCCACAGTGAGACCCATAGTCCGCAACTCCCCCACTACATACCCCACAGTCAGTGACCCCACAGCCCGTAGCCCCCCCTAGCCCCTACTACGTATCCCACATGGACCCTCAGCCCCATAACACCCCCAGGCCACTACTATGTGCCCCACAGTAAGTGCCCCCCCCAGCCCCACAATCCCTGCTCCAGGGTATGTGACCCCCCCAGCCACCCCCAAATCCCCCACTATGCCAGCCCCTCAGGTGCTCCCCGATATCCCCCCATGCCTTCCAATATCCCATACCCCCATCTTCCCCTGCTATGCCAGCCCCCAGGACCCTCCCGCTCTCTCAGCCCACACCCCATGTCTCTCTGCAGGGTGGGACGGGGAGGACGTCACCCAGGGGGTCCCGCGAGTCCCCCAGGGGGAGCTGCCCTACACCCTGAACCTGAGCGTCACGCTGCAGTCGCCCCACGGCATCGACCGCGTGCTCTCCAACTGCCCCCTCACCCCCCTGAGCTATACGGCCGGGAACCAGACCACCGCCCAGGTAAGGGCTCACCCGGACACCTGGGTCTCAGTCATCCCCGCTGGGAGGGTCAGTGTGGGGGAGGTGCTGGGGGATTTGGGCCGGGGCAGGTTCCAGGAGACCATCTGGCTGTGGCTCCTGAGAGCGGTATGCAGGGGGGTGGGAGCTCTGGGGCGGGGCAGGGGGGTTGGTCCCAGAAGGTGTGTGTGTGGGTCAATTGCCCGAGTTCTCTGGGGAAGAACTTGCGGGGCTGAGACCAGCCCGTGGGGGTGAAATCCCGGGCGTTCGATGGGCCCTTGGTTCTCTTCACTTTCTGGGAGTTTCCCTTTCCTTGATTTTCAGTGGGAGAAAATGGGGGGCGGGGCGGGAAAATGTGACCCCCAAATTGGAAAGATTTAGCCAAACAAAAGTCAGAAATTTGCAGTGTTTGCTCCAGGAAGAGCCAAGTCCCCCAGGAGCCAAGGGGAGGTGACGGTGTCTGTCGCCCCCCAGGTGTCACTATCCGAGGCCCCTCCGTGGGACCGGGACGTGGAGCTGCTGGTGTATTACGCGGAGCCGCACAAACCCAGCGCGGTGCTGGAGGCTGGACTGCCCGGAGTGGAGCCAGGTGAGGGCCCCTGCACCCTGCTGCCCCTGGGCAGGGGGGTGTCTATGGGGTGGGGTAGGAGTGTGCTGGGCTGTGATGTGGGATCGGGGGGCATGGGGCAATAAGGGGGATAGTAGGGGAATGGGGGGTGCTAGGGCTAGGTTCTCAGAGCGGTGCTGGGGGAATCAGGGCAAGCGAGGGTTGGGGGACGGGATTGGGGGGGTCTCAGCGGAGCTGGAGGTGGGAAGGTGGGGTGTCAACAGGTGGACACTGGGGCTCACTGCAGGTTTGGGAGGGCAGGGGCTGGGGGTGGTGAGGGACGTAAGGGGAAGGAAGGGGAAGGACAGAGGAGTGGGGGAGGTACTCAGGGGAAGATGGGGTTGTGGGGGGCTGGGGGTGGTTGGGGATCTGGGGAGAGGGTGGTGTGGGGGGAGGGACAGAGGGGTGGGGGTTGGGCTCTGGGGCAGTCGGGGGGCGCTGAGGCGCTGGGGATGGTGGGGGATCTATGGGGAGGGCAGAGTTGGGGGTGGGGCTCTGGGATAGTCGGGGGACGCTGGGGGGCTGGGGCTGGGGGCGGTGGGGGATCTATGGGGAGGGCAGCATGGGGGAGGGGGAAGGGACATGGGTGGGGCTCTGGGGCAGTCAGGGGGGCCTGGGAGCTCTCGCAGGCTCACAGAGCTTGTCCCCATGCCCCCCCCATTTGGGACTGGTCCCATCTCCCCGTAGGCTCCCTGATGGGCGACCCAGCCGTGATGGTGACCCTGCTGCCCAGCCTGCCCGAGGTGGTGCCAGGCCAGAGCTCGGCTGGGGAGTTCATCTTCCTGCTGGACCGCTCCGGCAGCATGGGGTGCCCCATGGACGGCCGAGACCACTCCCGCCAGCGCATCGACTGCTCCAAGGTATGGCCAGGCGGGAGGCCACACTAGATGGGCCTGTGGAGGGGAGCAGCTCAGGCTGGCTGGGCCTGGGGGGGGCAGAGCCGAGTAGGGGAGCAGCTCAGGCTGGCTGGACACGGGCGGTGACTCCTTCCATTTGTCTGTCCCCAGGAGACCCTGGTCCTGCTGTTGAAGAGTTTGCCCCTGGGCTGTTATTTCAACATCTATGGCTTTGGGTCTTGGTTCGAGTCCTTCTACCCGTGAGTCCGGGGCGGGGCATGTTGCTGGCTGGGTTAGGGATCAGGGCAGGCTGGGGTCGGGGTGTCTGTGGGTTGGGGGCAGGGCTGGCAGGCGGTGGAGGTGGCTGGGGTCGGGATGTTTTTGGGTTGGGGGCAGGGCTGGCTAGGGACAGGGTGTCCCCGGCTCCAGCTGTCCCGGCCCCTGACCCCTCGGCGCCCCCCTGCAGGCAGAGCGTGGGATACACCCAACAGACCATGGCCGAGTCCCTGCAGCGTGTCCAGCAGCTCCAGGCCGACCTGGGGGGCACCGAGATCTTGGCGCCGCTACGAGCCATTTACCGCAGCCCCTGCCTGGATGGGCACCCGCGCCAGGTATCGGGGCAGCCGCAGGGCATCCCGGGGGCTCGGAGAGGGGCTGGGGACCAGGGGAGCAGCCGTGGGGTGTCCCGGGGTTCAGAAAGGGGCTGGGGGAGCCGAGGAGGGTTGGGGGGTGTCAGAAGGAAATGGGGCTGGGGTGGGGAATAAACTCAGAGACTTTCAGGCCAGAAGGGACCATCCTGATCATCTTGTCTGGCCCCAGCCCCTCACCCCACCCAGTGAAAGCCCCTTGACAGGCCCAGTCCCTGGGGCTGAGTCACCAAACCCCTAAGCCCTGAGGTACAGACGTAGGGTCACAGAGTCCCCCCAATTACTCCAGGGCCCTGGCTGCTGAGGGTGACGAACCCCCCAGCGTCTCTGCCCATCTGATGCAGGAAAGTCCCTTTCCCACCCCCCACCCCACATGTGGAGGTCAGTGAGCCCCGAGCGTGGGGCTGAGACCCCCTAGCCAGCCCTTGGGAAGGATTCTCTGCAGTAACTCTGAGCCCCCGCCCCCCACCTAGTGCCGTGTCCCAAGCCGGGGGGTGTTTGCCCCCAGCTGTTGCCATGGGTCATGCACCATCGCAGGCCCCTCCGTGCCTGGCCTCCCTGCCATGGCTCACGCCCCCTGCTCCCCTCGGGAGGCTGTTTATGAACTTCCTGGACTTGGAGAGGGGCTGGGAGCCCTGGGGGCAGCTGATGGGGGCTTTGGGGGTGTGGGGGGCTCGGAGTGGGACGGGGCCTGATGCCCCTGGCGGTGTAAGTGGGGCATGTCGGGCAGGAGCTGGGGGGGCACCTCTGTATAGAGCTGGGGGCAGCTCTGGGTGCTGTGCCCAGCTCGGGGGGGCGCCCTGCAGGGGGGGGGGGGGGGGGGGGGGGGGGGGGGGGGTCAGGAGGGAGCTCCCAGAAAGGTGCCCACAGCAGTTGGGTGGGTTAGTGTCTCCGGGGGCTGGGGAAGAGGTGACAGATGGGTGTTAGGGGTCACAGTTAGAGATGGGGAGAAGGTCAGGGGTCCCCGTCTGTCAGCCCCCCCCCAGGGGAGAGCTCTGGGACAGGAGGAAGAGGGCTATGCGGGGGGTCTCATGGGGCCTGGGGTCTCTGGGAGGGGGGTCAGTGGGGCAGGCTCTCTGGGGGCTGCCCCCATTCCCAGGGGGAGGGGGTGTCTGCGGGGGATTTGGGGTCCCCGGCTCTGACAGCGTCTCTCCCCCTCCAGCTGTTCGTGTTCACAGACGGGGAGGTGGGGAACACCCAGGACGTCATCACCGAGGTGCAGCGTCACCAGGGGGCCCACAGGTAACAGGGCGCTCTTCTAACCCTGCCCCCCAGCGACCCCCAAGTGAACCCCAACTCTACCCCCTCTTCAACTGCTCTCACCCCCTGGACTCTGTCCTCCTGCAGGTGCTTCTCCTTCGGCATCGGGGAAGGGGCCTCCACAGCTCTGATCAAAGGCATCGCCTGGGCAGCAGGGGGCAGCGCCGAGTTCATCACAGGCCAGGACCGCATGCAGCCCAAGGTGAGAACCCAGGAGTCCGGGCTCCTCCATCCCTCTCCTGCGCTAACCCTCCAGACCCCACTCCCCTCCCAGAGATGGGAGAGAACCCAGGAGTCTGGGCTCCTCCCCGACCCTGCTCTAACCCACCAGCCCCTACTCCTCTCCTAGACCAGGGATAGGACCCAAGCCTCCTGGTCCCAGAGTGCCGGTCTCTCCCCCAGGCCCTGCAGTCTCTGAAGCGGGCCCTGCAGCCAGCCGTGACTGGGATCTCGCTGAGCTGGGATCTGCCACCCGGGATGGAGGCGGCGCTGCTGGGCCGGGGTCCTGAGGTGATCTTCCCTGGGCAGCGGTGCCTCATCTACGCCCAGCTCCACGGGCAGCCCCAGGTGAGAGAGCAACCCCCCCCCCCCCGGACCCCCCCAGGGCTCGGGGTCAGTGACTGAGCCTGGAACCTCCCACCCCCTCCTGGGTGATAACTCTGACCCCTAACGATGGCCTTTGGGCTGGGGGTCTCTGTGCTACCCCAACTGAGTTGATCTCAGTCAGGATCATTAACTCCAGACCCTACTGATGGCCATTAGGCTGACTAGGCAGCCCCCCAACTGCTGTTAATCAGGCGTATTTACCCCCTTTGTTCTGTAACCTGGGTCTGGGGGGTCCCCGGGCATCTTCTCCCCCCTCGCACTCCACCTCTGACCCCCTTTCTCTGCCTGCAGCCCCCAGACACTGCCATGGGGGGCGTCACCCTGCAGTACCGCATCCAGGACCAGACCTACAAGGAGACGCTGCAGTTCCCCCTGCAGCCACAGGATGGAGACAGGTGACAGCAACGCTCCTGTGGCCCCCATTACCCCCAGGTATCTGGGTCCTGCCCCTCCCCCCCATCCCCATCCCCAACAGGAATGGGAGGGGACCTGCCTCAGCTCACAGAGGGAAACAGAAGTCCTGGCTCCCAGCCCCCCTGCTGTAACCACTAGAAGCTTATGCCCAAATAAATCTGTTAGTCTTTAAGGTGCCACCAGACTCCTTGTTGTTTTCACTAGAAGCCAGGAGTCCTGGCTCCCCCCACCCATACACTATCCCACTAGCCCCTGCTCCCCTTCCTGCATGGCTGGAACCCAGGCGTCCGGGGCTCACCCCGTGACTCTCTGTCCCCGGCACAGGCTGCCCGTTCACCGGCTGGCAGCCAAGTCGCTGCTGCTGGAGCTGGAGGGGGCCATGGACACCGGGTCGGAGGGGGACCGGCGCCGGGTGCTGGAGACCAGCCTGAGCTCGGGGGTCGTCTGCTCCCTCACGGCCTATGTGGGGGTGGACACAGAGCGGACGCAGCCGGTGCAGGGGCCGCTGGTGAGATGGGGCATCCCGCTCACAGGTAACCCTGGAGGGGTTGGGGGGGGCCCTCGGGTGGGAGGGGGAACCTTGGGGCGGGGGGGGCAGCATGGGGGGGGGGGGCTCGGGTGGGGGGGGGAACCTGGGGCGGGGGGGGGGGGGGGGGGGTGGAACCTGCCACTGGCAGGGGAATTCCAGGAGGGATCCCAGCAGGGTGAATCCCAGTTGGTGGAGGGGCACTTGGATGCATGGGGAGGCATCATGGATATGGGCTAATGTCCCTTTGCCCCTCTCCTTGCCCCAGCTATCATGTGGCTCTGCTGGCCCCACCCTGCCCCCCAGGGTGACCCCAGTCTCCCCGGCGCTGGCCAGGTGAGACGGGGGAGCAGCCTGCGGGGCCTGGCCATTCCAAGCTGGGAGAGTGGGGCCTCTGGGGTGGACAGGTGGGCATATGGATGGACCCGGAACCAGAGACCCAAACAGATGGGGGCAGAGACCGAGAATCAGATAGGTGGACCCAGACGGGGAGATGGAGACAGACGAACAGACCCTGTGAGACAGGCAGACCGACCCAGACAGAGGCAGGGACCAGAGGGGCGGGCGCATCGCTGGCATGAGCAGGCCTGGCTAGCGGGGGCCTCTCATCCCCCAGTGTCCTGCCCTCATCCATGGGCGCAGCACCCCGCCTGCATCCCTTGGGGCTGGAAGAGGTGTCCCAGCTGGGGGGAAGTTGCAGGGGAGGGGCTGGTTCCGGGGGGTCCCAGCCCAGAGCCTGGGAGGGGATCCTGACTCTGAGGGAGCTAAGGGGAGGGGAGGATGGGGCTGTGTGTGTGGGGGGGTCCCAGCTGGGGGGCAGGGAGGAGAGGTCCTACCGGCGTGTTGGCTCTGGGTGCCGGGTGGGGGAGGATTTCGCTTCCCTCCCTTAGCTTGTCTCTGTCTGTCTGCATGTCCATCTGTCTGTCCCTCTCTCTGACCATCTGCTCCCTAGAGTTCGATTTGATGGCAGGACATTTGCCGTACATTTTCCCTTGCCTGGACGAAGGCAACCAACGCTCCTTCACCTTGCACAATGTGGTGGCTGTGGAGCACGTGAACCACTGCGTAAAGCGGCGCCCCCCTCGGACGTGCCTGTTCTGGCTCTGCTGCCTCCCAGAGTTCATCCGGGGGAGCCTCCGACGCGAGGGCAGGAAGTCCTGCATACACGGCGCCCCGCCGGAGACCGCACCCCAGAAAGGTGAGGGGGGCAGGGGCTGGCAGTCAGGACTTGGGGCGGGCGGCAAACACCAGGATGACGCTTCATCGGGTCAGAGACAGACGTGCCCTGACGGTCCCGGAGCTGGGCAAGTGTTTAACAGCTACATAGAAAGTGAAGGAACTTCCTGGGCAAAACACTGGTGTGACGCTTGGGGAGGGGGAATCCGCAGCTGGGTTTTTTTTAAGTGTCGTGATGCAAATTATCTTGCAACAAAATAAATAAAAAATAAGGAAACTCACAGGCAAAAAACTCTGCCCCATAACCCTGGAACAGGCATAGCTATAATATCGTTTAGCTTCTGTAACATCCCATTTTCCCCACACCCTTAGATGCTTGTGTGTTTCCCCAGACATAGGTTTGTATCACAGGTTGTGGTGTGGGATGGTCCTGGGGTCAGATTGTATTTGAGAAACACCCTGGAGTTTTGGGATTAATGGCGGGGGCTGGGACATTCACAGGGGCCCAAGGAGGTTGGGTGCCTAACTAAAGTTAATTGTCATCCCATGGGTGCAGGAAGGGTGCCCACAGAGGGGTTAACGGTGCTGAGAAGCAGGTAAAGGACACCCATGGATGGGGCAGGGTTAAGGATGCTCATGGGGGGGCACAGTTAAGGTTGTAGGCTGTCCCTTAGCCTGGACAGGCCATGTCACTGTTCTGTAACAATGTCCCAGCCCCATCTCCCCACATCTCTCCCTAGAGCGGGCACCGGAGGAGTCTCCCTTGCTGAGGCTGGTGTCTCTTCAGAATGCTGATGGCTCGTGGGACCTGGACCCCCGGCTGGCTGCCGCACTGGGGGTGAGCGAGACCGATGCCAGGGGGAGAATGCCCATTGAGGTGAGTGCGGGAGGGGACAGGGACAGAGGAGAGGCGGGGAGAGATGGGGCTCAGGTGCCATGAGTTGAGCCTGTTCTCTGCTCCCAGATGAGACTGGGGGTGCCCCAGGCTGGGGGCGGGTCTGAGGGCAACTGGATCAAAAGACCCTTGAACCTGGAGCCCAGTGGGTGAGATGGGCCCAGAGCGGGGGGCTGGGAACCCCCAAACAGGGGGTCGGAGCATTGGATCAAGAGGTTCTAGGACTGGGGGTGGGAGGGACATGGGGAGGCCCAGGCTGGGCCCCCTCTGAGGCTGTCTCCCTACCCCCAGGCATGGCATTGGGCATCTGGGTAGGGGGTCCACGGTGCTAGAGCTGGGAACTCTCTGAAGCTGAGGAGGGAGCACTGGATTGGAGGGTTCCCAGGGCAGGGGGATGGGGGGAAGTGCTCAGAAGTATGCGGGGGGGGTCCACAGGGCAGGGGGAGGGGGCAGTGCTTGTTGGGGCCAGGAGGGTTCCTCAGGGCAGGTGCGGTCTCAGGCGCTCGCTCCCCTTCCCCCCCCCCCCCCCCAGGATGTGGCCCCCGGCGTCTGGGCCACGGTGCTGGCTGTGGTCTGGCTGCACGGCCGGGCCGCAGGGCAGCGCGACGAGTGGGAGCTGCTGGAGGCCAAGGCTGTGGTCTGGGTGCGGGGCCGAGCAGGTGAGATGGGGCTAGGGGGTTGGGGGCAGGCCCAGGGCCTCGACCGGAGAACCCTGGGCCCCATGGAAACCCCACAGCCCATAGCCCAGCCCTCGAGAGCCCCTATCCGCAGTGTCTCCCTGTCCCAATCTCAGCACCCATCTGGGGTCTCCGTGCCCAGCCCCCCAGTGCCTTTACTCCCCTGCCCCCCATGCCAGTCCCCCACGCTCTGTGAGCTCTCTGGCCTTTGCCCCCAGGCCCGCCCCTGTTCCTCTGGCTGGTGTCTTCCCCCCAAAGCCCTCACTACCCCACTTCCCAGGCTGGTGGCCCCCCCCGGCCCCCCCGCCCCCCCCCCCCCCTCCCCGGCCTGCCCCCCCCCCCCCCCCCGGCCCTCGCTACCCCATTCCTCGATTAGTGCCCCCACCCGTTTTCCTGGCTGATGTCTCCCCCTGACGCCCCCCTCTTGTTTCAGGGCCCCGGCTGAGCGAATGCCTGGAAGCTGCCAACACTCTGCTGGGGTGCACCGTTGGCTCTGCCGTCTTTGGGCTCTGAGCCCCATTCCCACCCCCGAAGCTACCCCGGGCCTCCCACTGGGAAGCCCCAAGGGCCAGCAGGGGGCACTGGGTGTAGACCCACCTGGCCGGCCTGTGCCCAGCCTGGAGCTAACCCCCCGCTGAGATCCCACCAATTTGGATGCATCCGGCTCCTGCTGGCTGAAGAGGCGCCATGGCTGCCCCCCTGCTCCACCCCACGCTGACTCAGTGTTCAGTAACCCGCACGCCGCTCACAGCTGCCACCTCCTCTCAGGATTGTGGGGGGGAGTCCTCTGGATCGCCAGTGTCAATGTCGCACATTTATTCGCTTTTTCCAAATGACCCTCTATTAACAGCCCCTGCGCCCCACCCCATAGGTGGCTGCACTGACCTCGCCCTGCATGAGCCATCGAGTGTAACCTAGGCCCATGTGCACGGAGTTCAGCTATTGGACAGACAGACTGACAGGATCTTTGCGTGTCCAAACACAACTTCATTTGGTCATAATGGCAGATATCTCTGCGATAGACAGTCCGGAACGGGAACCGTAGCCCAGGGCTTTGCACGCATTATTAGAGCTGCTCAGACGTTTTCCAGCTGAACACTGTTCAGTTGGCAGCTGGGATTCAGTGGGGAAGGCTGACAGGTGGAAGTGGGCAGCAGATAGAGGACGCTTGCCACGTGCTGTGTGTTGTGAATCTGTCCCCATTCACCAGCTGCTGAATTCTCTACCGAAGGAAGAAATGCTTAAAACCTGGCCATCCAACCTGACTGCCCACCTTGGGCAGCGTTGGGCTCTTCTCAGGACGTCCTGGGGCTCAAGCAAACACTGGAAGACCTCAGCTCTTTAATTCCCCGGGGAGAAAGCGTTATGTTTATCAAGGAACTGCACGAAAATAGCAAAGAAGCAAACAGTTTTCCCTCTTCGCGTTAACCAGTGTCGACCAACCTCGAACTGCTCTCACCACGTGCCTCTGTGCTGGGTCGTGTCCCTAGTGAGAAGGCAACTCAGCCAATGTAATGCACAGCCCCCAGGTCCCATTGCTGCCCCGTGCCCTGCATTGCACGGAGGCTCGGGGGGAAGGATCAGGAGACCAGGTATTTGATCAATTGCCTTGAGCCAGCACTGGGAAGGAACGCAGCCCTTTGGCTGAGATTCCCCCCAAGGGGTAGATGGAACTCAGAGATCCTAATTCTCATGGCCCGCTATGAACAGTGGGACTTAGATGCCAGTGGTGACATCCTGGCCCCACTGAAACCAAATGGCCTTTTGCCTTCCACTCCAGCAGGTGCAAATTTCAGCCCGAGCCTTTTCAGTGGCCTTCAGATAAACTCCGTCGGCAGAAGCTGGTTGCCTAGTCCCCGTAGGCTCCTTTGGAAAGCCCCGTTACCAGCCGACTTCAGTGGCCTTCGAGGCAGGCCCTGTCTGTATACCTGAGCCTTTAGATAGAGAGAGAGAAAATCCACATGCAGAATAACACCATCAAGTCGTACGACCGTCTGTACTCACACGTACGTGGCCTCACGTAGTGTAGCACAGCCAGTAATGTCTGAACACTCTAGCATGTAATGCCCTGTCCGTGCCCATCTGGTCCCCGGTTCCTAGCTGCTCTGCTTGGCCCTGGGTTGGCTTTGGGTGGTAGGGACTAGAGCAGGGGCCTGGCCCATGGCGTTCCTGGGTTCTGCTCTGGTTCCTGGAGGCAGAGATGGCCTAGTGGGTCGAGCGGGGGGGTCTGGGACTCAGGACTCCTGGCTTCTCCTGTGGTAAAAGTGTCACAGACACTAAACAGATGTAAACACACTGAGTAGAGCAGGAGTCACCCTCAGTCTTACAGGGCCTTAGCGGGCCAGAGTCTTTCCCACCCTTCTGCCAGGGCGAAGACTCCATGGCTAGAAGGTCCTGGCCATGTGATGGGTCTGAGCGAGTTCCTGCTCCTCCTTTCAGAGCCAAAGGCCTTTCTTTGGTTCCTCGGTTCTGGAAAGTTAGCCTGGCCCAGTCTGTGCGACCCGCCCTCAAGGGCATGGAACTTCTCTGGAGCCCTGTCTCCGGCAGCGTGTCTGGATGGCATCGGAAACCCAGGCTTGGAGACGAGGGGTTTCCAAGTGCTTGTGTGTCTGCACTGCATGGGAAGCCTGGGTTTGTGCTTGCTGGACCTAGCTCTCATGGCTGTGCTAATACGTCCACACTGCACTGATCAGACTCTGGAAACAACAGGGCTCGAACCCACGTCTCAGCTGGACTTGGGCTCTGCCCCATCCCCCCTTCGCAGCAGCCTAGGCCCTGAGTGCTGGCTGCGCTGAGCCAATTACTGACCCAGAAATGGTTCTGCACAAGAAATGTCACACATCAAATGGATAGTTCACGTCTCCTCTTGCAATAGATCATTCATCTGTGAGTCAGGCAGGGGGAACCTAGGCCAGCCTGAGAGGCGTTTGTCCAGCCTGTTTTTAAAACCCTCCAGTGACAGGGGCTCCACAGCCTCCCTGGGCAGCCTGTTGCAGAGCTTCACTCCCCTGAGAGTTAGAAAGTGTTTCCTGATATCTCACCTCAATCTGCCTTGCTGCAGATTCAGCTCATTACGGCTTGTCCTGCCTTCAGGGGACATGGGGAACAATTGATTCCCGTCCTCTTTAGAACTGCCTATAAGATATTTGCAGACCATCAGGTCGCCCCTCAGTCTTCTGTTCTCAAGACTAAACAGGCCCTGTTTTTTTTTTTTAAATCTTTCTTCCTAGGTCAGGTTTTCTAAACCTTTGCTCACTTTTGCTGCTCTCCTCTAGACTCCTCCAATTTATCCACGTCTTGCCTAAAATGTGGCACCCAGAACTTCAGCTGGGGCCTCACCAGCGCCGAGTGGAGCGGGACAATTCTCTCCTGTGTCCTACATACGACCCTCCTGTTAATAACTGTCAGGGTGGTTAAACACTGGAATAAATTGCCTAGGGAGGTTGTGGAATCTCCATCTCTGGAGATATTTAAGAGTAGGTTAGATAAATGTCTGTCAGGGATGGTCTAGGCAGTATTTGGTCCTGCCATGAGGGCAGGGGACTGGACTCGATGACCTCTTGAGGTCCCTTCCAGTCCTAGAATCTATGAATACAGCCCAGAGTGAGATTAGTGCTGGGCCTGTGTTACACAGGAGGGGCAGAGGAGATGGTCACATTGACCAAGGCCAGAAGAGACCAGTGAGTCATCTCCTCCTCCTGTCCAGTACCTATAATGCAGCTTCTGTCTCATTCCTTAGCCGTTGCTGCTCTCTGGCGATCACATGGAGGAACCAGAATTTCACCACCATCAGCCTTGTTCTCCATCTTTGCTCATTACTGGTTTGCTTCCAAACGCTTCCCTCCCATTTGTCAGTCCAAATGGCTACACACCAAGGGCTGGTTGGATGGGTTCGCAGGGTGCCAGGCACCCGCACAGATTTGCCTTTGTATTGTTAATTCACCAGCAGGTAATGCACGTAAGTGCCAGTCCTGGTGAGACAGGAGCCCATGGGAGTTTGGCCTTTGATCTCAGTGGGGACAGGTTTTGCACTCACTGTCTATCTAGGAAGGTAAATGCTTCTGATCACTGTAGGAGTTGAGCACACGCAGGGATGAGGTGACTCCAATGGAGCTACAACCGAGTCACGCCAACTGGGGATCTGGCCCAGTGACCCCAATGGCGCGACAGCTGATGGACACCAGCTGAGGATCTGTCCCACAGAGCTTAAGGTTGAGATTTTCCAGTTCTGACTAGGGGATTTGGACACACAATTCCCATTAAATTTAGTCTGAAAACCTCAACCTAAGTGACCCGCTCGGGGCACCCAGGGAGCCTGCAGCAAGGCCAGGAACAGAGCTGTGAGTTCCAAGGGCCGATCTGATGCCTCAAACACACGCTCAGACATCATCTCCCTGCTGGGGTCTCTGGCATGTGCAGGAGCGGCGCCAGGGTTTTTGCCGCCCTAGGCGGCAGCGCTTCTCCTCTGAGCATTCGGCGGTGGGGGTCCTTCTGCTCCACGTCTTCGGGGCACTTCGGTGGCGGGTCCCGGAGCGAGTGAAGGACCCGCTGCCGAATTTCCGCCAAAGACCCCGAGTGGAAGGACCCCCCGCCGCCGAATTTCCACCGAGGGCGGCAAAATGCCACCCCCCAAATCCTGCCGCCCTAGGCGACTGCCTAGGGTTGCCTAGTGGAAGCACTGGCCCTGGGCGTGTGCCATGCACAGACAAGGCTATATCGCAATGCTCCCTTCCGGCCTTAGAGCAGCTGGGAATCTGTGACTCTCCTAGTGAAACTGATGCAGGGCTGTTCAAAGCGATTGTTTAGCAGGGGGCGTCCTGCTCCTCTGGGAAAGCTGTAGCCCCCACATTCCCCAACCGACCAGCAGTAGGCATTGTTTAACACATGCTGTGCTTTTATCCATGGATTTGTGGCTGTTTTCAAGTGTGGGGACCTGACAATAATAATTTGGCTGGACTTAGGCACCTAAATGTGGTTGAATTTCAGCAGGATGTGGATACTGAGCTCCTATAAAGCTGCTTTCCGAGTGTGAGCCATAGCTCTCATCTGGCCCAACCATAGACCTCAGCCCCATGTGGGGAAACTGAGGCACAGAGCGGTGATGGGTCACTCTTTCCGAAGCACCTAATTCCATGTCCAGGGACTGTTTTTTAAAGGTATTCAGGGGCCTTGTGGATTTTCACCAGTGCCTAAGCAAGTTAGGCACCTAACTCCTCTAGAGAGGAATAGGACCTGGGCATCTAAATCCCTTAGGCAGTTTGGAAATCTTTGCCTTAATGTCTCAGTTTTAGCCAGTTTTTTCAGGCTTGCTGGGCAGCCCTGAGACGGCTGGCCAGGGATTTTTTCCTGGCTACCTTGAGGCACCTGAGTTTGAAAACTTTTGCTGAAGGAATTGGGCTGAGGGCGCAAAGGAAGCCCGGGCAGCTCCGGGATCACAGCGAAGGTCTCTGGATCCCCATCACGTGCTCCAAACTGTCGTTATTATGAATTCTTCTCCTTTGCCAAACTTACGCCAGCGAGAGCAAGGTTAGAAACTGACCTCTGGAGACAAAGCCGGTCTCACGTGCCTTGATGTATAGCAGCATCAGCCCCGGTTTAGTCTGATTTACACTGTGAAGATAGAAGTGTAAATGTGTTTGATGCTATATAACTGTGTGTGTGTATGGGAGGAAGGGGGGATTTGGGGGTATTATTATTATGACCCTGCTGTGTGCCTCAGTTTCCCCATATGCAGCGTGGTTGCCCAGCAGAGGCAAAGGACTCTGTGTTTTCAGGAAAGGCTAAAAGACACCCGCATGGGTGACACCTCCCTACCTGGGGGGAATGAGGAGTCGTTAAGGAACCAGCTAGAACCGACCCATGTGAACAAGGTGCCCAGCGACCTGATGCCAGGGCCAGTGCCGCCTGGATCTCCCCCGCTGTCTCAGCAGGGAAGCAGAGCAAAGACCCCAGCTGGAGAAGGAAGGACTGGGGAGCTGGGAGCTGAGGGGAAGAGGTGGCTGCTGGGATCTCTCTACGGAGGTCAGACAGACACAGCCGGAACCCAGGGTGCTACTCCAGCTGGGGTGGGCCCTGGTCTGACCCGAACCCATGGTGCCTTCACTTTCATTTCTCTGTGCCAACGTGCGAAGTGCCAATACTGTGTCCGAGTGACTAATAAACCCGGCTGTTTCGTGTGCGCTGCTTGAGTGTTGCTGCAAATCCCAGGGGAGGCGCTTCGGTCCCTGCCGAATGGCCACGGCTCTCCCTGAGGTCTGGCTCCACTGGCCTCGCCTCATGGAACTCACGGGGTGAGGCAGGAGGGCTGGAGCCCCTGAGGGTCAGTCCAAGAGGCAGTGAGGCTGCGTGGCCTCCCCTGAAGGGAGAGTTGGACTCCCTGGGGGTTCAGCCCATCCACGGGGGTCCTGCAAGGGGCTGCTCCAAAGCTGGGGGTGCAGCACTGATCCTGGGGATCCCGGACAGTATGTGAGGCTGTTCCCCTGCTGGAGGCTATCGGATCGTGTGTGTGTGTGTGTGTGTGTGGAGTCCCCTGTGGGAGGGAACAAGACCTGCTCAGTGTGTGGGTGCATCCTTGTGTCCTCGGCTGCTGCTCGATGTGTGTGGGTGTGTGTATTTCCCTTCTGCGCACCCTTTGAAAAGCAGGGTGCCTGTTCTCTGTGTTTGGGGGGGGGGGGGGGGGGGGGGGGGCGGGGGGCAACCCGGGGCGGGCCTGAGCCATAGGCAGAACAGGCAGCCGCCTAGGGCACCACTCTACCTGGGGGCACCGCTCTGCGGGGAGTCCGGACAGATGGGAAGCAGTGGAGCATGTAAGAGCAGTGCTGCTGGGTCCTAGAGAGAGCCGAATGCAGCACTGTCTGAGGGAGGGGATTGGCTGCTGGGGTCTCTGAGAAGGGAAGGGGAGGGAGTAGGGGTGGGGGAAGGAACTCACCTGTGAGTGTGACTCTTTCCCCCGGCATGAGGTGAGGCAGGCTCGGCGGCTCTGGCACCAGTATCCTTTGTTGTCCCCCATAACGTCCATTCTTCTCCCCCCCCACACCCCACGCAGCACCCCCCCTTTCTCCCCCCCCCCCAAGGAGCACCCCCCTCTCTCCCTCCCCCCCCCTCCGGCAGGGCTGGGTTGGGTGGGGTGCTGGGTGGGGGGGGGAGGCTGACTGGCTGCCTGCTGAGGAATGAAAGTGAAAGTAACTCACTTCCTCGGCAGCCAGCCAGGATTGGAATGGTCACACATGGCTGGGCTGGGGATAGCCAGATAGCATGTGCGAAAAATCAGGACAGGGAGTTGGGGTAGGGTGAGCAGATGTCCCACTTTTATAGGAACAGTCCCAATTTTGGGGTCTTTTTCTTATATAGGGTCCTATTACCCCTCCACCCCCTGTCCTGATTTTTCACACTTGCTGTCTGGTCACCCTAGGTGGGGGTAATTAGTGCCTATATAAGACAAAGCCCCAAATATTGGGACTGGCCATAAAATCAGGACATCTGGTCACCCTAGCTGGGGAGCGCATCTCTCCCCCGGGCTGGCAGTGATCCATCTCATCCGGGGGGAGCTGCACAGGGCAGGATGAGTTGCTGTGGCTCCATGGGTTCCCCGGCCCTGAGATCAGATGCTGTGCTAACTTCACCATGGTCCGTGGGGCTGGCAGTGGTGCCCAGTGGTGTGTGATCAGACCTGAGGGTTTGCTGCTGCTGTTGCCACTCTGCACCCCAAGAGGTGGATTTTGGGGTCCTGCGGTTTTCCATCTCTCTCCTCCTCTACTGCAGCTGTTGGACCAGCAGGCCGGGGTGAGCCAAGCATGAAAGCAGGACTGTGTTGCCATTTAACAACTTTGTTTGCCAAAAATGCTTGCTAACAATCCTGAATTCAATTTCAATATTTTTAAAAAAAAAAATCAATATATTTGCCAAAAACAGAAAATTAAGTTGTTGACAATTATTTGTGACAAGTTTGGTATGGGGCAGGGAGTGGGCCAGTTTTCATCAGAGAAACAAAAAATGTTAACTGACTTTCCTATAGCCCTGTTACTGCTGAATAGAGCCCTCCAACAACTGTAATATGCTCATCTCCTTACTAGTGTATAGAGCAGGGGTCGGCAACCTACGGCACACGTGCCAAAGGTGGCACACAAGCTGATTTTTGATGGCACGTGGCAGCGGGCTGAGCGGCTCAGCCCACCGCCGCTCTGGGGTTCCGGCTGCTGCCCCATTGCCAGCCGGGGTCCCGGCCGCCGGCCCCACTCAGCGCCCGCTGCTGGCCTGGGGACCCCCAAGGAACCCCAGGCTGGCAGCAGGCTGAGCAGGCCGGCGGCTGAGACCCTGGCTGAGCCACTCAACCCACTGCTGGCCTGGGGTTCCATTCACTCAGCCGGCAGCGGGCTGAGTGGGGCCGGTGGCGGGCTGAGCGAGGCCGGCGGCTGGGACCCCAACTGGCAAGGGGCCGGCAGCTGGAACCCCAGAGTGGCAGCAGGCTTATGTTTGTGTTGCTAAGAGCAAGTCAGGCACAGGGGCACCAGTTTAATAATCCCGCCTAGGGCACCATAAATCCTAAGGACAGCCCTGGAGATAACTCAGTTCTGGCCTGGGACTGGCCAGCCAGGGGCTGCTGGAGTGCAGAACTCCGCAGAAATACCAGGACGCTCTGGGGTGGGGCTGGGGATGAGGGGCTCAGGGCTGGGGCAGAGGGTTGGGCGCAGGGGGTGAGGGCTCTGGCTGGGGGTGCAGGCTGTGGGGTGGCCTGGGGATGAGGGGTTTGGGTGCAGAAGGGTGCTCCAGGGCTGCGGCGGTGAGAGAGGACTCCCCTCAGTGCTCTCTCCCTGCAGCAGCACCTGTGCTGGTGGGGAGAGGAGCCTCCCCCTGCCACAAGTGCTCTGGGGCTGGGGCTAGGGCTACAGGATAAGCACCCCTCTTGCAGGTACTGTGTAGACTAGACAATCACGATGGTCCCTTCTGGTCTTAAAGTCTATGAGTCTAAGTGACCTCATTGTTCTCTGATTGAGGGGGGAAACTGAGGCAGCCCACAGCAGAGCCACACTTGGCTGCAATGGGGTGCAATGGGGTGCTCCAGGAGACGATGGTGCCCTTCTACACACCCTG
>NW_020664584.1:13575595-13579349 GCF_002925995.2 Terrapene triunguis
ACCTAGGAAGCCACCTATCCAAGAGCCACCTGCAAGCTGGAGGCAGGCCCTGCCACACATACGGGCTGCATAGTGCAGTGGATTGCATATGGCTAAATACTGATCGTAGGACATCACCGACAGGAGAAGGCATTCTGTAACCACGAGAGAACAAAAGAAATAATATTGTGAGGCAGAGACTAAATGAAATAGTCCTGTCCACACTTGTGAGACCGGCCAGCACCCTGGGCAGGATGGTGGATGTGTAGCAGATCTCCAGGCAGGACAAATTCCCTAGGAAGAAGTACATGGGGGTGTGTAGGTGATGATCAGCCACAACTAGTGCAAAGATCAACATGTTCCCAGTCACGGTCGCGATATAGGTGACGAGAAACAGCAGGAAGAGAAGAGTTTGCAGCTCATGGAGATTCCCAAATCCTAGCAGGATGAATTCCGTGAAAACTGTTTGATTCCTCCGCTCTGGGTTCGCCATGAGGTCCAACTAGGGAAAAGAAACCAACATTTACAATGGAATCTGAAGAGGATACATTTTCATCACGCTTTAGCATCAATTTAGTTCCATAAATATTCCATAAGGCCCCTCATCCTGTGGGGACAGTGAAGAACCAAGACTCTGGAGGCAAATTCCCTATTTAGATCTTTGAGATTCCATTATCACCCGCCCTCCGGTCAGTGAAGTAGTGTGCCTCAGTTTCCCTTACATGGAATAGATGCTCTTTGTTACAGCTGAGTCCATTTCACCTGCACCCTCTCACTGAGCACAATCTCCCTTCTTTGAGCTTTGAGCAGCGAGAAGTTCAAGTCTCCCACCAGTCCAGTGATACCCACTTGTGGCTGCTAATATTGGTCCTAAAACAGCTGGGGTCACAGTTTTTAAGAGGTCTCTCCATTTCCACTTTTTCCCACAGCTGTGACTGTGTAAGAGCATGACTCAAAGACCAGTGAAGCTCAGGGAAACATGACCTGGGACTACAGCAGGCTTTGGTTCTGTCTCTACCCCAACCCATGTTCTATCTATTTTAACCCAAGGAAATTGATCGGTTAGCATGGTCCAAACATGAATTTCCTGCAAGCTTTCCTCAGGGCCTCCTGGACCTCTTTGTTTCTGAAGCTGTAGATGAGGGGATTGACCATGGGACTCAGGCCTGTGTAGATGACAGACAGAACTTTCTTGAAGTTGCTCAGGATGTCGGTGTTTGGGAACAGATAGATTGTCTGCAGAGTTGCATAATGCTCACCACAATGAGGTGGGAGGAGCAGGTGGAAAAGGCCTTTTGCTTCCCGGGGGTGGACGGGATTCTTAGGATGGTGGCAATGATGCAGATGTAGGACATCAAGGTAAGCATGAATTGGACCAGTGAGAAAAGCAAGGTGAGTGTGAAAGTCACCATTTCCATGAGGTGAGGGTCATTGTAGGAGAGTTTTACAAGGGGGATGAGATCACACACAAAAAAAGGTCAATACTATTGGAGCCACAGGATGTTAACTGAGATATCGAGAACATATTTATACTATTACCTAGGAAGTCATCTATCCAACAGCCACCTGTGAGCTTCAGGTAAGACCTGTGACTCATACGGGTTGCATAGTGCATTGGATTGCATATGTCTAAATATCGATCATAAGACATGACCGACAGGAGAAAGGATTCTGTAGCAACCAGAGAACCAAAGAAATAGTATTGTGTGAGGCAGCCACTAAGTGAAATAGTCCTGTCCACAGTGAGGAGACCGGCCAGCACTCTGGGCAGGGTTGTGGAGGTGTACCAGGTCTCCAAGCCGGACAAGTTTCCCAGGAAGAAGTACATGGGAGTGTGAAGGTGCTGATCAGTCACAACTAGTGCAACGATAAGGATGTTCCCTGCCACGGTCACAATGTAGATGACTAGGAACAGCAGGAAGAGAAGGATCTGCAGTTCTGGAGATCCCCGAATCCCAGGAGGATGAATTCTGTGATGGACGTTTGGTTTCCCTGCTCTGGGTTCACCATGGGGTTTGTCTACGGGAAAAAAATGTAGCCGGGGGTACACAGAGGTCTTCCAGGGGGTACATCAGCTCATCTAGAGATTTGACGAGATTTACGACAGGCTTCAGAAAAAAGCACAAGCGAAATCTGTACAAACTAAAATTTTATGCAGACAATGACTTGTGTATACTGCTCTATAGACTATACACTGAAATGTAAGTACAAAATTTATATTCCAATTGATTTATTTCACAATTATATGGTAAAAATGAGAAAAGCAGCCGTTTTTCAGCAGTAGTGTGCTGTGACAGTTTTGTATTTTTATGTCTGATTTTAAAAGTTTTTAAGTTAGGTGAAACTTGGGGATAAGCAAGACAAATCAGACTCCTGAAAGGGGTACAGTAGTCTGGAAAGATTGAGAGACACTGTGAAAGAGCAGGACATGAATCCCAATGAAGCTCAGGCTTTGGTTAAGGCCCTACCCCAGCCCATGTTATATCTATTTTAACCCAAGGAAATTGACCGGTTAGCATGGTCCAAACCTGAATTTCCTCAAGCTTTCCTCAGGGCCTCCTGGACCTCTTTGTTTCTCAGGGTGTAGATGAGGGGATCGACTAGGCCCTAGTCACTAGGGGAGTCAGGACAGTGTAGATGACACAAATAACATAGCAAATGACATAGCAAAACAATCACAATTGTACATATAGAAGCATTTAGTCATGCCAAACCTTTTGTTTAGATAGACCATTTTTAGTCAGCTTCTTCAATATCCCTTTTGACCCTTTGTAGCTTTTCCTTAGTTTCTAGTTCCTGCTATTGAATATATGCCATTCTTTGTTCATGTTCAAGACATAGGCTCTCTCTCAGGGCTTGTACTTTGATTGCTTCTGCTGATGCTTTCTAACTCATGGTCACTGATCTTTAACATTTAAAACTGTCCATATCAGATTTCAATAGCATTGGGTTCTGATCCAAAGTTTAATTGACCTGGTTCTCATAGACTCATAGACTCATAGACTTTAAGGTCAGAAGGGACCATTATGATCATCTAGTCTGACCTCCCGCATGATGCAGGCCACAAAAGCTGACCCACCCACTCCTGGAATAATTCTCTCCCTTGACTCAGCTGTTGAAGTCCCCAAATCATGATTTAAAGACTTCAAGTTGCAGAGAATCCTCCAGCAAGCGACCCCTGCCCCATGCTACAGAGGAAGGCGAAAAACCTCCAGGGCCTCTGCCAATCTACCCTGGAGGAAAATTCCTTCCCGACCCCAAATATGGCAATCAGCAGAACCCCGAGCATGAGGGCAAGATTCTCCAGCCAGACCCGCATTGACCATTGATACTAATTACCTGCGATGGCACGTTATTGCCCTATTGACTAAAATCACGTTATCCCATCAAACCATCCCCTCCATAAACTTATCAAGCTTAATCTTAAAGCCAGAGAGGTCTTTCGCCCCCACTGTTTCCCTCGGAAGGCTGTTCCAGAACTTCACCCCTCTGACGGTTAGAAACCGTCGTCTAATTTCAAGCCTAAACTTCCCGACGGCCAGTTTATATCCATTTGTTCTCGTGTCCACATTAGTACTGAGCTGAAATAATTCCTCTCCCTCCCTGGTATTTATCCCTCTGATATATTTAAAGAGAGCAATCGTATCCCCCCTCAGCCTTCTTTTGGTTAAGGTAAACAAACCGAGCTCCTCGAGTCTCCTTTCATACGACAAAAAGAACAGGAGTACTTGTGGCACCTTAGAGACTAACAAATTTATTAGAGCATAAGCTTTCG
>NW_020664584.1:13579359-13589261 GCF_002925995.2 Terrapene triunguis
AGACTAACAAATTTATTAGAGCATAAGCTTTCGTGGGCTACAACCCACAAGCCACTAAGGTGCCACAAGTACTCCTGTTCTTTTTGCGGATACAGACTAACACGGCTCCTACTCTGAAACCTTTCATACGACAGGTTTTCCATTCCTCGGATCATCCTAGTGGCCCTTCTCTGTACCCGTTCCAGTTTGAGTTCATCCTTTTTAAACATGGGAGACCAGAACTGCACACAGTACTCCAAATGAGGTCTCACCAGCGCCTTGTATAACGGAAGCAGCACCTCCTTATCCCTACTAGAAATACCTCGCCTAATGCATCCCAAGACCGCATTAGCTTTTTTCATGGCCACGTCACATTGCCGACTCATAGTCATCCTGCGATCAACCAGGACTCCAAGGTCCTTCTCCTCCTCCGTTACTTCCAATCGATGCATCCCCAGCTTATAACTAAAATTCTTGCTAGTCATCCCTAAATGCATCACCTTACACTTCTCACTATTAAATTTCATCCTATTACTATTACTCCAGTTTACAAGGTCATCCAAGTCTCCCTGCAGGATATCCCGATCCTTCTCCGAATTGGCAATACCTCCCAACTTTCTGTCATCCGCAAACTTTATCAGCCCACTTCTACATTTGGTTCCGAGGTCAGTAATAAATAGATTAAATAAAATCAGACCCAAAACCGAACCTTGAGGAACTACTTTCTCCTTCAAAATTTTTTCCAAGACCTTGCATATTACAGATGTTAAACTAACAGGCCTGTAGTTACCCGGGTCACTTTTTTCCCCTTCTTGAAAATAGGAACCACATTAGCTGTTCTCCAGTCCAACGGTACCACCCCCGAGTTTACAGATTCATTAAAAATTATCGCTAACGGGCTTGCAATTTCTCGCGCCAGTTCCTTTAATATTCTCGGATGAAGATCATCCGGTCCGCCCGATTTAGTCCCGTTAAGCTGTTCGAGTTTGGCTTCTACCTCGGATACGGTAATGTCAACCCCCGCTCCTTTATTCCCCTCTGTCACGCTGCCTCTATTCCTAAGCCCTTCATTAGCCTCATTAAAGACCGATGCAAAATATTCATTTAGATATTGTGCCATGCCTAGATTATCCTTAATCTCCACTCCATCTACAGTCTTCAGCGGTCCCACTTCTTCTTTCTTTGTTTTCTTCCTATTTATATGGCTATAAAACCTCTTGCTATTGGTTTTAATTCCCCTCGCAAGGTCCAACTCTACACGGCTTTTGGCCTTTCTCACTCCATCTCTACATGCTCTGACCTCAATAAGGTAGGTTTCTTTGCCGATCCCTCCCCTCTTCCACTCTTTGTACGTTTTCTGTTTTTTCTTAATCTCCCCTCTGAGACGCTCGCTCATCCAGCTCGGTCTAAATCTCCTGCCCACGAACCGTTTTCCCTTTCTCGGGATACACGCCTCTGACAGCTCCTGCAACTTCAACTTGAAATAATCCCAGGCGCCTTCCGCCTTTAGATCCGTAAATATGTTAGTCCAATCCACTTCCCTAACTAGTCGCCTTAATTTATTAAAATTAGCCCTTTTGAAATCGTAAACCCTAGTCTCTGATTTAATTCTGTTAATCCTTCCATTTAGTTTAAACCGAATTAGCTCATGATCACTCGAGCCAAGGTTGTCCCCTACAACCATTTCCTCAACGAGGTCCTCAGTACTCACCAAAACCAAATCTAAAATGGCATCCCCCCTCGTCGGTTCAGCAACTACTTGATGAAGGAATTCATCAGCTAGCACGTCTAGGAAAATCTGAGCCCTATTATTGTTACTAGCATTTGTTCCCCAATCTATATCCGGGAAGTTAAAGTCTCCCATGATTACACAGTTCCTATTAGTATTTACTTCCCTAAAAACATTAAAGAGTTCTCTGTCCATATCCAGGGTAGATCCCGGCGGTCTATAGCACACCCCAAGCACTATCCCAGGGGAGGCTCTAGTAGTTTTTTTACCCAATGTGAGTATTGCCCAGACAGACTCCGTCTTATCCATTCCATCACTTATTATTTCTTTACAGTTTACCTCATTATTGACATACAATGCTACTCCCCCACCTTTACCTTTGTTCCGGTCGTTACTAAACAGCCCATACCCTTCCATACCTGTACTCCAGTCATGACTACCGTTCCACCACGTTTCAGTTATTCCTACAATATCTGGTTTCATTTCTCGGACCAGGAGCTCCAATTCCTCCATTTTGTTACTTAGGCTTCTCGCATTGGTGTATAAACATCTTAATTTATTCCGTTTAGCCTCTCTCACATTCGTTATCCAATTTGGTACGGACACCGTACTGCCAGTATGACCTATTAGTCTAGTATCCATCCCCCCCCTCCTCCTTATGTCCAATCTCTTCCCCCTGGCTATATCCGTTCTTATCTCGTCACCCTCCTTCTCAATATTGTAATCTGGCGTGGAGATTAACTGGACATCTCCCAACCGTCTCCCCCAAATTCCTAGTTTAAAGCTCTTTTGATTAGATGAGCCAGCCTCCCTCCCAGAAGTCTATTTCCTTCCCTACTCAGGTGAAGTCCATCCCGTGAGAATAGTTATCTGTCCCCGAAAGCCTCCCAGTGGCCATACATCCCAAAGCCCTCCTTATAGCACCACTCCCTTAGCCAACTATTTATCATCACAATCCTGTCAGCCCTTTGCTGCCCTTCTCTAGGAACAGGCAGAATCCCACTGAAGATGATCTGAACCTCGATTTCCTTAAGCGTCTTCCCCAGCCTGGCATAATCTCCCTTGATTCTCTCTAGCGAGAACCTAGCCGTGTCATTCGTTCTGACGTGAAGGATGATCAAGGGGTTCTTACCTGCTCCTTTTAGGATCCTTTTCAACCGCAGGTCCACATCCTGTATCTTAGCGCCCGGTAAACAGCACACCCTTCTCTTCTCTGGGTCTTCCCTGGTCACAGGCCTGTCTAACCTCCTCAGTAAGGAGGCTTCAATCACATAAACCTGCCTTTGCCTGGTGACAGTGCGATCTACTAATCTATCCCGTTCCCTCTAGTCGCAACCCCTGTCCGTTCCTATTTTCCCTTATAATCCCCCTTATGCCATCCTGTATCCTCCCGGGGCCCAGATTTGGTGCTGTCTCCATCAACTCCTCCTCTCTTTCTATGGGACTAGCCGCTCTTCTCTTCTTCCTCACCCTCCCACCTTCAGTTACCACCTGCTGCACCCCTTCCTCGTTATCCAAACACCCAAACCTGTTCCTGAGCTCTATTTCTCCTTCACTGGCCCTCCTTTTCCTTGGTCTGCTTCTCACGGTCACATGCTTCCACTGCCCTTGTTCTCCCCCCGACATTCCCCCCTCACAGACCTTAGCCCCTGCTTCCACCTGTACCCCTGAGCATTCCCCTTCAGCCACTCCTTGCCTTTGCTCCATTGGCTGCTCGAACCCCCTTCTAAACTCTACCAGGGTATCTACCTGCATCTCCAAACCTTGGATCTTTTCTTCCAGCAGCTCTATTAGGCTGCACTTCATGCAGACATACCTCTGGTCAGGCACCCCCGCTAGGACCATGTACATACCGCAGCTGCCACATGCAATCATCTGCATTGTGTCCCCCGCTGCTTGGCTCATGGCTGCTGTTGTCTGGGCCCGCTGACTATGCCACCGTAACCGTGCCTCATTGGTTCACAACTGAGAATGCGAAATTCAGGATGAACTGCTGGAAAATAGGGCAGATACACCCCGAGATTGGTGGCTAATCCCCCATAGGATATACCAAACCAGCAACAAAAGTAAACTTCTGTCTCCCCACACTGGCTAGCAAGAAGTCAGAAAAGCAGTTTCCTTGGGCATTCCAGTCCTTGTACCACCACCAAAACACTAGACTTAATGAGGAGGGGTTATTTAAACCAATTTCATCAAACAAAAGGGTTCTTCTGATCCCAAAGGACCAGCCACACACCCAGGTCAATATATAACTCAGATCTTACCCAATAATGACACCATGGCCAATCCTTCAGTATCTAAAATATAAAGGTTTATTTATAAAAAGAAAGGAAGAAAGGTGAGATTTACAATTGGTTAAAGGTATCAAATACATACAATAAATGCAAAGTTCTTGGCTCAGGCTTGTAGCAGTGATGGAATAAACTGTTGGCTTGTTAAGTCTCTGGTTGCTTCCAAATTATTGGAAGATCCTCAGTCCCTTGTTTAGAATGCTCCCATTAGTACAAATTCATCATAATCCAGAAGTTAGCGCGAGAAAGGGGCCAATACTCATAACTTCAGATACAAAAATGATACACGCATACAAATAACACAGTCATATTCAGCAAATGATCACTTTCCTATTGACAGCTTACTTGACACACTTTGTATAAAATTCATTGCAATTGTATAACAGTTGTAACAACAATGATCTACATGGTCATATTTTAATTAGATAACATCACACTGAGCTATCCCCCCTCGGGGAGGAGGATTTACTACAGAGATAGGAAAACCCATTTGGTGGCTTGAGTAAGTGTCTACATGAACATAAGAACATAAGAATGGCCATACTGGGTCAGACCAAAGGTCCATCCAGCCCAGTATCCTGTCTACTGACAGTGGCCAATGCCAGGTGCCCCAGATGGAGTGAACCTAACAGGTAATGATCAAGTGATCTCTCTCCTGCCATCCATCTCCACCCTCTGACAAACAGAGGCTATGGACACCATTCCTTATTCATCCTGGCTGATAGCCATTAATGGACTTAACTTCCATGAATTTATCCAGTTCTCTTTTAAACCCTGCTATAGTCCTAGCTTTTACAACCTCCTCAGGCAAGGAGTTCCACAGGTTGACTGTGCACTGTGTGAAGAAGAACTTCCTTTTATTCGTTTTAAACCTGCTGCCCATTAATTTCATTTGGTGGCCCCTAGTTCTTATATTATGGGAACAAGTAAATAACATTTCCTTATTCACTTTCTCCACATCACTCATGATTTTATATACCTCTATCATATCCCCCCTTAGTCTCCTATTTTCCAAGGTGAAAAGTCCTAGCCTCTTTAATCTCGCCTCATATGGGACCCGTTCCAAACCCCTAATCATTTTAGTTGCTCTTTTATGAATCTTTTACAATGCCATTATATCTTTTTTGAGATGAGGGGACCACATCTGTACGCAGTATTCAAGATGTGGGTGTACCATGGATTTATATAAGGGCAATAAGATATTCTCCGTGTTATTCTATATCCCTTTTTTAATGATTCCTAACATCCTGTTTGCTTTTTTGACTGCCGCTGCACACTGCGTGGATGTCTTCAGAGAACTATCCACGATGACTCCAAGATCTTTTTCCTGATTAGTTGTAGCTAAATTACCCCCCATCATATTGTATATATAGTTGGGTTTTTTCCCAATGTTTATTACTTTACATTTATCCACATTACATTTCATTTGCCATTTTGTTGCCCAATCACTTAGTTTTGTGAGATCTTTTTGAAGTTCTTCACAGTCTGCTTTGTTCTTAACTATCTTGAGCAGTTTAGTGTCATCTGCAAACTTTGCCACCTCACTGTTTACCCCTTTCTCCAGATCATTTATGAATAAGTTGAACAGGATTGGTCCTAGGACTGACCCTTGGGGAACACCACTATTTACCCCTCTCCATTTTGAAAATTGACAATTTATTCCTATCCTTTGTTCCCTGTCTTTTAACCAGTTCTCAATCCATGAAAGGATCTTCTCTCTTATCCCATGACAACTTAATTTATGTAAGAGCCTTTGGTGAGGGACCTTGTCAAAGAGTTTCTGGAAATGTAAGTACACTATGTCCACTGAATCCCCCTTGTCCACATGTTCAAAGAACTCTAATAGATTAGTAAGACATGATTTCCCTTTACAGAAACCATGTTGACTTTTGCCCAACAATTTATGTTCTTCTATGTGTTTGACAATTTTATTCTTTACTATTGTTTCAACTAATTTGCCTGGTACTGATGTTAGACTTACCGGTCTGTACTTGCCGGGATCACCTCTAGAGCCCTTTTTAAATATTGGCATTACATTAGCTATCTTCCAGTCATTGGGTACAGAAGCTGATTTAAAGGACAGGTTACAAACTATAGTTAATAGTTCCACAATTTCACATTTGAGTTCTTTCAGAATTTTTCGGTGAATGCCATCTGGTCCCGGTGACTTGTTACTGTTAAATTTATCAATTAATTCCAAAACCTCCTCTAGTGATGCTTCAATCTGTGACAATTCCTCAGATTTGTCACCTACAAAAGATGGCTCAGGTTTGGGAATCTCCCTAACATCCTCAGCAGTGAAGACCGAAGCAAAGAATTCATTTAGTTTCTCTGGAATGACTTTATCGTCTTTAAGTGCTACTGTTGTATCTCGATCATCCAGGGGCCCTACTGGTTATTTAGCAGGCTTCCTGCTTCTGATGTACTTAAAAAACATTTTGTTATTACCTTTGGAGTTTTTGGCTAGCTGTTCTTCAAACTCCTCTTTGGCTTTTCTTATTAAATTTTTACACTTAATTTGGCAGTGTTTATGCTCCTTGACTTCCACTTTTTAAAGATGCCTTTTTATCTCTCACTGCTTCTTTTACATGGTTGTCAAGCCATGGTGGCTCTTTTTTTAGTTCTTTTACTGTGTTTCCTTAATTTGGGGCATACATTTAAGTTGAGCCTCTATTAGGGTGTCTTTGAAAAATGTCCATGCAGCTTGCAGGGATTTCATTCTAGTCACTGTACCTTTTAATTTCTGTTTAACTAACCTCCTCATTTTTGCATAGTTCCCCTTTCTGAAATTAAATGCCACAGTGTTGGGCTGCTGAGGTGTTCTTCCCATCACAGGAATGTTAAATGTTATTATATTATGGTCATTATTTCCAAGCGGTCCTGTTATAGTTACCTCTAGGACCAGATCCCGCGCTCCACTCAGGACTAAATCAAGAGTTGCCTCTCCCCTTGTGGGTTCCTGTACCAGCTGCTCCAAGAAGCAGTAATTTAAAGTATCGAGAAATTTTGTCTCTTCATTTTGTCCTGAGGTGACATGTACCCAGTCAATATGGGGATAATTGAAATCCCTCACTATTATTGAGTTCTTTATTTTGATAGCCTCTCTAATCTCCTTTAGCATTTCATCGTCATTATCACTGTCCTGGTCAGGTGGTCGATAATAGATCCCTACTGTTATATTTTTATTAGAGCATGGAATTACTATCCATACAGATTCTATGGAACATGTGGATTCATTTAAGATTTTTACTTCATTTGATTCTACATTTTCTTTCACATATAGTGCCACTCCCCCCCCTCCCCCCGGCACGACCTGTTCTGTCCTTCCAATATATTTTGTACCCTGGAATGATTGTGTCCCATTGACTGTCCTCACACCACCAGGTTTCTGTGATGCCTATTATATCAATACCCTCCTTTAACATGAGGCACTCTAGTTCACCCATCTTATTATTTAGACTTCTAGCATTTGTGTACAAGCACTATAAAAACTTGTCATTGTTTATTTGTCTGCCCTTTTCTGATGTGTGAGATTCTTTTTTATGTGAATGTTTCTTGTCTGATCTGGCCCATACTTTATCCTCTTCCATCCTCTCCTCCTGACTAAAACCTAGAGAATCTCTATCAATAGACTATCCTCTAAGGGTATGTCTACATTACGAGGGTAGTTCGATTTCACTTAAATCGAATATGTGGAATCGATATTACAAAGTTGAACGTGTGTGTCCACACTAAGGACAGTAATTCAACTGTGTGAGTCCACACTAACGGGGCAAGCGTCGACATTGGAAGCGGTGCACTGTGGGCAGCTATCCCACAGTTCCCGCAGTCCCCGCTGCCCATTTTCCTTCTCTGTTCCATTCCCTGAGTGGCCAGAAGAAGTTTGAGTCTATTAACATACTCTCTACCTCAAAAACCTAAACAAAAAATGCTATTCACTTTTCCTTCCCTGTAATTTAATGTGCCCATTAGCAAAGTCTCAAGGGAAAATTCACCTGTGGTGTTTGCAGGGTAAACAATGACTCAGGAGAGACATTTATTTTCTGCTGAGAGATACAAGGCAAAGCAAACCAAGGATCTCAGCACAACTAGGGTCCAGCCAGGAACATGCAGGTCTCGTTACTGCTCTTCACTGCGGTGTGTAGCTACACAGACCCCACATGGTGTGCAGGGTAGAGGTACCTTGAGACAACTAAAATAGGTGAAAGGGGCGCAGATCGGAGACGGATCCTGCTCTCTGAAACACCAAGTGAAGAGGTCACGTTACAGATTCCAGCTTCTTCTATGCCAACTTTAAGGTAAACAAACCTTTCACCTCATCTTCGTTAAAAATAGATCATTCAGGACAGGGAAGAAAATGTCACCATATCCATCACCTACACAAAGGCATCATTTCCTTTTGGATGGTGCCAAGTCTTTTCCCTAGGCCACGTACAGAATTAATGGGTTCATGTTGTAAAGCGTTTTGGTGATGGAAAACGCTCCGTGATAAGAATGAGAACATTTCTGAAGGCTTTCCATCTTTAGTACTGAGCCACGATACCGATACTTTACCATATGAACATTCTGGGTTTGTACAGCTCCGACCTCAATGGGTCTTGGTCCATGAGTAGGTATCCTAGGGACCATTGCAAATTCATAATCAATAATAATCTCCATCAAGAATTGAGTCATAATAATTCACATAATAATTAGTATAGTGTTGTGACTGATATTGTTGGGGACCTCACTGTATTAAGGTCATGGATCACTGTGGGTCAGGGCTTGTATGCAGCTCCGAGAAGGAGGGTCACCACAGTTCTGTCAGGAACCAAAAACTGGAGTGGAGGTGAGGAAGGCAAGTTACTGAGACTAAGCAACTCCAGAGAAGTTGCACCCTGCCAGGGATGGTTTGCATGTACTGATTCAGGCTGGCTTTTCCAGAGACTGGTAGCATGTCTATATTGCAAGAGATACCGGGGCACAAGTGCAGCTAGGCCACTGTCATGTGTAGCGTGTATGATTACCTGCCCTGTGGGCGGGTAACGTTTGTGTGCATTCGGTTCAAAGAGCTCCTGGCCTTCAGAGACCGCGAATGGGCTTTGGAGCCCAGGGTGGCGGAACTGGAGGTGCTAAGGGAGGCAGAGAGGAATGCTGATGAGGCTTTTCGGGACACTAGATTTGTCCCACCTCCAGTCAGACAGCCCCTGCACTGTTAAGGAGGATGAAAGGCCCAGGGAAGGAGAGCAGTCAATGAGAGCAGAGGGAAACCTTCCCATAGTTGGGACCCTCCTTCCAGATGATGTTGGGGTATCCTCTCGCACTGAGATTACCTCTCCAGGGGAGGGAACTCCAGTCACTAGGAAAAGGCAGGTGTTAGTAATGGGAGATTCAACCATTAGAAACATAGATAGCTGGGTTTGTGATGAGCGGGAGAACCATAAGGTGACTTGCCTGCCTGGTGCAAAGGTTGCAGAGCTCTCGCAGCATCTGAATAGACTTATGTGTAGTGCTGGGGAGGAGCCGGTGGTCGTAGTACCTGTAGGTACCAATGACATAGGGAAGGGTAGGAGAGACGTCCTGGAGGCCAAATTTAGGCTGCTAGGAAAGAGTCTGAAATCCAGGACCTCTATGGTGGCATTCTCAGAAATGCTTCCAGATCCACACGCAGGGCCTGGTAGGCAGGCAGAGCTTCAGAGTCTCAATGCGTGGATGAAACGACGGTGTAGAGAGGAGAGGTTTAGATTTATTAGGAACTGGGGAAACTTTTGGGATGGGGGAGCCTATACAGGAATGATGGGCTCAACCTAAACCAAAGTGGATCCAAACTGCTGGCACTTAACATTAAAAAGGTTGCAGAGCAGTTTTTAAGAGATGGGGAAAAGCAGATTACTGCAGAGGAGCAGGTGGATCGGACAGAGACT
>NW_020664584.1:13589661-13619581 GCF_002925995.2 Terrapene triunguis
CTAAGTCTTCGAAGGATGCAGGTCTAATATGAAACTGGCTAGAATACAGAGACAGACCAGAATATTGTCAGACCGTGGCTTAAATTTTAAATTCCAAGTTGATTGACTCCATAATTGACAGAACAAAGAGCAATGGTCTCAAGTTGCAGTGGGGGAGGTTAAGGTTGGATATTAGGAAAAACTTTTTCACTAGGAGGTGGTGAAGCACTGGAACGGGTTACCTAGGGAGGTGGTGGAATCTCCTTCCTTAGAGGTTTTTAAGGTCAGGCTTGACAAAGTCCTGGTTGGGATGATTTTGTTGGTGATTGGTACTGCTCTGAGGAGGGAGTTGGATTAGATGACCTTCAGAGGTCCCTTCCAATCCTGATATTCCATGATTCTATGATAACTTAAGGACTATTTTTAACTGAAATCAGGAGTTTAATCATTATTACTAGCTATTTACCATTCACTGTGATCAGCTGACATGTAGCGCTCAATAGGAAGGATACAAAAAACATTGGCTTCCTCCTAATGGCCATTGTACACCATGGCCACGCCTTTACGAAACTTCACCCTCTGCTCTCCCTAGTCTTCATGATACAGTACGATTGTCTCCTTCCCATCTCTGCAGCCCCAAATGGCCCTTGGCCATGGATACATTCTTGCTTGTGCAGCCGGCGCTGAAGCTGGTACCTTGGTTTCTACTTTTAGTGAGCTAGCTAGAGTACAGCTAGAGAGGCTACAGGAGATGCCATTCACACCCCTGGCTGCAGTGTAGATGCACCCCATGTATGTAAACTGAATTATTCAGTCAGGCCTCTTTCCGTCAGTCGGCTGTTTTTGACTTGGCAAATCAGCGGAAATTCTCAACATGCCATTTCAGTGCAGAAGACAGACAGGTTCCTTGGATCCCCGGAGTTCTTTTCAAAGCCACGAACATACTGACATCGTTTCACAGGGACTCACTTATGAGAGGTCTCAACATAGATTTTGCACCCGGATCACTATTCGGGTTACTGGTGATTTTGTTTCGGAAATCGTTCTACCAGTACAACCTCTAGCGTGGACACAGTGACCAATATCGAGGTCCCTTGGACTGGTATAGCTTCTTCCCCTTCTGAATGAACTATCCTGATACAAGCAGCTTTATATCAGTGTAGTTGCATCCAGTCACATTAGATGAGTGTCCCCCTCACGGCGCCCACGCGAGGCCTCAGGGGAGCCCAGAACACAGCCCCTCACCTCAGTTTCCCTTCTTTGTTCCCCAAATAAACTCCACATAGGTTTTTTCCAGTCCAATCACAACAGCCCCCCATTTAGGTTTCATTTATTAACTTAACGTTCAAAATTAAAATGCAGATGACACCTTCCCTCCAGTTGCCTATACCCCAAATTCCCCCAATCTGGTCTGAGTCCTGCTTGCCTTAGCAGACCACTCCCAGCACTTCCTAGCTGGAGAAATTCCCCCGGTCGCATGGTTTTCCCTCATTCACTCTCTGAACTTTCACTTCAGCCTCCTGAGTTTGTCTCATCCCCCAACCCCCTTCTGCCCTTTATTGTAAATGGCCTGATTCCCCTCAGGTGGGGACCCTTCTCTAACCAGGGCTGGCTTGGCCCCGACTCTCCAGTCCATGGGCACGTGGCCCTGTCACAGGTAGGGATAGGGCAATATAGTTTAAGTGGTGCAATTTCTATGTGTAGACAAACCTTGACGCATTTATTCCTCATACTGGACACGAAGGTGAGAGATAAGTGGAGGTCTGACAAGAGAGACAACAGAAAGAGAAAACTCAGTTAGTTCTTCTATTGCATGATGCTTTTCATGACAGAGACACAGTTATTAGGGTCACTGAGAAAATGGAGAAACACGAGAAGGAACTGGTTGAAAACATCCCCGGGGGAAAGTTCTCAGGATAGCGGTTTGGCTGTAAATGTACAGGCTGAGTTTTCCCATAAAAGGCCAATGCTAGGCACCCAAATCCTATGGGCAGTAAATGGGAGTTGGGCACCTCACACCCTTCGGTCCCATTGTCAAATACAACTGGATGTGGTGGAGCAGACAGGGCACATGGAGTACTTAGTTTGGCTGCCGGAAAACCCTGCAGGCACTAAAGTGTTTGCAGTAAATGGGCCATAGGTCCCTGACCGTGCCCTGTGGAGCCCCACACCAGGCATCCGGACGCTGAGGCCCCAGAGTGACATACAAACCTGGGGAAGGTGCGCATTCCCCTGCCTGACTGTCCTCCAGGGCCCCATCTGGCAGGTCAGGTGCTCAGAGGCTTTGAAAAGTCCCACTCGGACCCTAAGTATCTGGAAACAACTGGCTCTAAATTGTTGCTGAAAATGGGCCAATAAGAGGCCTGTGCTGGTGTCCTGTGTTCTGGGGCACAGGTCAGAGGGTTTCCTTTGCTTTTCTCTCCCTTTGAATGAAGCCTGGGGATGAAATACACTCTATTCTAACTTTGGAGTTACATGCTGACATTGCAACCCTGTATTTTTAGAATGCAGGCATCTGAATTTTCAGGGGTGTGTGTGTATATCTAGAAGTCTCTCACCCTACATGGAATTGATGCCCAGTGTTCCAGCTGAGTCCATTTCACCAGCAGCCAGCACAATCGCGCGTCTTTGTCTGAGCTTTGAGCAGCCACAATTTCAAGTCTCCCACCAGCCCAGTGATACCCACCTGTGGCATCTTATATTGGTCCTAAAAAGCCTGGGTCACAGTTTTTAAGAGGTCTCTCCATTTCCACTTTCTCCCACAGTTGTGGCTCTGTTCAAGCATGACTGAAAGACCAGTGATGCTCAGGGAAACATGACCTGGGACTATAGCAGGTTTTGGTTCAGTCTATACCCCAGCCCATGTTATATCTATTTTAACTCAAGGAAATTGACAGGTTAGAATGGTCCAAATATGAATTTCCTGCAAGCTTTACTCAGGGCCTCCTGGACCACTTTGTTTCTCAGGCTGTAGATGAGGGGATTGACCAGCGGAGTCAGGACTGTGTATAAGACGGACAGAACTTTCTTGAAGTCGCTCAGGATATCGGTGGTTGGGAACATATAGAGTTAGCAGAGTTTCATAAAAAATGTTCCCCACGATGAGGTGGGAGCTGCAGGTGGAAAAGGCCTTTTGCTTCCCAGTGGTGGACGGAATTCTCAGGATGGTAGCGATGATACAGATGTAGGACATCAAAGTAAGCAGGAATGAGACCAGTGGGAAAATCAAGGTGGGTGCCACAGCCACCATTTCCATCTCCTGAGGGTCATTGCAGGAGAGTTTTACAAGGGGGATAAAATCACAAAAAAATAATGGTCAATACCATTGGGGCCACAGAGCATTAACTGAAATATGGACAACGTTGTTATGCTACCACCTAGGAATCCACCTATCCAAGAGCCAGCTGTGAGCTGCAGGCAAGACTTGACACTCATACAGACTACATAGTACAGTGTATTGGATATCACTAAATACCTATCGTAAGACATCACTGACAGGAGAAGGCATTCTGTAACTACTAGAGAACCAAAGAATTAAAATTGTGTCAGACAAACATTGAATGAAAAGGTCTTGTCCCCAGTCAGGAGACCGGCCAGCACCTTCTGTAGGATGGTGGAGGTTTAGCAGGTCTCCAAGCAGGACAAGTTTCCCAGGAAGAAATACATGGGGGTGTGAAGATGCTTATCAGTCACAATTAGCACAACAATGAGGATGTTCCCAGCCATGGTCGCAATGTAGATCACTAGAAACAGCAGGAAGAGAAGGACCTGCAGTTCTGGGAGATCCCCAAATCCCAGGAGGACGAATTCCTTGACAGACTTTCCATTTTCCTGTTCTGTGTTTGCCATGGGGTGTGTCTATGGGAAAGAAATGAACTCTGCCACATAAACAAAGAACATTCACTCAAGAAAACTTTAGCACTGTTTTCATTTTCTCCCTCTGCTGGCTACCAGAACGATGAATGGAGGCCAGGGGAGGGGAAATGCCATCTCTTGATCCTTGTGGCAGATTATATACCTGAGCAAATTGCAGGTTCAAGAAAGCATTAAGCTCTCTGGAAACACATGGCACCAAGCATTCACATGCTATGGGGATGCCTCTTATAGGTACAACAGTACAGAAATGTGTTCAAATAATCACATGTTTCACTACTTGGTGTATCAGAGCAGAGCAATGGCCTTTATAGACTGGAGTTCCATGGGCGAATTGGGCCAGGATTTGATATTTTAGAGGAACCCACAGCAGAGAAACAAACAAGCAACTGAGGCTGGGATTTGCAATGTGTGGGCAGCCAACTCCAAGTGAATTACAGTGGAAATGGGCCGCCTAACTCTATCAGAGACATTTGAAATTTTTTATTATCAGACAAATACCTCTCCTTCCGTAGAACAATATTTCATTGTCCTGTAGTCAGACACTCTACACTTAGAGAAGTGATCTTAATTAAAAACAAAAAACAAAAAAAACCCTCCTGCTGGAAACCACCACGTTAGCTAGCAATTGATCTTCTCTTCCAAGAAAAAATTCGGTATAAAATTTGAAATTTGTAAGAAATGTGCAATTGTCATATTATGAGAGTGGTGTAGAACCCGAATTTCCATTTCATCGGCAATTCCATTATTTCAAATGTTGGATTTCATTCCAATTTTACTTAAACAAAATAATCTAATTTTAATTTTATTTCTAGGATATTTTAATTTTATATTGCATTTTTATATTTATTTATATTTATTTTAATTTTATATCATATCATAAAGCTTTATACAATAATTCTTTTCCTAAACAAAATTGCGTAGAAATTGATCTGTTCCCCTGGAACATTTTGATCTCTATCAACAAAACATTTTTTTCATCAAAAATGCTAATCAGTAATTTTTGTCAGCTCTACGTTTTCTTCTTTATCTTTGGTTAAAAGTAATATTAATTCTCTCTGTCTCTGTCTCTGTGTTTCTCTGTTGGTTGAGGTCATATCTTTTTAAGATTTACTAATCTTTATTAACTGCTCAGTAAGCCCTGATCCTGCACAGAGTTATGCACAAGGTTAATTTTACACCCCAGGAATAATTCAGTTCAGTCTGAGACTTCTCAGCTGACATCTGAGATTTGATTTCAATGGGATTTGGACAGAGAACACCTTGAGCTTTCTTTAAATGTACAGCTCGGCTGGATTCGATTTCCATCGACAGACGTTGATAAAAGTCGATATCAGCCAAACCAACAACAGAAAACATCAGGAAGAGTGGGCATTAGTGAGGCCTCTCCCTGTGCCTTGCACCTGCAGGGATTGTGTCACCGACCATGCAGCCGTGCAGGGAACCCTCTGCACTCAGCTGTCACGGGAGTGAATGAGCTTGACTGTGACGGGAAAGCTGCTGAAGGTTCCCTTCATGGCCACATGGCTGCTGCCACCCGTCCCTGCAGGCGCAAGGAAGGCTGAGGGCCTGGTGGGCCTGGACTGTGAGGAGGAGGTTGAGTCCTTCGCTGGGGGGAGGGGCACCCCACTGCGAAATGGTTTCTGCCCATTGACAGAGCAGTTCATAAGAACATACCTAAGAATGGCCATACTGGGTGAGACCAAATGTAAGCAGGGGAATGGTCCTGCTATTGTGGGGAACTTTCCTAGCTCATACACTACCCCGGTGAGATGGGCTAGTGAAAGGATCTGAGTCCTCACTCCCACTTCCTTTACCTAGAGGCCTGCCAGACCTCAAGGGCTCTCATAGAATCATAGAATATCAGGGTTAGAAGGGACCTCAGGAGATCATCTAGTCCAACCTGCTGCTCAAAGCAGGACCAATCCCCAACTATTTTTTTTGCCCCAGATCCCTAAATGGCCCCCTCAAGGACTGAGCTCACAACACTGGGTTTAGCAGGCTAATGCTCAAACCACTGAGCTATCACCCCCACCCCTTCCACTTGCCTGTGTGGCTGAGTCCTCATAACCCCAACAAGGCTGGGCCCAGGATTCCTGGGGGGCTCAACCCTCAATCTTCTCGTGTTCAGGCTAGGGGCTAGGGTGTCCCCACTCCAGGGTGCTCTCTCTGCACTGGATGCTTCCCTGACCCACTAATCATTACATACAGTTCAAAGCAAATACAATTTATTAAACAGCAACCAATTTAAAAAAATAAGGAAAAAATGGGAAAAGTTAAAGAAAAACACGACATCCCACTCTTTGGCACGGGGACATCACAATCAGTGTCTCTGGAATGTAAGTTTAGTCTGTTCCTCACAAGGCCCAGATCTCCTGCCCAGACCCTGGCTGTGCTGCAGGGATGCTGCGGGTCGGACACTTGCTCTGGTGGTGGCTACACACCTTCTGGCTCTAGGTGTCAGGACCCTTCTTCCCAGCATCTCCCCCTTCCCGTCAGGGTTATGATCCCCCTCCAAGTCTGGCCTGCAAGGCGTCTTGGCTGGGGGTGTCTTCCTGTGCTGAGCCTGCTGCCCAGAGTCTTTCTTGCTCTCCCCAGCTGCTCACTGCACTCGGCTCCGGACTGCTCCAGCCTCAGCTCCAGCTCCACCACTCTGCCTCAGCACGGCTGCTGCTCTGCTTCCAGCTCCCTGGGCTGCGTCTCTGGCTCTGGTTGCTGCAGCTCTCCTGCTAGCACAGGTCTGCTCTCTGGGCTGCTTCTGTAACTCTGATCCCAGCTCAGCTTGGGTCCCTGCTTTCTCCTTAGCTCGGCCCCACTCTGTCTGACCCAGGCAATTCCAGCTCATATGGAGGATGGGACCCCCCTGGCCGCCTGACTCCCTGATTAGCTTGGCCCCCCCTGTCAATCAGGCTGACCTGGAGCATTGGCCTCTCCACATTATTCCTAGGGACTGTCAGTCTCAGGGTCCTGATTTCCTATTGACCCTTCCCCTTTCTTTTGGTACTGAGAGCTAGCCAACCAAAACACCCCACCTGAGTTTTAGGAAGGGGACAACAGTCCCTTTACACAAAGGTCCATCAAGCCCAGTATCCTGTCTTCCAACAGTGGCCAATGCCAGGATGAATAAGGAGGTGTCCATTCCCGTGGCCTAGTGATCGCCACCATCCTCCTCCTCCTCCTCCTCCCAGCCCTGGCCATGGATCTCTGCTCCACTGGGCCAGAGCAGCCACCTTTCCTGTCCTTTGTGCCCTGGTATCTTGGATCACTCAGACAGTCGGAAGCCACCAGTATCCCTGTTGCCACTGATGGGAGCCCCATGCATCCCTGCTGGCAGCGCTGACCTCACCCTGACCCGCACTGAGCTTCCTGTGACTGTAAAAATTAATAGTTAAAAATTGGGGGGGAAATCTTAAAGATAAAATAATCCTAATATTAACTCTCTAAGGGGAGAAACAAAACCAATTTCTACCAAGTCTATGTATAGCCAGTGCCTGCCCCCCAAGCACCGAGCGCAGCAGCCAAAAGCAGCTCCGCTTTCCCCACAGCAGTTCACTCTGTGCCCCATGAGGGGGGAGCTGCCATGGAGGGCACAACCCTGTAGGGGTCAGCAGGGGAGGTTAGAGAGGAACGAAGGCTGCTCCCATGTTTGAAGCACTGGTATTGGACTCGGCAGATGTATCAGTTCCTTGCTTCTTCACCAGCTCCTTGTGTGACTTTCAGGCCAGATTTCCAAAGGCTTATAGGTACCTAACACGGGGCCTGAGTAGTGGCCGTACCTAACACCCATCGATTTCCAATCCCACTGGGGGGGGGTGGGGGAGGTCTGTGTCTTGAGGTGCCAAGAAACCTCCAGAAATCTGCCTGTAGTGAGGCGGTGTGGTTCCCTGCCACCCCGTAGCGAGATGAGTCCCTCCAGACACCAGAGTGGGTGGAGCCAGGGAGCTCTGAGCCCGCCCCCCAGAGAGTCAGCCATGGCACCGGAAGTATAAGGCCCGACCCCAGAGCTCATTTAGAGAGCAGCCGCTGGGGAGGCCAGATGCCTCTGGCCTAGCTCACGATTGGGAAATCCCAGTGGCCTGCGGCAAACCCGAGGACTCGCCCGACTTACCCCATGCCAGCTACCCGGAGGAGTTGCCGAGTCTACCCATTGCCAGCTATCCCAAGGAACCCATGGAGCTGGACGCCCCTGAGGAGAGGACATCACCCTGATCCAGGTACCTCAAGAGGGAGAGTCTGGAAGTAGCCTGGGGGCAGCTGACCCTAGTCTGGCTGCAGCACTGCCAAAACCCATGTTAGTTTGTTGCAGCCAGGATCCCCACTGACACAGCAGTGAGTCTTCTGCCTCTGCTAGGGCCCTGGGCTGGGACGCAGTGGAGTGGGAGAGCCTGCATCCCCCCTGCCACCCAATTCACGGGTGGCAGTCTCCCCCTCTCCCAGGGCCTTTGGAACCTAGGGCCTGGGCTCACTGTGGATAAACTGTTCTTGCTCAGCCCCTGCCTGAGAGCCTGAGCACCTGACTCACCATTGCCCCACCCCAACCTAGGGCCTGGGCTTGCTATTATATCCTGTTGTTGCTCAGCCCTGCCTGAGGCCCTGAGCGCCTGAATCACCAGTGCCCTGCCCTGACCTAGCGCCTGGGCTCACTGTGTTTATTTCTACCTTCACAAAGGCCGCAGAGGAAGACTCCTGCAGCCAGACTAATTCCCTGCAAGACCTATTCCCCAATTTAGTGAGGCAGTGCGGTTCCCCACCATCCAGAGAGAGACGAGCCCTGGCTCACCTCTCTACACATGGTGGAGAATGCAGGCACGATCCCTTGACCCCGTGAGAAGGGCTCTGGGGGGGACGTACCCCAGAAAGAGCCATGGATATGGACAAATTTATCAAGCTCCTGACTGAGAACCAGGAGCGGCAGCAGGCAGCCCAGCTCCAGCAGCAGCAGCAGCAGCATGTGGCCCAGCTCCAGCAGCAGCAGCAGCTCATCCAGCAGCTGGGAGCCACCCAACCCTGGCCCTGATCAATTTGGGCTGTGGCCAGATGCTAATCCATCAGATTTTGGTGGCCCTGGCCGACCCCCACCTGGGGACGATCCGGCTGCAATGCAATGCAATGCGACGTGCGGCCATACCCCAGTGCCCGGGTCCTGCTAACAGTGGCTGGGGTCTCACGATGGATGGTTGTCAGCCTGGCTTCTCGACTAGCCTACCTGGTGATTCTGGAGTGTGACTGGCCGGCTTTCAAGGAGATCCTCCGCTCAACCCCTGTGCTGTAAGGAGATTGCCCCGAGGCCCAACCAAAGGAGGAGGAGGAGACCCCGGACACTGAGGGAGGAACCGAGGAACCCAAGGACCCCCCGCCTGGGCCGGCTATCGAACCCTGACTTAACACTAACTTTTGCCATGGTCAAAGAGCAGACCCCACCCTTAGTCGGGACTATGCGTAACTAGACGCTGTCGATTGGGCCGTGATCAACCTGCATCACGCAAATCAGTGGCCCCGTTTTGAGCTATTGTGACAGATTTATGTTACCAATCTGCCTGAGGCATCAGGTGATCAGGCTGAGGCCACAGGATCGTAGGGGAGGAGATGAAGGAGCACACCAAGGGACTAAAATTTTAAAGCTTTATTGATAAAATAAGGTAAAATAACAGCAGAGAGTGCTGGGGGGTTCCCACATCACTCAGAGGAAGGAAAAAAGCATTAGTGCCCCAAGCCCTAACCCACTTTCATACTCACACACACACTACCCAAGGCTGGCCAAGCCCAGGTGTAACGTAAGTAGAAGAAGGGAAGCGGTGGACAGGAGTTCTGTCCTGTGCACAGGTCGTCCAGGGTCCGCTGTTGATCTGCGAGTTGCTTTAGCTCCTGGGAGGGTTTTAAGTCCTGGGGTGTCTTGAGGGCGTTTCGTTCAGGGACCTCTGTACCCCGTGCTCCTTGTGCCAGTCCAAACCGGCCTTCCGTGGCTTCCTCAGCTTTCCCCAAACACACCAGCTTCAGGGATACGAAAACTGTTGTTTGGGACATGAAAACCGTTGTTTTCCCCCTCACTGGCCTTCACTGTCTCACTAGTTTTCACAGCCCCTGCAGGTCTGTGCAGCTGTAGCCTCCTTTCTTATGGTTGGTTGGGGTGGAATCCAGGCCCCCATTTGTCTTGGCAGGCAGCCAAGAGTCAGTTGTGTGCTATGGCCTTGGGCTGGAGTCAGTGTCTTATCTCTGGACCTAGCTGGAGTGTCGAGTTAACCCATTCCTGTCTCTCTCTTCCTCCCCCTTCGACCTCTCACAACCTGCAAAGGAATATTTCACTCCACACTCACACCTTTACCCTTTCCCAAAATGCCTTGCAATGCCTGCAACAGCGTTAGCAACATACTATGCTGCTCTGCCTCCCCAGGGGACCCCCTGAGGGAGGGGGCCATTGGGTTGTGACATTCCCCCCCTTCACCCCGAGTCAACATTTTGGTGTGAGGGGTCACCAATTAGGTTTCCACCCTCCCTCTGACACAGTGGCTAGGGTCACTGTTGGTCTCCTACATAAACAGCAATATAGCACAAACAAAATGGTTAGGGCAGCAACAATTGCATACACTAGCCAGTAGTGGCTTCTGGCTTCATTAGTAACATAGCATAACACATCCCTCTGTTCGCATAGATGCCCCATCGGGATGGCTGTGACAAAGGCAGCTTTCTCCAGATTAAACGTGTGCTGCAACACAGTAAAGGAGAGGCATCTGTCTGCAATACGGTCAGTAGTTCCCAGGTGTGTGTGAAGAGCAGGAAAACATTGGGTGTAATCCATGAAAAATTAAACACAACATAATTAGAGATATTAACCATACTTTGCATAACCGCGGGCCAATGCACCAAAAATTTTTGTGCCTGAGAGTGTAACAGCAAATCAAGGGGCACCCTGGGATAGGTGGTCCTCCAAACACACGCAGAGGTATTGATAAACACATGGGCCTTAGTGGGGGCATATCCCGATGCCTCTCCTTCCCAGCAGATGTGTTGACCTACCTCATGAAAGCGGCCTAGCATTACCTTTTCTTTACACCTCATTTGAGGGGGCTCCATAGGCCACAGTTGCCAAGTGTTGCCCTCTGCAATCCATATGTGCTGATAGTCAGAAGATATAGTCAGCGCATACAGCTTAGCCATGTCATTGGGGGCCACCACCTCCCACACGTCGCGATGGACCACCCAGTCCCAGAGGCAGCCTTCCCAAAGGCCTGGTTGGATTTTTATAGCAGGGGCTCATACTCCTTTCATGGAACCAAAGGCTGTGAAGGAGCAGGCTATGCCTGTGCACTTCCAGTTAGTGAGCCTCCAGAAATGTCGAAAAGGCCATTGCTCCCGGGGAATCCCTGAGTGGGAATGAATTTCCCCAGGCCAGGCTCCATGGAGTATATCCTCCTGGATGCTACGGACTTGGGTCAAATATTGTTGGAGCTGGGAGCACACAGAATCCCACGCTAGTTGGTCCCCGGCCTCAATTATGGCCTCAATCAGTCCCTGCAAGGTTTCCCGCGTGTGTTTGAGGGTGGCAGTGGCCACTGTAAGGTGGGTGAGATCCGCACTTGTGACCAGTCCCATGGCTTTTTCCAATTGTCCCAGCCCCATCCCACAAGGAGCCCACTAAGGTCCGCCTTTTCCGGGGGGACAAGGACAACATCTGCCTGAGGAGGGCAAGTTGGAGGGTGGCCCCTCTGGTACAATTGGGGAGGAAGGCGGGGACCTGAAAGCATGTCAGGGGCAGGTAAATGTCTAAAGCTCCCAAGGTAGCATTCAGGAGGATCCAGCATTGAGTGGCAGCCTCCCATTTGGTGTTGGGTAACATCTGTCACCACCGCTGGTGGGGGAAGATGTGGAGATGCTTTCCTAGAATCATTCTCTGGAGACTAGGGTCTAATCGGAGGAGGCTACAATTTAAAAGGGATGCTGGAAATCATTCGGGGCATGTAATATTTACCTACCCACACTGGCGTGTCGTGTGTGTGGATGAGTGGGTGATATGTGTTATATACCAACATTTGGAACTGTGGGGGTTAGGTTGGACCCTACACCATCCGGGGACTAATACTGCAACCACATCCCGATGCCAGCTGTCAATGTGGAGCATTGACTCGGACGGCATATTGAACTCTTCCGTGACATTGAACACCTCCCCATGTACCTTCCCATCAGTGGTCCACTTGAGCCATTGCTTTCAGGTTTCTCCTTCCCAGTGGAACCACAAGCGTTGGCAGTACGAATAGAGATCTTCCTCCTCTAAAGGTAGGGGCCATTGTTCCCAGATGGAAACAAACTCTTTGGGAGGGGTGTTCAGATGGCGATGGGACGTAGTGTTGTCCCAAGTGGTGTTGCCTGGCAAGGTAAGGAGCCCTTCTGGGTTAATCCCATCTGGGATCCAATTGGGGAGGGATATGCAGGGCCAGGGGACCTGGGGCTCTTGGCAGGGGGCCGCCCCTGGAAAAATACCCAGGTAATATGTAGTGCCACATTCCCAGGATGCTAAGCCACAATTGCCCCCCCGCCAATGGATAATCGACCTTTTCTCCCATCATTGCCAATTCTGAACAGTGGTAAAATTAACAGAGGACAAAAGTGTCGGACACATGAGGATTCCCATAGATATGTACCACCATACATACATTGTATCACACTAACAAATTCTGCAGGCCTGAAGCAGCAAGAGCGGTCCCACCACCCCTTTTCAGGGTGTCCCTGGGGTCTCGCTATTACTGCCTTGTCCTGTTAACAATGCAAAAGGGGAAAGAAAAAGAACATAAATGCATCTATTGGGGAAACTGAGGCACATATAAAACTCTCTAAGTCATTAGTTGTCCCGTTACAGCCCTTCCTGGCTTCCATTATGGATGTCATTTGCCTGATTTAGGAGGTCACAATAACAATATTCTGTCCAGGGATCAGGGGCTGTTATTGCTTGCCAAAAGGGCCTTCCATTCCGCTCCAGACCACGACATGAGGAATAGGGTTTGTCCCTCTAGGGTCCAGGGGAGGTTCGGGGCCACCCACCAAGTATTTTGCTGTGGCCCTGCTGTGTCTATCCGGACTATGCATCGCCCCCATGGCTCCTCCCCTTCAGCCTTGCGCCACACTGTGGCTGGGGCCCCTTCGGTAACTTGAACCATGGAGAGATTTTTGGAGGTACTCTCCCTCCTCATAATTGTAATCATCCAGATAATCCCATGAACAGATGGAAACCTGGATGGTTCCAGCAGCCGGCTGGACCACAACTGAGGCCCATGACGCCATAACCAGAAACCTAGGGGGAAGCATTTTTTTTTAGTTGATTGGCATGCGCCCATTTTAGTTTGCCTGGTAGCTGGAGCTGCTACACTACCGGGGCGATACATTTCACAATGGAGTACGGACCCACCCACTTGGCGTCCGGAGTGTGGGCCGCCTTCCCCAGGTTTTGCAACATTACCTTGTCTCCAATTTGCCATCCCCGAATGTCTTTAATGATGATCCCCTTATGCTTGGCCTTTTCCTTATCTAAAGCGGCCTCTATGGCTTCGCGGGTTTCACATAGCTCCTCCCTTAACTGGGCAAAGCTGAGACTTTTTTGGTTGTGGCAAATAGTAAATGTGATTATTGGTAAACACAGTACTTGCATTACATTTACATTTGTCTTCTAGCTGGTTGCTAACATTTCCATCCCCCCCAAAAACACTTCTTCCCAGGAATTAATACATACACATTGCCCATTATACAGTACTTTGGTCTCATTATACAATTCATCCCACATACAGGAGCCTAATGAAATGTCTTTACTACAGGGCTCTGGAGCAACAGGCAAGGACAAGCACACCCACTTTTGAGGAGTCCACTTGGTAGAACCTCTGGTGTCCAAAAACTTCCCTCCCTCCCCAGCCCACTGGCTTGAGGTCTGGGGTAGCCAGAAGGATTCCATGTGCCATATGAGGAGTGGGCTAACTTTCCCTATCTTTGCTTCCAGAGCTTATTGGTGTGTGTTTTTAACAACAATTTCCCCAATTAAAAGGTCTGGCCTTACTATGCTAGAAACATACTGCATCCATTCGTATTGATAAGTATCAAACAGTGATCTTTTTCTTTGCTTTAGCAAGTGTATCAAAACCTTAGTGTTTCCTGATATTACTCAAAACATTTTGTGTTCCAAGGTGGACAAAGCAAGTGTGACGGGTTGGATCACAGAAACCCCCTTGGGAACTGCCAACTGATGTGCCAAGACTACTTCTACCCCTGCTTTCCCTGCCAATTTGGGTCCCCAGCACCCTGTCTTGCTGAGCCAGACACTCCCGTCTGCTCCAACAAAGACCCAGGGTCTGAATTACTTGCCTCAAAAGCTGCAGGTTTACCTGAAAGCAGCTACCAGAAGTGTGCTTGTCTTTAGCACTCAGATGCCCAACTCCCAATGGGGTCTAAACCCAAATAAATCCGTTTTACCCTGTATAAAGCTTATGCAGGGTAAACTCATAAATTGTTCGCCCTCTATAACACTGATAGAGAGATATGCACAGTTGTTTGCTCCCCCAGGAATTAATACATACTCTGAGTTAATTAATAAGTAAAAAGTGATTTTATTAAATACAGAAAGTAAGATTTAAGTGGTTCGAAGTAGTAACAGACAGAACAAAGTAAGTCACCAAGCAAAATAAAATAAAACATGCAAATCTATGTCTAATCAGACTGAATACAGATAATCTCACCAGTTCCAGAATGCTCCCTTTTACAGACTAATCTCCTTTTAGCCTGAGTCCAGCTATCACTCAAACCCCTTGCAGTCACTGTCTTTTGTTCCAGTTTCTTTCAGGTATCTTGGGGGGAGGAGAGGCTCTCTCTTTAGCCAGCTGAAGACAAAATGGAGGGGTCTCCCACAGGCTTAAATAGACTTTCTCCTGTGGGTGGAGACCCCCTCCTCTCTCCTATGCAAAGTCCAGCTCCAAGATGGAGTTCTGGAGTCACCTGGGCAAGTCACATGTCCATGCATGGCTGAGTTCTTTACCAGCCAAGGCACATTCCTGGGAAAGCCCAGATGTGTATTGGTGTCTCCAAGTTCATTGTTGGTTTAAGTGTTTCTGGATTGGGCACTTACTGAAAATAGTCTTTTCTCGGGAAGCTGACCAACTGCTTCACTACAGCCTACTTAGAATCAAACAAGTATGCAGCCAATATTCATAACTTCGAATACAAAAATGATACATGCATACAAATAGGATTAATAGAATCAATAGATCATAACCTTTACAGAGATATGTTACATGCCATATGTAGCATAAAACACATTCTAGTTATGTTATATCTATACATTCATATGCATATTTCCATAAAGCCTTATGGGAGGTACTGTCACAGCAAGTATCTGCATTTCAGTACATCCCATAGCTATAGCACAGTGGTTCCCAAACTTGTTCCGCCACTTGTGCAGGGAAAGCCCCTGGCAGGCCGGGCTGGTTTGTTTACCTGCTGCGACCGCAGGTTCGGCCGATCACGGCTCCCAGTGGCCATGGTTCGCTGCTCCAGGCCAATGGGAGCTGCTGGAAGTGGCGGCCAGTATGCCCCTCAGCCCATAGGGTGGTAGGAGGATAGATGCATTCAAGACAGTGAGGTGCCCAGATACCAGGGTGATGGAGGCCAGGTAAGGAGCTAGGATACACGTGACCTGACAGGTCTTTCCTATTCCTAAATTCAGTCATTTTGCTTTGGTTTGGGAGTTTGAGAGAAATCAGTCCCCAGTTCCCCTTGGATTCCTACAAGATTAGTTACTACTTTGAACGCCTCAAGATTCGAGGAGCAGAGAGGAAAAGGTTGATTTACCTCTAAGGCAGGTCTGTAAGCAGCTGGGGTCTCTGCTGTCACCTGCTCATGCAGCAATGGCTTGTGATGGGATGTTAGATGGGATGGGATCTGAGTTACTACAGATAATTCTTTCCTGGGGGCTGGCTGGTGAGTCTTGCCCACATGCTCAGGGTTTAACTGATTGCCATATTTGGGGTTGGGAAGGAATTTTCCTCCAGGGCAGATTGGCAGAGGTCCTGCAAGTTTTTCGCCTTCCTCTGCAGCTTGGGGCACGGGTCACTTGCTGGAGGATTCTGTGCACCTTGAGGTCTTTAAACCACGATTTGAGGACTTCAATAACTCAGACATAGGTTAGGGTTTGTTACAGGAGTGGGTGGGTGAGATTCTGTGGCCTGCGTTGTGCAGGAGGTCAGACTAGATGATCATAATAGTCCATTCTGACCTTAAAGTCTATGAGTCTATGAGCATTTCAGGTAGCAGGATCCAGGTTATTCAGTCCATTTTCTCTCCCCACTGCATTCACTTACTTCCATCTGCCCAGTAACTAGAATGACAACCTAGAATAGCTACTGAGGCTCCGTTCCATGTCTGTTAACATGACCCTGTGCCTCATACCCTCTGTCAAATGGGGAATGTCTTTTCTGATTCATTATATATATATATATATATATATATATATATAAAATCTTGCATTTTAAGTAATATAAAGCTGTTCTGTGGTTACATTTCAGTCTTAAAACATGTAGAATATAGTTAAGTTAATTCAAAATAGCCTACTTCTTGCCTTAGAACAGCTGTAATATCAGTTTCATTTCTGGGATGGAGTTTGGGTTCAGGAGGGGATTCTGTCCTGGGACGGTTCCTGGCCAACGGGAGCGGCGTGGGGCCACGTCTTGCATGCAGCCTGCCTGAGCCCTGCTGCGCTGCTGGACTTTTAGCGGCCCGGAGATCGTGATCGACTGGCAGAGGTTCCAGGATCGACCAGTCGATCGCAATCGACGGTTTGGTGACCACTGAATTGTATATAATGATGGATTTATTTTTGTGGGGTCCCCCTTAGCCTGAGGCCTCTATAACACCTGTGTTAATCCTGCCCTGTCCAGAACTATATGTGTGTATTTGGTCTGTTAGAGTTTGAGAAGCAAGGAATAGCACTGATTCCATCCAGTAAAGGACAGTGTTCTACATTCACACTAGCCAAATCATGGGCCAGTTTGGGTGCAGTCAATATAATCATTTCAGGTGTGTGTATTGCAATATATTCTACAACTTGACTCCAAAACTTTCCTTTTTCAGCATGAAGTTTTTGACCGACTGTCACTTCTTGCCCTGAAGGGAAGTTTTATTCCAGCATTTACAGAAGGATACAAATATCCACTTATTTCTGAATGCAAAACCAACTAGGAGATAGTTATAATTCCCAGTCCTCTCCTACCATAATTTGCCCCCTAACCATGCAGTAAGGTCTCAATCCAATTTATCCCCAGTCTGAATAATTTTGTGTCAAAGCTTTGTTGTTCATAATGTCCAAATGTACAATATTTGTGGCTCACATAATTGTATTTTTGAAAAAAGGGTTTGTTTGTTTGTTTTTTAATTGATCTCTGGCAAAAACATTGCTGAGAGGCCTGGGTGGGGCGTATCATAGGTTGGGGGATACTAAGCCTCCCGAAACAGCCCAGCATGGCCCTGCCCATGCTCCACCCTGAGGCCCCCTCCAGCTTGCCGCTTCCCCCTTGGCCTCACCAGCCCTGGCAGGCTGCTCGTCTTCCGGGAAGCATGCTGGGGCTGGGGCTAGAACCTGCGGCTGGGACTTGAGGCGGCTAGGACTGCCAAGCACTGGGGTGCCCCAGGCTTTGGGGATACAGTGCCCAGCACTCCGGGGCTGGGGGCTCTGGGGCCACAGTGCTCAGTGCTTTAGGGCTGGGGGGGCTGGGGCTGGGGAGGCGGGGTCAGTGACTGCGGGGGGGAGAGGGGGTTCAGGGCTCTGGTAGGGTATGGGGGGTGGAAGGGGCAAGGGAAGGGGTGGAGAGGGGCGGGGCATCAGGCAGAAGGGGCAGGGCTGGGGGCTAGCGTCCCCAAGGAACGTCTTGCTCAACTCTTCGAGGGAAACATGTCTAACCTGCACATTGGCTAGAATACCATGAGAGAGCTGAATCTTCTCACACTGCTTCTTAAGTTTTTAATTGCAAGTTGATTGACTCTTCATCACTTTAAGGAAGATTAATCCTGCCATGTAGTGATCATTAGGAAGGATACATAAAACATTGGCCACATTAACCTTTGCATCCCCCAATGCCCAATACACAGTATAGCCCCCCCCTTTCCCAGCCTTCCTCCTCTGCTATCTCTAGTGCCCCCATGCTATAATAGAGCTGCCCCTTTCCCATTCCTCACCCTCTGCTGCCCCCAATGCCCCTTTGCTCCAAGTACATTTTGCATGTGCAGCTGGCAGTGTACAAAAACAGGATGCACAACAGTACACTGTTGAAAACAAACAAACAAACAAACAAACCCTGAATATCATTCTGGGCTGTATCAGCAGTAGTGTTGTAAGCAAGATATGTGAAGCAATTCTTTCACTCGATACCATGCTGATAAGGCCTCCACTGGAGTATTGTGTCCTGTTCAGGAAAGATGGGGACAGATTGGAAAAAGTCCAGAGAAGAGCAACAAAAATGATTAAAGGTCTAGAAAAGAGGACCTATGAGGGAAGATTGAAAAATGAGGTTTGTTTAGTCTGGAGAAGAGAAGACTGGGAGGGGACACGATAACAGTTTTCAAGTACATAAAAGATTGTTAAAAGAGGGAGGGTGAAAAGTTGTTCTTTTTAACCTCTTAGGATAAGACAAGAAGCAATGGGCTTAAATTGCAGCAAGGGTGCTATAGGTTGGACATAAGGAAAAACATCCTAACTGCCAATGTGGTTAAGCACTGGACTAAATTGCTTCACAAGATTGTGGAATCTCCCTCATTGGAGGCTTTTAAGAACAGCTCAGACAAACACCTGTCAGGGATGATCTCGTAATGACGTAGTCCTGACGTGAGTGCAGGGGACTGGACTAGATGACCAGCTGAGGTCCCTTCCAGTCCTAGTCTTCTATGATTCTGTTAATGGAAAAGACATTTCCCTTGGATTATCAGAGTTTGTTTCAAAGCCAGGAACATACGGACGTATTTTCACAGGGACTCACACAAAGTCTCCACACAGATTTTGCACCAGCATAACTATTTTGGTTAGTGGTGCGAATGAGTTATGGAAATAGTTATACTGCTACACCCTCTTGTGCAGACACAGTTTGCCAATAGATCGCTTATTCCCCTTCCCATGTGGGAATGAACTATCCCACCAGAAGCACCGTCACATCAGTATCATTGCATCTAACTGGTGTATCCGAGTGGACACCTCACAGCACCCCATGGAGGACTCTGTAGGGACGCATAGCTCCCGAATCATCAGCCCACGGGTGCGGCACACTGTGCCCGTGGCTACGAGGCCGGAGTGGCCTTCATCCCAGCGTCTGTGATTAGGAAACTTATTGGCTGGCCTGATCATCACCCTCGCTGCTTGCTTTCACGTGCACAAGATATGGGTTTGTTATCTCATGTTGTTGTACACTGTACGCTCCTCCTATGCGCAAGTATTTAATCACTTAGAGTTGTTGTAAACAGGGAAGGAGAAAGAATAAAAACCCCAATGAAAACTCGCTGGGAGGCTTTTTGGCTACCACAGACCAGGCGTTCTGTTTCCTTTCCTCTTTCGTCGCCACATCTGGTGACCCCGACGTGATAACCCCCTGCTCACCGGCTGGATACGCCGAGTGCACCCCCGCGGCCGTTTGCTGCCCCTGATTCGTGAGTATGGGGGGGGGACTTTCCAGTGCCCAGAAGGAGCACGCAAGAGAGTTACAAAAGATTATACGGCAGCGTTCATGTGTCGTTGTCTCGGTCGCTCATATTGAGGACCTACTAAGGGAAATAGATCGCCAGTGCCCCTGGTATCCGGACTGCGGGTCGTTACAGCTTCTTGATTGGATACGGGTTGGGACCACCTTGTATAGTGAACCCCGTGCCCCGGTTCAGCACCTGCTGCTCTGGCAGCGTTGTAAGGAGGCTCTGGAGGGGGTCGGCCCCGATGGTCCCAAGCCGGTCTCCCTTTTGCCCCCAGGTGATGGGCCACCCCCCTCCTACCCGCAGCTGACCCTCCCTGTGCCGCCGCCCGCGGCGGCGCCCCCCTGCCCACCGGTCGGGCGGGAGGGCGCTGTCGCCGCGGCGGTGCGGCGAGCGCGCGAGGCCGGTCTCTTGACCGATGAGGAATCCAGCTGTGGGTTCGAGGCGTTCCCCGTCTCTTGGCGGGATAATGGTAACGGGGGGCAGATCGTGGACTGGGAGGCTCTCCCCTACTTGGTTCTGCGCGAGCTCCGCAAGGCGGTTCGTGAGACTGGGGTGCGGTCCACTTTCACCCTGGGGATCTTGGAAGGTGTGTCAAACAGTTACTTCTTGCTCCCCCAAGATTGGAAAGACATGTGTCGCATGGTGCTGTCTCCCGCGCAATACGTTGTGTGGGATAGCGAGTACCAGCGAGAGGCACTTGCGGCGGCAGCACAAGGTGGGGGGGGGCTTATCTCGCTGAGCAGTTATATGGCGCGGGGCAGTTTTCGGGCATCCCCGAGCAGGCGGTGGGCACGCCCCAGGCAGCTTATTCCATCATTGGCCAGTGTGTCTGTCGGGCGTTTCGAAGGGTCCCCGCTGCGGACGAGTCCTCTAAGTCCTTTGCGGTTACTCGGCAAGGTGCCGCCGAACCATTCCACCAGTTTATTGACCGCCTCCAAGAGGCAGTCCAGAGGCAGATTGATAACCCGGAGGCCCAGACTGAGCTAATGCAAAAATTGGCTTACGAAAATGCCAATGCAGATTGCCGCCGTGCCATGCAGGCAGTAGTCGGGCGCCCGGGGTATACCCTGGCAGAATTGCTGCAGGCGTGTGCTGACGTGGGCACTCAGACCCATCAAATGGCCTTACTGGCAGCTGCCCTGCACAAGGGGCAGAAGCCTCAGGGGAACTGCTTTAACTGCCAAAAGCCCGGGCATTTTCGGCGGGAGTGCCGGGCCCCTGGGGGGGGGGGGCGTGTAAAAACAAAAACAAGCCCCGAACAGACCAGAGGCCCCACACGCTGTGTCCAAAATGCAAAAAGGGCTACCATTGGGCTGCGCAGTGTCGCTCAGCCGGGGGTGACAACCGGGTCTTGGCTGCCAGCCAAGATAACCCCCCGGGAAACTAGTAGTCGGGCCTGTGACCAGCCCGAGGCCCAAGGCTGCGCCCCTCTCCGTACACAATGTTCCGGCCGCCACGAGGGGCAGTGCGGGGATTGACCTTGTCAATCAGGAAAATATGGATATAACTCTTCCCGGGGAGGTCCTCCTCATGCCGTCCCAGATCCAGGGCCCGCTGCCGGAGGGCATGGTGGGCCTTGTCCTACCCCGCTCGTCCGCCAGCAAGCAGGGCTTGTTTGTGGTGCCTGGGGTGGTGGATTCGGACTATGGTGGAATTATCCATGTTCAACTGTGGAGTCATCTCCCGAAACAGCTGTTTCAGGGAGATGCCTGGGCGCAACTCATACTTGTGCCCTACTCCCTTCCGGCAGGGGGAAGAAACGTTCCCCGAACCGGAGGCTTCGGGTCCACCGGCCAGCGCACTGTTCACCCGCAAGTGGCAGCGGTTGTTAAAGATATTGGATCACCCCAACCTAAACGCATTTATTGCCTCAACGATCAGCCGTTCGAGGGTGTTATCAACTCTGGGGCAGACGTCACCGTCATCGCCGCCACGCAGTGGCCCGCCCATTGGCCCACGGAGCAGGCTCCGGCTGTCTGGGGTGTGGGCGGGGCGCAGGACTCGCAACAGAGTGCCCGATGGTTGGAGGTTAGGGCGCCCCAGGGCACCCTCCGCGCCCGTATCCGGCCTATTATTCTCCCCGTCCACCTCAACCTGTGGGGCCGTGATTTATTAACGCAGTTCACTGCCACCATCCATATCGATGATTAGGCGTACGGCCCTCCCCCTCCGTTGGCTCACTGACGAGCCCGTATGGGTTGCGCAGTGGCCGCTTCCTCTGGACAAGCTGGAGGCCCTCCAGCACTTGGTCAATGACCAGCTACAGGCAGGGCATTTGGAGGAGTCCACTAGCCCCTTTAATACCCCCGTGTTTGTTATTAAAAAGAAATCTGGCAAGTGGCGCCTTCTGCAGGATCTTCGCGCCATTAACAAAATTATACAGCCTATGGGTCCCCTGCAGTGTGGTACCCCCAATCCCAATCTTGTCCCCTGTGATTACCGGTTATTTGTAATAGATTTAAAAGATTGTTTTTTTACCATCCCCCTGCACCCTGAGGACCGGGCGCGTTTTGCCTTTACCGTTCCGGTCTTAAATCATTCCCAGCCCACTCCACGCTATCAGTGGAATGTGCTCCCTCAAGGCATGTTGAACAGCCCCACCTTGTGTCAGCATTTTGTTGCGCAGGCCTTACGGCCCTTCCGCGCAGCACACCCGGATGCTTTAATCTATCACTATATGGACGACATCCTGGTGGCTCACCCCATCCTTCCTGATGACTGGCTGGACGAACTGCGCCACCAGCTTGCGGCGTGTAGCCTGGTTATAGCACCGGACAAAGTCCAGCGCCAGCCACCCTTTTTGTATCTCGGTCACCGTATGCTCCAGTCATATGCCCGCCCAGTTTGTCCCGAGCTGGTGCTGCCCGACCCTCTTACGTTTGTACAGCTCCAACAGTTATTAGGGTCCCTCAATTGGATCCGCCCTTTTTGCCCTCTGACTACCTCCATGCTGTCCCCTCTTTTTTCTGGCCTTCGGCAGGGCCGCCTCCCCGGGGATGTTATTCCCGTTTCCCAGGAACAGCGCCAAGCGGTCACCCTCATTAACCGGACCCTGGCCCAAGTGTGGGTCGACCGCCGAGAAAGGGAACAGCCCCTTTTTGCCATTTTGCTTCCCACACTTTCACAACCGACAGCTGTCCTCGCCCAGGAGGGGGCGGCAGCGCGTCTTCGTTTAATTGAATGGATTTATTTGACCCACTCCCCTCCGCATACTATTCAGACACTCCCTCAACAGGCCGCCGAGCTGATTTTTAAAGTGCGAGAACAATCCCGCACCCTCTTGGGTTGCGACCCCGCTGCCATTATTGTCCCCATCCCGGCTAAAGACTGGGAACGCGCTGTCTCTTGCAGTGCCACCCTCCAGTTGTCTCTTGCCGACTATGTCGGGGAAATGAAATATCACATTCCCCTGACCCCCGTCTCTCGCTCCTGCATCAACGTTACCTTCACCTCCGGCCGTCTTTGTCAACCGTCCCCATTGAGGATGCACTTACCCTCTTCACAGACGGCGGCCCAACGCGGGGTGCGGTCAGCTGGCAGGAGCAGGGCACTTGGCAAGTCCGCTTTACCCTGCCTCAGCGTTCCCCCCAGTGCGCAGAATTGGCCACTGTCATCCTGGCCTGCCGATGCTTCCAGGATGACCCTTTTAATCTTATTACTGATAGTCTTTATGTTACTAATGTTCTTAAGTCTCTTCCAGGTTCCTATGTGTCGCCCTCCTGTGATGACAATCTGTTGGCCCTTTTTCTCACCCTGCAACAGCTCCTTTCCTCCCGCTCTAGCCCACTTTTTGTGGCACATATTCGCAGTCACACCACGCTGCCGGGCCTATTGACAGAGGGTAACGCGGTGGCCGACCAGGCGGTCAAATCGGTGGCCTCGATTTTTTCCTCCCCAATCGAAAGCCACGCCTTCTTCCATCAGTCTGCCAAGGCCCTTGCCAAGCAGTTCACTCTCCCATTGCATCAGGCGCAGGCCATTGGGCTCCTTAATGAGGAGCAACAGGAATTACGACACGCCATCCTGGATAACCGAGCCGCTATCGATTACTTACTCCTGCAGCAACATCTGGGGTGTGAGACTGTAAAGGAAATGTGCTGTTTCAATCTTACTGATAATGGTAACCGCATACAACAGCAGATTGATATGCTGAAACGTTATGCTCAAGCCATCCGCCAGGACGCTTCCCCTCCTTGGTGGGATTACATCTGGTCATGGCTACCCTCAGGGTGGATAAAAACCCTCTTACAGTATGGGGTCTTAGTCTTGGTCCTTGGCGTTTCACTTTGCTGCTTTGTTCAGTGTATACCCAGTCTGGTGGCATTGTGCATGCGACCCTGCGAGGGTGCTCCGTCTAAACACCGCATATAAAATAGAAAAGGGGGGGATGTAGGGACGCATAGCTCCCGAATCGTCAGCCCACGGGTGCGGCACACTGTGCCCGTGGCTACGAGGCCGGAGTGGCCTTCACCCCAGCGTCTGTGATTAGGAAACTTATTGGCTGGCCTGATCATCACCCTCGCTGCTTGCTTTCACGTGCACAAGATATGGGTTTGTTATCTCATGTTGTTGTACACTGTACGCTCCTCCTATGCGCAAGAATTTAATCACTTAGAGTTGTTGTAAACAGGGAAGGAGAAAGAATAAAAACCCCAATGAAAACTTGCTGGGAGGCTTTTTGGCTACCACAGACCAGGCGTTCTGTTTCCTTTCCTCTTTCGTCGCCACAGGACTCAGGGCAGCCCAGAACACAGCCCCTCACCTCAGTTTCCCTTCTTCATTCCCCATATAATGGAGGAATTTCCCTGGTCTCAGGGTTTTCCCTGCAGGAACCTCTCTAACTCTCTGAAGTCTCACTTCACCCTCTTGAGTTTGCCTCTTTCCCTAGCCCCTTCTGCCCTTTATTGGAAATGGCCTGATTCCCCTCAGGTGGGGACCCTTCTCAAATCCGGGCTGGCTTGGCCCCCGGCTCTCCAGTGCACAGGCACATGGCCCTGTCACAGGCAGGGATAGGCAGGTATAGGTAAAGTGGTGCAACGTCGATTTGTAGACAAGCCTTGCACATTTATTCCACACACCAGACATGAAGGGGACAGATAACGGGAGTTCTGACAACAGAGACAACAGAAAGAGAAGACTTAGTTTAGTTCTTTTATTGCATGATGCTTTTGGTGTAAGATCCACAATAATTAGGGGCTCCTAGAAAAGGTAAAGGAACTGGTGGAAAACATCCCCTGGGAGTGGAAGGAATTCTCAGGATGTTGGTTTGTCTGTAAATGTACGGTCTGGGTTTTCCCATTAGAAGCCGATGATAAGAACCCCAAACCTATAGGCAGTGAATGGGAGTTGGGCAGCTCACACCCGTAGGTGCCATTGTCAATTACAACTGGACGTGGTGGAGAAGACAGGGCACTGAACTGGGACTCTGGAGACTTGGTTTCCTGCTTCTAGCCAACTGTGTGACTCAGGGCAGCTAACGTCACCTCATTCTGCCTGAGTTTCCCCAGCTATAACATGATGACAGGGGTGTGAAGCTAGGACTAGAATGACAAAGCTCCCACTTTAGGCACCCGAATCCGAGAGTCCGGCCCACTGGGATTCACAAACCCAGCTAGGCTGCCGGCAAACCCTGCAGGCACCCACGTGTTAGCAGTAAATGGGCCGTAGGTGCCCCTGGCTGTGCCCTCTGCAGCCCCACATCAGGCATCCAGACGCCAAGGCTCCGGAGCGATGTGCAAACCTGGGGAAGGTGAGCGGCCCCTGCCTGATTCGCCTGCAAAGCCCCATCCCACAGGCCAGGAGAATTCCACTGGGCCCCAGTTATCTGGAAACAACTGGCCCCAAATCTTTGATGAAAACTGGGCAAATACGAGACCTGTGCTGGTTTCCTGTGTTCTGGGGCACAGGTTAGAGGGTTTCCTTTGGCTTTTCTCTTCCTTTGAAGGGAGCCTGGGGATGAAATACACTCTAAGAAACAAAAGTTAAATATTCAATTTTCTAACGTTGGAGTTCCATGCCGACATTGTAACCTATATTTTTAGAATGCAGGCATCTTATTTGTTTAATGGTGTGCGTATATCTAGAAGTGTCTCACCCTACCCGGCATAGATGCCCAGTGTTCCATTTCACCTGCACCCTCTCACTGAGCACAATCTCCCCTCATTTTCTGAACTTTGAGCAGCCACAAGTTCAAGTCTCCCACCAGCACAGTAGTACCCACCTGTGGCATCTTATGTAGGTCATAAAAAGGCTGCGTCACAGGTTTTAAGAGGTCTCCCCATTTCCACTTTCTCTCACAGCTGTGACTCGGTAAGAGCAGGACATGAAGACCAATGAAACTCAGGGAAACACGACCTGGGACTACAGCAGGCTTTGGTTCAGTCTCTACCCTAACCCATTTTATATCTATTTTAACACAAGGAAATTGATCGGTTAGCATGGTCCAAACATGATTTTCCTGCAAGCTTTCCTCAGGGCCTCCTGAACCATTTTGTTTCTCAGGCTGTAGATGAGGGGATTGACCAGGGGAGTCAGGACTGTGTAGACGACAGAGAGAACTTTCTTGAAGTTGCTCAGGATGTCGGTGGTTGGGAACATATAGACAATCAGCAGAGTTCCATAATAAATGCTCACCACAATGAGGTGGGAGGAGCAGGTGGAAAAGGCCTTTTGCCTCCCTGTGGTGGACGGGATTCTCAGGATGGTGGCAATGATGCAGATGTAGGACATCAGGGTAAGTAGGAATGGGACCAGTGAGAAAAGCAAGATGAGTGTGAAAACCAACGTTTCCATAAGGTGAGGGTCATTGCAGGAGAGTTTTACAAGGGGGATGAGGTCACAAAAAAAATGGTCAATTCCATTGGGGCCACAGAATGTTAACTGAGATAGCGAGAACATATTTATGCTATTACCCATGAAGCCACCTATCCAACAGCCACCTGCGAGCTTCAGGTAAGACCTGTGACTCATACGGGTTGCATAATGCATTGGATTGCATATGGCTAAATATCGATCATAAGACATCACAGAGAGGAGAAGGCATTCTGTAGCAATCAGACAACCAATGAAATAAAATTGTGTGAGACACCCATTGAATGAAATAGTTCTGTCCCCAATCAGGGGACCAGCCAGCATCCTGGGCAGGATGGTGGAGCTGTAGCAGGTCTCCAAGCAGGACAAGTTTCCCAAGAAGAAGTACATGGGGGTGTGAAGGTGATGATCAGTTACAACTAGTGCAACGATAAGGATGTTCCCTACCACAGTCACAATGTAGATCACTAGGAACAGCAGGAATAGAAGGCTCTGCAGTTCCTGGAGATCCCCGAATCCCAGGAGGATGAATTCTGTGATGGACGTTTGGTTTCCCTGCTCTGGGTTCGCCATGGGGTGTCTATGGGAAAGAAATGAAATCTGCCACAAAATGAAGAACATTCACTCAATAAAACGTAACCTTTTTTTTTCATTGTCCCCCTATGCTGGCTACTGGAATGATGGGTGAGTGGAAAATGGAGGCCAGGGGAGGGGAAATGACATCTAGTGATCCCTGGGGCACATTTCATATCTGAGCAGACTGCAGGTTCAACAAAATATCCTGATATGCAAACTAGATACAATCAATCAATTTAGGATTGAATAAGGACTGGGAATGGCTGAGCCATTACAAACATTGAATCTATCTCCCCTTGTAAGTATTCTCACACTTCTTATCAAACTGTCTGTACTGGGCTATCTTGATTATCACTTCAAAAGTTTTTTTTCCCCTCTTACTTAATTGGCCTCTCAGAGTTGGTAAGACAACTCCCAACCGTTCATGCTCTCTGTATGTGTGTGTATATATCTCCTCAATATATGTTCCATTCTATATATATCCGAAGAAGTGGGCTGTAGTCCACGAAAGCTTATGCTCTAATAAATGTGTTAGTCTCTAAGGTGCCACAAGTACTCCTGTTCTTTTTTTGGTTAAACAGAGTTGTCATACTTTTATTCAGCAACACACTAGCAACAGACAAAATAGAAGCACCAGAATCACCGGGTCCCTGTGACTTTGCTATGAAACTAACTGGATGCAACCTAGTTACAATACCATTCTCCCCAGCAGACACAAACATAGCAACATTTCCTTCCTGGGCTTTTTTTTTAAATCCAGAACCAACTCTGGTACAACTAAGTAGCATAAACTGAGAAGCACTGTATGTCTGCTCCTCAGACAAAGAGCTAGACCAGGGGTGAGCAAACGTTTTGGCCCGAGGGCCACATTGGGGTTCCAAAACTGTCTAGAGGGCTGGGTAGGGAAGGCTGTGCCCCCAAAACAGCCTGTTCCTGCCCTCTATCTGGCCGCTCCAACTTCCCGCTCCCTGACTGCCCCCCTCAGAACCCCCAACCCATCCAACTCCCCCGCTCCTTGTCCCCTAACAGCCCCCTCCTGGGACCCCTGCCCCTAACCGCCCCCCTGGAACCCCAACACCCCCTATCCAACCCCCCCGCTCCTTGTCCCTTAACTGCCCCCCCGGGACCCCACATCCTATCCAACCCCTCCTGCTTCCTGTCCCCTGACTGCCCTGACCCCTATCCACACCCCCGCCCCCTTACAGGCCCCAGAGACCCCACCTCCTATCCAACCCCCCCGCTCCCTGACCCCGGACTGCCCCGACCCCTATCCACATCCCTGCCCCCAGCCAGGCCTCTGGGACCCCACCCCCTATCCAACCCCCCTGCTCCTTGTCCCCTGACCGCCCCTCCCTGGACACCCTGCCCCTAACTGGCCCCCTGGGACCCCACCGCTCCCAGCCCCCTTCCGAATGTGTCCTGGCGAACGCGGACGGAGGACTCAGGAAGAGCAGGGGCAGCCGCGCAGCCGGAGAGAAGTGGTGGTTTCCCCTTCAAAGCATCGCTTCTCTCTGGCCTGCTGCGCGGCCGCCCGGTGTCCTCCTGAGTCCTCTGCCCACTTTTGCCGCGCTCCCGCCACCCGCACTGCCCGCCTGCTCCCCGGAGGCTGCCGGTGAGCCTCCCTCCCCGCTCTCCTGCCCAGCGTGCTCCCGCGGCATGGCAAGGTGAGGCTGCAGGGGAGGGGGGAAAGCTGGAGAGGGGCCAGGGGCTAGCCTCCCCAGCTGGGAGCTCGGGGACCAGGCAGGATGGTCTCATGGGCCGGATGTGTCCCGCGGGCCGTAGTTTGCCCATGTCTGAGCTAGACATACACACAGACACTTTTACAGCAGATACACAGCTATTCTTAACAGAAAAACAATTGGAGGTATCCTTTCCTTTGTCCCAGCACCCATGGCTGATTTCAGACATATACTTGGAAAGTTCTTAACAGGCAAGTTGTCACTCCCAAAAGATAAACTGCTACTCTCCACAGATAGTGTCTCATTGTACTCAGCAGCTTTAAGCAAATCACTTCTACCTTGTTCAGGCTCACTTTCACAAGCTTCACTTGCCAACAATCCATTACCTATAAAAAAATCTACCCTTTTCTTCCTCAATTAGGGCTTTAACCTGACCATCAACTTTAAACTGATCTAGAGAAACATGTTCCTGATTAAGAGTTCTCTCTGTGTTTTATCTAATTCCAGATTCACTTCTGAGATATTAGCCATACATTCAGAAACTTCATTCACATACAAAGCACTTATTGCACAGACAAACAGCTATTTTCCTCAACAGTAACAGTCACAACACTATATTAATGATTACGTGAATTATTATAAGACTCAATTCTTGATGGAGATTATTATTGATTATTAATGTTGCAATGGTCCCTAGGAGACCTAGTCATGGACCAAGACACATTGCGCTCGGAGCTGTACAAACAGGGGGGAGGGATAGCTCAGTGGTTTGAGCATTGGCCCGCTAAATCCAGGGTTGTGAGTTCAATCCTTGAGGGGGCCACTTAGGGATCTGGGGCAAAATCAGTACTTGGTCCTGCTAGTGAAGGCAGGGGGCTGGACTCAATGACCTTTCAAGGTCCCTTCCAGTTCTAGGAGATGGGATATCTCCATTAATTTAAAACCCAGAATTGCATGTGGTAAAGTATCAGTAACGTTACTCAGCACTGAAGATGGAAAGTCCTCAGCAATGTTCTCATTCTTATCACTGAGAGTTTTCCATCACCAAAATGCTTTACAACATAAACCCATTAATTCTGTCCATGGCTTGGGGGAAAAGACTTGGCATCATCCAAAAGGAAATGATGCCTTTGTGAAGGTGATGGATATGGTGACATTTTCTTCCCTGTCCTGAAAGATCTATTTTTAACAAAGATGAGGTGAAAGGTTTGTTTACCTTAAAGTTGGCATAGAAGAAGCTGGAATCTGTAACGTGACCTCTTCACTTGGCGTTTCAGAGAGCAGGATCCATCTCCGATCTGCACCCC
>NW_020664584.1:13619981-13774400 GCF_002925995.2 Terrapene triunguis
TAAAAACACGAATCCGCTGTGTTAGTCCACTGGATTCAATATCCTGGCAGTAACGGGCATAATGAACAGATCTACCCCAGATGCCAGTCCAGCAAACCACTCACACACCTTGATCTATAGTGACTCAGTGGGAATATGCTGGTATTTACAATTAAACATGTTCTTAAATGCTTTGCTGCCTGGGGGCTGGAGCACTCAGTGCTGGTAGGATCCAGTCTGCTCAATTGATCAAGTGCAGGATTCCCCATCAGGTCCAGGTCCCTGGCACCAAACACTGTGGAACAAATTGTCCCAGAACTGAGCTCAATGGGCAGGTGCTCTTGAGGGAGATATGATGCCTAAACGGCAGAACTGATGCCTAAAATCATTGTTGTCCAATTTCCTCCGGATGCTCATGGCATATCCACAGAGAAGTGGGCACGGCACTACATACACACTTCTGTCCTTCTCTTTAACCGTATTTCCTTATTCCACAGTAGGGCTCACTACATACAGAGACCCAGTCAGGGGAGCATCTTACACCAAAAGTAACAAAGTTTGAAAATACCCTTTGGTTAGCTCCCAGTGGTAGAAACAGTATTACTGGTCACACAATTATCCCGTTTTCATTAAAAACACAAACCAAAAAAGCTGAAAATATTATTTTAGATGGAAATTTACCCTATTAGAACAAATAAATTCTGTATGAAATTTGTAAGTAATGTGGTGGTAATTTTCTTATTATATTGCAGTCAGGGATGAAATCCCATCGCTTAACTCTTTGAAGGATGCTCCTCTAATCTGAAACTGGCTAGAATACAGACAGAGACCAGAATCTTCTCGGATCGTGGCTTAAATTTTAAATTCAAAGTTGATTGACTCCATAACTTAAGGAATATTTTTTAACGGAAGTCATTATTACTGGCTATTTACCATTCACTGTGATCATCTCCCATGTAGAGACCAATAGGAAGGATACAGAAATAATTGGCTTCCTCCTAATGCCCATTGTACATCATGGCCACGCCTTTACCAAACTTCACCCTCTACTCTCCCTAGTCTCCATGATACAGTACGACTGTCCCCTTCCCATCTCTGCAGCCCCTAATGCCCCTTGGCCCTGGGTACATACTTGCTTGTGCAGCCGGCGCTGAAGCTGGTACCTTGGTTTCTACTTTTAGTGAGCTAGCTAGAGTACAGCTAGAGTAGCTACAGGAGATGCTATTCACACCCCTGGCTGCAGTGTAGATGCACCCCATGGTGTCCTGTGTTCTGTCGCACAGGTCAAAGGGTTTCCTTTGGCTTTTCTCTTCCTTTGAATGATGCCTGGGGATGAAATACACTCCATGAAAGGTGTAATCAGGCGTGGACTCACCCCTGTGGCGCCTCCTGCTGGTCATCTCGGGAATTAGCTCACCAGCATCCGGAGCGCCCTCTGCAGGCCAGGTGTCCTGCCTGTCGTTGGCCCCCCGTGTCCCTCCCAGACCCCGGTGCCCTTGGCTTGGGTGCTGCCCCCCTGTCAGTACCCCACTCTCTCTCTCTGGGTCTCCCCACCCAGGTGAACCTCCACCCCCTATCCCAATGTCGCCTCAGTTGTGGCTACTGCCAGTCACCATCTAGCCCCCACGCCCTGGGGCAGACTGCAGTCTATCAGCCAATCATCACCGGAAACAAGGGGTTTGGACTGGCTGCCTTCACCCACCCTCAGGTTGCCCCTCTGCAACCCCAATACCTATATGGGCCTAGGACCTGGCCCTGCAGCCTGGGGAGTTGCTAGCCTAGGGCTTCCCAGCCCCCAAGGCCTTTCCCCAGCCCTGCCTCACTCTAGGTCCCCGGTGAGTTCCATGCAGCTAGGCCTATCTCTCCCTCCTGTCAGAGGGAGACTCCTTTTCTGGCTATCCTGGCCTTCTTATCAGGCTCAGTGGCTCAGTTTAGGGCATGGCCCCAGCTGCAGCAACTTCCCCAATCAGCCGGGGTTTGCCCCTTTACACAGACCCAGCCCTCTGCAGGGCTTTTCCAACCCCTTCATGGCTGGAACAGACATTCACCCCACTACAAAAGGAAAGTTAATTATTCAATTTTCTAATGCTGGCATTTCATGCTGATATTGCAACCCAGTATTTTTAGAATGCAGGCTTCTGATTTTTCAGGGGTGTGTGTGTATATCTAGATGTCTCTCACCCTACCCGGAATAGATGCCCAGTGTTCCAGCTGAGTTCATTTCGCCTGCACCCTCTCACAGAGCACAATCTCCCCTCTTTCTCTGAACTTTGAGCAACGACTAGTTCAAGTCTCCCCCCAGCACAGTAGTACCCACCTGTGGCATCTTATATAGGTCCTGAAAAGGCTGGGTCACGGTTTTGAAGAGGTCTCTCCATCTTCACTTTCTCCCACAGCTGTGATGCTGTAAGACCATGACTCGAAGACCAATGAAGCTCAGGGAAACACGACCTGGGACTACAGCAGGCTTTGGTTCAGGCCCTACCCCAGCCCATGTTATATCTATTTTAACCCAAAGAAATTGACCAATTAGCATGGTCTAAACTTGAATTTCCTGCAAGCTTTCCTCAAAGGCAGCAAGGTGCCCAGATACCAGAGTGATGGGGGCCAGGTAAGGACCTTGGATAGATGTGACCTGACAGGTCTTTCTTTTTTCCAAATTCTACAATTTTGCTTTGGGTTGGGAGTTTAAGAGAGACCAGTGCCCAGTTACCAAACAAACCAACATTGCTTCAAACTCCTTAAGATTCAAGGAGCAGGGAGGAAAGGGTTGATTTACCTCTAAGGCTGGTCAGTCAGCAGCTGAAGTCTCTGTTGTCATCTCCTTACACAGCATTTCTGGCACCGGGATCCAGGATATTCAATTCATTTTCTCTCCCAACTGCATTCACCTACTTCCACGTGCCCAGTAACTAGAACGACAACCTAGAAAAGCTACCGAGGCTCCGTTCCATGTCTCATAATGTGACCTCATACTCTCTGTCAAATGGGGAACATCATTTCTGATTCATTATATATCCTTCTGCGGGGAGAGGCGGTCTCCTGAATCATGTCTGCTGTGGGGAAAGCAACAGGCAAGGGCAAGTTGGTATTTACTAATATTCTCTAAAACTAAACCAGAGTCAAACTTCTAATCTCAAAGGGAGAGTCCTGGAGAGGAAAGAAACTTCTAATCCTAAACAAATCTCTCTCTATTTATTGCTTGAATGCTATGGTGACTGTCAAGAAATAACACACTAATTCTAGATTTTACAGCTGCCTCAGTGATTTAGACATTGAGTTCCCATCCAATTCCCTTAGAAAGATTTGAAAATGTCAGCAGAATTAGCTGATCTTACATTTTCTCCATCCAACCCCCCTGTTGCTGTCCATAGCAAGCGCACATGTACCCAGTTCTAGTGCAATGAACTCACTCAATTAGTTCAGGTAACATTTTAAAAAGCGTCTAAGGCCTGGTCTACACTAGGAGTTTATGTCGAATTTAGCACCGTTACATCGAATTAACTCTGCACTCGTCCACACCACGAAGCTATTTAGTTCGACATAGAGGTCTCTTAAATTCTACTTCTGTACTCCTCCCCAACGAGGGGAGTAGCGCTAAATTCGACATGGCCATTTCGAATTAGGCTAGGTGTGGATGGAAATCGACGCTAATAGCTCCGGGAGCTATCCCACAGTGCACCACTCTGTTGACGCTCTGGACAGCAGTCCGAGCTCGGATGCTCTGACCAGCCACACAGGAAAAGCCCTGGGAAAATTTGAATTCCTTTTCCTGTCTGGGCAGTTTGAATCTCATTTCCTGTTTGGACATCGTGGCGAGCTCAGCAGCACTGGCAACGATGCAGAGCTCTCCAGAAGAGATGGCCATGCAATCTCAGAATAGAAAGAGGGCCCCAGCATGGACTGATCGGGAAGTCTTGGATCTGATCGCTGTGTGGGGCGATGAGTCCGTGCTTTCTGAGCTGCGATCAAAAAGACAGAATGCAAAGATCTACGAGAAGATCTCTAAAGCCATGGCAGAGAGCGGATACAGCCGGGATGCAACGCAGTGCCGCATGAAAATCAAGGAGCTGAGACAAGGCTACCAGAAGACCAAAGAGGCAAACGGACGCTCCGGATCCCAGCCCCAGACATCATGTTTCTACGAGGCACTGCATTCCATCCTAGGTGTGGCCGCCACCACTACCCCACCACTGACCGTGGACTCTGAGGATGGGATATTGTTGATGGCCGCTTCCTCGGACACGTTAGCGGACGGGGAAGATGAGGAAGGAGATGAGGAGGACGAGGCAGTCGACAGCGCTTACAACGCTGATTTCCCTGACAGCCAGGATCTCTTCATCACCCTTACAGAGATCCCCTACCAACCGTCCCCAGGCGTTAACCCGGACACAGAATCAGGGGAAGGATCAGTCAGTAAGTGTTTTAAACATCTAAACATTTATTTTTAACAGCACAGGAATATTAACAATATTAACAATGGGTTTTGCATGATTACTTTGCCCTAGGCGCTTAACGTTTCAGTCCTTGGCAGTGCAACTACTGAAAAAAAATCTAACAATGTCTGGTTTAGCATGATTGTTTTGCCCTAGGCGCTCTACTGTTTAGTCCCTGCCAGTGCAGCTACAGTAAAATCCGGTCTATATGTCCGGGGATAGAGCAGAAATCCTCCTGGGACATCTCGACGAAGCTCTCCTGGAGGTAATTGGAAAGCCTTTGCATCAGGTTCCTGGGGAGAGCGGCCTTATTGGGTCCTCGGTGGTAGGAAACGTTTCCGCGCCAGGAGACAATCAAGTACTCGGGTATCATCGCCTTGCAGAGCATGGCGGCATACGGCCCTGGTCTTTGCAGGCTTTCCCGAAGCATCCGTTCTTTCTCCGTCTCTGAAATCCTCATCAGAGTGATGTCGCTCATGGTGACCTGCTTTGAATTAGGTAGGGGAATGTTAGTATTGGGACTGCTTGCCTGTTCCTTTAAAGAACTGTAACCGGCGGTTTAGAGCCACGCGGTGGAGGCAGGAGAGGAGCAGCATACAGGGATCTTTCCCTGGGACAGCCGCGAGGGGGTGGGACAGGGGCAGAGTTCATGCTTGCCGGATTGCTGGCAGCAGGGACTGGCATTGCTTTGACCGTGAAAGGAGGCTAGTGCTATTATTAAAGTTTTAAGCAGCCACAAGTCTACGGCTTACCATGTCAGCCTGTTACCCAAATTCCGCTGTCCTGTCCCGCTTCTCTGATCTGCACTGGAAGACCCCAGGCACTGAATGCGAAGGCCGAAAATTCGACCTTGTCCTGAGTGCGCATGTGATAGGTGCTGTGCATGGTCTTGTTCACAGAGAAAGACTATGTTCTTTGGTCAACCAAAAATTTATCTTTCTGAGGAATTCACTCCCTTTTTCCCATCCCACAGCTGCGACTGTCTCCCGACCTAGCCTGGCATCACACTCCCAGAGGCTAGCGCAGATTAGGCATAGGAAGAAGAGGACACGGGAGGACATGTTCTCGGAACTTATGGGCTGCTCCCGAGTCCAGGCAGCCCAGCAGACCCAGTGGAGTGAGAACTTGTCACAAATGCACCGATCACACATGGAATGGGAGGAGAGGTGGCGGCAGGAAGACCAGCAGGCGACTCAAACGCTGCTTGGACTAATGAGGGAGCAAACAGACACGCTCCGGCACCTTGTGGATGTTCTGCAGGACAGGAGGCAGGAGGACAGAGCCCCGCTGCAGTCTATCTCTAACCGCCCTCCCCCGCCACAAAGTCCCATACCCCCCTCACCCAAAGTCCCAAGAAGGAGGGGCGGCAGAGTCCGTGAAAACTCTCACTCCACCCCTGCAGACTGCTCAAGTACCAGAAGGCTCTCATTCCCCAAAATTTGATAAGTCCTTTCCTTCCCGCCTCACCCAAGCCCCCGTCCCAGTTTCATCCCCCAGTTTCATGTGTGGTTGCTAATAAAAAATACGTTTCTGTTAATTACTGTTTCCATCATGTTCTATTAGAGGAGAGTCTGTTTGAAAGGGGGGAAGGGGGTTGGTAATTGGACAGGACAGTCACCTTTACCAGGGTACAGACGCGGGGACAGGTTCAGCAGCAGGGCACACACACATTGCAGTCACTAGTTACCCTGGTCAGTCTGGGAGGTGGTTTTCATGTTCTGTGGGGGAGGGGGGGGCTATGTGACTTTGTGGCGGGGGAGGGCGGTTAGAGATCTTATGCAGCCGTCCTTATCCTGGATCACAGAGCCACACAGCAGGGGATCTGTAACCGTCCTCCCCCTGCCACAAAGTCACATAGCCCCCACACACAGAGTCCCGAACAGGAGGGGTGGCAGGCTCCGTTGAAACAACCAGTCCACCAGTGCGGAGCTGGTCATTCCTGGAGTTTAGAAGCATCCTTTGCATCACTACACTACACCCGCTCCCCACCGCAGTCTGCGTCCCAGGTTCAACACTTTCCCGCGAAAAGAGTAATAAAGAAAACGGTGTTCATTAACAAATTTCAAGTGATTTTATTTTTAAACGTGTGTTGGAAGGGGGGGAACGGGGTATGTAACTGGAGAGGATAGTGAACATTTACTGGGTAAAGAAACGGGGGCAGGTTCAGCTTCTCTGTAAACAAACTTAATAGTCACAGGTTACCCTGCTCACTCAGGAACCTATCTTTCAAAGCCTCCCGGATGCACAGCGCGTCCCGCTGGGCTCTTCTAATCGCCCGGCTGTCTGGCTGGGCGTAATCAGCAGCCAGGCTATTTGCCTCAACCTCCCACCCCGCCATAAAGGTCTCCCCCTTGCTCTCACACAGATTGTGGAGCACACAGCAAGCTGCAATAACAATGGGGATATTGGTTTCGCTGAGATCACAGCGAGTCAGTAAGCTTCTCCATCTCCCCTTGAGACGGACAAAAGGACACTCCACCACCATTCTGCACTTGCTCAGCCGGTAGTTGAAGAGTTCTTTTTCAGTGTCCAGGGCGCCTGTATGGGGCTTCATGAGCCAGGGCATTAGCGGGTAGGCTGGGTCCCCGAGGATCACTATAGGCATCTCCACATCCCCAACAGTTATTTTGTGGTCCGGGAAGTAAATACCTTCCTGCAGCCGTCTAAACAGACCAGAGTTCCTGAAAACACGAGCGTCATGAACCTTGCCCGGCCATCTGACGTTGATGTTTGTAAAACGTCCCCTATGGTCCACCAGTGCTTGCAGCACCATTGAAAAGTAGCCCTTTCGGTTAATGTACTGGTTGGCCTGGTGGTCTGGTCCCAGGATAGGGATGTGAGTTCCATCTATAGCCCCACCGCAGTTTGGGAATCCCATCGCGGCGAAGCCATCTATGATGACCTCCATGTTTCCCAGGGTCACTACCTTTGAGAGCAGAAGCTCAACGATTGCGTTGGCTACTTGCATCACAACAACCCCCATGGTAGATTTGCCCACGCCAAAGTGGTTCACGACTGACCGGTAGTTGTCCGGCGTTGCAAGCTTCCAGAGGGCTATGGCCACTCGCTTCTGGACAGTCAGGGCTGCTCGCATCCGGGTGTCCTTGCGCTTCAGGGCAGGGGACAGCAACTCACAAAGTTCAAGGAAAGTTCCCTTACGCATGCGAAAGTTTCGCAGCCACTGGGATTCATCCCAGACCTGCAGCACTATGCGGTCCCACCAGTCCATGCTTGTTTCCCGGGCCCAGAATCGCCATTCCACAACATCAACATGACCCATTGCCACCATGATGTCCTCGGCGCGGGGTCCCGTGCTTTGTGACAGGTCTGTGCCACTCTCGGACTTCAGGTCCTCACCGCGCTGCCGTAGCCTCCTTGCCCGATTTCTCAGCATCTGCCTCTGAAAAAGGTGGATGATAAGGTGCGAGGTGTTGACAACGGCCATAACTGCAGCGATGGTCGCAGCGGGCTCCATGCTCGCAGTGCTGTGGCGTCCACGCTGTCACTGACCAGAAAAGTGCGCGAACTGATTTCCCGCCGGCGCTTTCAGGGAGGGAGGGCGGGAGTGACGGTTGGATGACGACAGTTACCCAAAAGCACCCTCGACACATTTTTTTCCCCAGAAGGCATTGGGGGCTTGACCCAGAATTCCAATGGGCAGCGGGGACTGCGGGAACTGTGGGATAGCTGCCCACAGTGCACCGCTTCCAATGTCGACGCTTGCCCCGTTAGTGTGGACTCACAAAGTCGAATTACTGTCCTTAGTGTGGACACACACGTTCGACTTTGTAATATCGATTCCACATATTCGATTTAAGTAAAATCGAACTACTCTCGTAGTGTAGACATACCCTGAGAAACGTTTGAAAATGGGATTTAGGCTTTTAAATCACTTAGTTTAGTTATTTTTATTGCATGATGATTTTGGTGTAAGATCCACAATACTTAGGGGCTCCTAGAAAACAGTAAAACAGGAGAAGGAACTGATGGAAAACATCACCTGGGAGTGGAAGGATTTCTCAGGATACTGGTTTGTCTGTAAATGTACAGGCTGGGTTTTCCCATTAGAAGCTGATGTTATGCACCCAAATCCTACAGGCAGTGAATGGGAGTTGGGCACCTCACACCCTTAGGTGCCATTGTCAATTACAACTGGACGTGGTGGAGCAGACAGGGTATTGGACTGGGACTCTGGCTCACGATCCCGCTGAGTTGATTGCCTGCCACTAGCTTGCTGAGTGACTCTGAGCAGGTAAGTTCACCTCGTTCTGCCCGACTTTCCCCGGCTATAATGGGAGGAAAAGGGTGTGGAGCTAGGGCTAGAATCACAGAGCTCCCACTTTAGGCACCCGAATCCCAGAATCCGGCCCCCCAGGATTACCAAACCTAGCAGGCACCCAAGTGTTAACAGTAAATGGGTGTAGGTGCCTCTGGACATACCCTCTGCAGCCCCACACCAGGCATCTGGACGCCAAGGCTCCAGAACGATGCACAAACCTGGGGAAGGTGGGCGATCCCCTGCCTGATTTGCCTGCAAGGTCCAGAGGCTTTGGAAAATCCCACTGGGCCTTCAAGTATCTGGAAACAACTGGCCCTAAACCATTGCTGAAAAATGAGCAAATAAGGATAACTGTGCTGGCGTCCTGTGGGTTTCCTTTGGCTTTTTTCTACCTTTGAAAGCAGCCTGGGGATGAAATACACACTAGGAAACAAACGTTAATTGTACAATCACCTAACACTGGAATTCCGGCGGACATTGCAAGCCCATGTTTTTATAACGTAGGCATCATACATTTGTGTGTGTTAGTGTATGTGTATCTAGAAGTCTCGTATCCTACAATGAATGTATACTCAGAATTCCGATTGAGTCCATTTCGCCTGCACCCTCTCACTGTGCACAATAGCCTGTCATTGTCTGAACTCTGAGCAGCCACGAGTTCAAGTCTCCCACCAGCCCAGTGATACCCACATGTGAAATCTTTTAAAGTCCCTAAAAAGACTGGGGTCCCCAGGTTTTGAAAGGTCTCTCCATCTCCCAGGGCGCTAGGAGCAGTGGTTCTCAACCAGGGGTACGTGTAGCCTGGGGGTACACAGAGGTCTTCCACCAACTCATCTAGAGATGTGCCTAGTTTTACAACAAGCTGCATAAAAAGCACTATCAAAGTCTGTACAAACTAAAATTTCATAGAGACTTGTGTATACTGCTCTATAGACTATACACTGAAATGTAAGAACAATATTTATTTTTCAATTTATTTATTTCATAATTATATGGTAATAATGAGAAAGTCAGCAATTTTTCAGTAGCAGTACGCTGTGACAGTTTTGTATTTTTATGTCTGATTTTGTAAGCAAATAGTTTTTAAGCGAGGTGAAACTTGGGGATAAGCAAGACAAATCAGACTCCTGAAAGGGGTACAGTAGTCTGGAAAGGTTGAGAGACACTGTGTAAGAGCAGGACACGAAGCCCAATGAAGCTCAGGGAAACACGACCTGGTACTACACCAGGCTTCGCTTCAGGCCCTACCCCAGCCCATGTTTTATCTATTTTAACCCAAGGAAATTAACCGGTTAGCGTAGTCCAAGCATGAATTTCCTGCAAGCTTTCCTCAGGGCCTCCTGGACCTCTTTGTTTCTCAGACTGTAGATGAGTGGATTGACCAGGGGAGTGAGGACAGCATAGATGACAGAGAGAACTTTCTTGAAGTCATTCAAGATGTCTGTGGTTGGGAACATGTAGACAATCAGCAGAGTTGCATAATAAATGCTCACCACAATGAGGTGGGAGGAGCAAGTGGAAAAGGCCTTTTGCCTCCCAGTAGTGGACGGGATTCTCAGGATGGTGGTGATAATGCTGATGTAGGACATCAAGGTAAGTAGGAATGGGACAAGAGAGAAAAGGAAGCTGAGTATGAAAGCCAACGTTTCCATCAGGTGAGGGTCATTGCAGGACAGCTTTACAAGGGGGATGAGATCACAAAATAAATGGTCAATGCCATTGGGGCCGCAGAATGTTAACTGTGATATCGACAACGTTGTTATACTATTACCTAGGAAGCCACCTATCCAAGAGCCACCTGCAAGCTGGAGGCAGGCCCTGCCACTCATACGGGCTGCATAGTGCAGTGGATTGCATATGGCTAAATATCGATCGTAAGACATCACTGACAGGAGAAGGCATTCTGTACCAAGAAGAGAACCAAATAAATAATATTGTGTGACACACCCATTGAATGAAATAGTCCTGTCCCCAGTCAGGGGACCGGCCAGCATCCTGGGCAGGATGGTGGAGGTGTAGCAGGTCTCCAAGCAGGACAAGTTCCCCAGGAAGAAGTACATGGGGGTGTGAAGGTGTCGATCAGCCACAACTAGCGCCATGATGAGGATGTTCCCGGTCACGGTCGCGATGTAGATCACTAGGAACAGCAGGAAGAGAAGAATCTGCAGTTCTGGAAGGTCCCCGAATCCCAGGAGGATGAATTCTGTGATGGACGTTTGGTTTCCCTGCTCTGGGTTTGCCATGGGGTGCATCTATGGGAAACAAATGAACTTTGTGACATAAATGAAGAACATTCATTCCACTTTTCCTTTTTAAAAATGTATTTATCTATTTTTAATTTAATATTTAGCATATTTTTATTTTACATTACATTGCATATTATAGTTATTTACATTTATTTCTATTCATTTTTATATTTTATTTCATAAAGCTCTATACAATAATTCTTTTCCTAAACAAAACCGTGTAGAAATTGATCTGTTCCCCTGGAACATTTTGATCTCTATCAACAAAACATTTTTTTCATCAAAAATGCCGATCAGAATTTTTTATCAGCTTTACATTTTTGTCTTTATCTTTGGTTAAAAGTAATATTTAATCCTCTCTCTCTCTCTCTCTAGTCTGCCATTACTGTCTTTCCCCATTACTGATCCTAGAGAGACAAGTTGGGTGAGGTCATATCTTTTCCCGGACTGATTTATTAATCTTTATTAACTGTTCAGTAAGGCCCTGATACTGCACAGAGTTATGCACAAGGTTAATTTTACACCCCGGAAATAATTCTGTTCCGTTTGATACTTTTTCGCTGACATCTACAATCTACTGACTTAATGGATGGGGCCCCTTTACGTTGGTAAAGGTCGATATCTGCTGATACAACCAAACCAACAACAGAAACTATCAGGAAGAGTGGGCATTAGTGCAGCCTCTATCTGCACCTTGCAGCTGCAGGGATTGTGTGACCAGTCCCATCGCCGGGCAGGGACCCCTCTGTACCCAGCTGTCATGGGAGTGAATGAGCATGGCTGGGACAGCAGAGCTGCAGAGGGATCCCTGCACGGTCACATGACTGGCGACACCCATCCCTGCAGGCGCAAGATGCGGGGAAGGCTGCAGCCCTGGCAGGCCTGGGCTGTGAGGAGGAGGGTGAGTTCCTGGCTGTGGGGGAGGCCACCCCGCTGCCGAATGGCTTCTGCCCATCGATGGAGCAGCTCAACAATGAGGTGACCACTCCCATGGCCGGGGGCTCACCGCCATCTTCCTCCTGCACCCAGCCCTGGCCATGGATCTCTGCTGCACTGGCCAAGAGCAGCCGCCATCCCTGCCCCTTGTGCCCTGGTATCTTGGATCTCTCGGCCGGTCAGGAACCCCCCACTTCCCCTCTGGCAGTGCTGCCCTCACCCTGACTCACACCTTAGCCCCCGCTGAGCTTCCTGAGACTGTAAAAATTAATAGTTAAAAATTGGGGGGAAAAACCTTAAAGATAAAATAATCCCAATATTAACCCTCTAACGGGAGAAACAAAAACAATTTGTGGCTACTCTACTTATAGCCAGCGTCTGCCCCCTGAGGACCGAGCACAGCAGGCCAAAAGCAGCTCCGTTTTCCCCACGGCAGATCACTCAATGTTCCATGAGGAGGGAGCTGCCACGGAGGGCACAACTCTGTTGGGGTGAGGAGGGGAGTTTAGAGAGGAACGAAGGCTTCTCCCATGTTTAAAGCACTGGCCTTGGACTTGGCAGATGTTGGTTCATTTCCCTGCTTCTTCACCAGCTCCTTGTGTGACTTTCAGGCCAGATTTCCAAAGACCGGTATGTACCTAACAACGCGCATGGGTACCTGAGTAGGGGCCGTACCTAACACCCATCGGTTTCCAATCCTGCTGGGGGGTCTGTGTCTTGAGGTCCCAAGAAACCTCCATAAATCTGCCCCTCTGGGTGCCAGGTCCTGTCTGTAAAGCAGGGGTAATTGCATCACATAGGGGTCATGGGAGGATAGATGCATTCAAGGCAGTGAGGTGCCAAGATACCAGGGTGATGGAGGCCAGATAAGGAGCTAGGACAGATGTGACCTGACAAGTCTTTCCTTTTTCCAAAAAACGTAATTTTGCTTTGGGTTGGGAGTTTAAGAGAGACCAGTGCCCAGTTCCCCTTGGATTCCAGTGGAATTAGTTACCGAACACACCAACATTGCTTCAAACTCCTTAAGATTCATGGATCAGGGAGGAAAGGGTTGATTTACCTCTAAGGTGGGTCTGTCAGCAGCTGGAGTCTCGGTTGTCACCTCCTCATGCAGCATTTCAGGGACCAGGATCCAGTTTTTTCAGCTCATTTTCTCTCCACACTGCATTCACCTACTTCCGCATTTCCAGTACCTAGAAAGACAACCTAGAAAAGCTACTGAGGCTCCGTTCCATGTCTGGTAACATTACCCTGTGCCTCAGACCCTCTGTCAAATGGGGAACGTCTTTTCTGATTCATTATATATCCTTCTGCGGGGAGAGGCGGTCTCCCGAGGCACGTATGCTGTGGGGATAGCAATAGACAAGGGGAAGTTGGTATTTACTGACATTTTCTAAAACTAAACCAGCATCAAACTTCTAATCTCAAAGGGAGAGTCCTGGAGAGGGAAGAAACTTCTGCTCCGGAAACAAATCTCTCTCTCTATTGCGTGAATGTTATGGTGACTGTTAAGAAATAACACACTAATTCTAGATTTTACAGCTGCCTCAGTGATTTAGATGCTGAGTTCCCATCCAATTCCCTTAGAAAGGTTTGAGACTGTCAGCAGAGTTAGGTGATCTTACATTTTCTCCAACTAACCCCCCTGTTACCCTCTATAGCAAGCAAACATGCACCCAGTCCCCATCCAATGAGCTCATTCAATTAATTCAGTTAACTTTTTTTTAAAAGTCTAAGTGATTTAGAAGCCTACATCCTATTTTCAAAAGTTTCTCAGTTGCTAAATCATAGCAACCTAAATCTCACTGAAAGGCAATGGGACTTAGCCTCCTATGTCAGTTTTGAAGTTTGCTTAAGTGTTTTTGAAAATGTGAACCTTAGCTCAATGCCTCCTGGTCAGTCATTTCTGAAACAAGGAAGTGCAGGCTGCTGCTCAGATAAAATGCAGGTGCAAGAGGGTGCTTCACATATTTAGGTTTCAGAGTGGTAGCCGTGTTAGTCTGTATCAGTAAAAAGAACGAGGAGTACTTATGGCACCTTAGAGACTTACAAATTTATGTGAGCATAAGCTTTTGTGGGCTAAAACCCACTTCATTGGATGCATGTAGTGGAAAATACAGTAGGAAGATATATATATATATATACAGAGGACATGAAAAAATGGGTGTTGCCATACTAACTATAACGAGAGTAGTCAGTTAAGGTGGGCTATTATGAGTGGGAGAAAAAAAAACTTTTGTAGTGATAATCAGGATGGCCCATTTCCAACAGTTGACAAGAAGGTGTGAGTAACAGTAGGGAAAAAATGAGCATGGGGAAAGACTTTTTACCCATCCCCTCCCAGTCTTTATTCAAGCCTAATTTAATGGTGTCCAGTTTGAAAATTAATTCTAATTCTGCAGTTTCTCATTGGAGTCTGGTTTTGAAGTTTTTTTGTTGGAGTATTGTGACTTTGCGGTCTGTAATTGAGTGACCAGGGGGGTTGAAGTGTTCTCTGACTGGTTTTTGAATGTTATAATTCTTGACATCTGATTTGTGTCCATTTATTCTTTTGCGTAGAGACTGTCCAGTTTGGCCAGTGTACAAAGCAGAGGGGCATTGCTGGCACATGATGGCATATATCACATTGGTAGATCTGCAGGTGAACGAGCCTCTGATAGTGTGGCTGATGTGATTAGGTCCTATGATGGTGTCCCCTGAATAGATACATGGACAGAGTTGGCAACAGGCGTTGTTGGAAGGATAGGTTCCTGGGTTAGTGTTTTTGGTGTGTGGTGTGTGGTTGCTGGTGAGTATTTGCTTCAGGTTGGGGGGCTGTCTGTAAGCGAGGACTGGCCTGTCTCCCAAGATCTGTGAGAGTGAGGGATTGTCCTTCAGGATAGGTTGTAGATCCTTGATGATACACTGGAGAGGTTTTATTTGGGGGCTGAAGGTGACGTCTAGTGGTGTTCTGTTGCTTTCTTTGTTGGGCCTGTCCTGTAGTAGGTGACTTCTGGGTACTCTTCTGGCTCTGTCAATTTGTTTCTTCACTTCAGTAGATGTTTGTCTCTGTCTGAGGGGCTGGAGCAAATGTGGTTGTATCTCAGAGCTTGGCTGTAGACAATGGATCGTGTGTTGTGGTCTGGATGAAAGCTGGAGGCATGTAGGTAAGTACAGTGGTCAGTAAGTTTCCGGTATAGGGTGGTGTTTATGTGATCATCACTTATTAACACTGTAGTGTCCAGGAAGTGGATCTCTTGAGTGGACTGGTCCAGGCTGAGGTTGATGGTGGGATGGAAATTTCTGAAATCATGGTGGAATTCCTCAAGGGCTTCTTTTCCATGGGTCCAGATGATGAAGATGTCATCAAAGTAGCGGAACTAGAGTAGGGGCGTTAGGAGATGAGAGCTGAGGAAGCATTGTTCTAAGTCAGCCATAAAAAAATTGGCATACTGTGGGGCCATGCGGGTACCCATAGCAGTGGGGGGTAATGTACACAATAAAGACCAAACTCCCATGATTGCTATGAGAATTTGGCACCTAACTCCCTTAGGCTTCTTGGAAAGGCCCATACCATGGAAGCACGGAAGTCAGAGACCTGAGATTATAAAATACAAATAATTTCTTCCCATTCCCAGAAAAGTTTCAGGGTCACAAGCACCTTCGGTGCCACAGCACTTAATACAAATTATGAAATTTTGATCCAGAACTGTAGGTCTCTAATTGGTCTGTTAGCATTTGAGAACCAAGGAATAGCACTGATTCCATCCCGTGAAGGACACTGTTCTACATTCACACTAGACAGTTCATGGGCCAGTTCCAGTACAGTCAATATAATCATTTGAGTTGTGTGTATTGCAAAGGATAGAAATATACACTTATCTCTGAAAGCAAAACCAACTAGGAGATTGTATTCTCCTTCCATAATTTGTTCCCTATCCATGCAGCAAGGTCTCATTCCAATTAATCCCCAGTGTGAAAAATTTTGTGTAAAGCTTTGTTGTTTAAGATGTCCAAATGTTAAACATTTGTTGCTCACATAATTGTATTTTGGAAAAAGGGGTTTGTTTCTTTCTTTGTTTTTTTAATTGATCTCTGGGAAAAATATTGCTGTCAGGCCTGGGTGGCGCATATCGTAGGCTGGGGGAAGCTAACCCTCCCCAAACACTCCAGTATGGCCCCGCCCATGCTCCACCCTGACGGCCCCTCCCAGGGCTTGCGAGAGGTGAAGTATTGCGTCCTAGAGGCGCCCGGGGGTGGTATGTAATTGTCCCAGGTCACTGGGTGGGGGCTCGAGCCGGTTTTGCATTGCATTATTGAAACAGAACCCCTAGATACTGAACCCAGCCCTTGTTGCTGCCAACTCAGAGGGGCAGAAGGGTTACATAAGCAAGGTAAGAGAAGCAATTCTTTCACTCTATACCACGCTGATAAGGCCTCAACTGAAGTATTGTGTCCTGTTCAGGAAAGATGGGGACAAATTGGAAAAAGTCCGGAGAAGAGCAACAAAAATGATTAAAAGTCCAGAAAACATGACCTATGAGGGAAGATTGGGTTTGTTTAGTCTGGAGAAGAGAAGACTGAGGGGACATGACAAGTGTTTTCAAGTACATAAAAGTCATTACAAGAAGCATGGGGAAAAGTTTTTCTCCTTAACTTCTTAGGATAGGACAAAATGCAATGGGCTTAAAGTGCAGCAAGGGCGCTGTAGACTGGACATTAGGAAAAGATGGTGGGATCTCCACCATTGGAGGTTTTAAGAACAGTCCAAATACCTGTGAGGAACGGTTTGATAATGACATCGTCCTGCCTTGAGTTCAGAGGACAGGACTACATCATAGAATCATAGAAGATTAGGGTTGGAAGACACCTGAGGAGGTCATCTAGTCCAACCTCCTGCTCACAGCAGGACCAACACCAATTAAATCATCCCAGCCAGGGCTTTGTCAAGCCGGGCCTTAAAAACCTCTAAGGATGGAGATTCCACCACATCCCTAGGTAACCCATTCCAGTGCTTCACCATCCTCCTAGTGAAATAGTGTTTCCTGATATCCAACCTAGACCTCCCCCACTGCAACTTGAGACCATTGCTCCTTGTTCTGTCATCTGCCACCACTGAGAACAGCCGAGCTCCATCCTCTTTGTAACCCCCCTTCAGATAGTTGAAGGCTGCTATCAAATCACCCTCACTCTTCTCTTCTGCAGACTAAACAAGCCCAGTTCCCTCAGCCTCTCCGTGTAAGTCATGTGCTCCAGCCCCCTAATCATTTTCGTTGCCCTCCGCTGGACTCTCCAATTTGTCCACATCCTTTCTGTAGTAGGGGACCCAAAACTGGACACAATACTCCAGATGTAGCCTCACAAGGGCACACTGCTGACTCATTTCCAGCTTCTCATACACTGTAATCCCCAGGTCCTTTTCTAGAGAACTGCTGCTTAGCTAGTCGGTCCCCAGCCTGTAGCAGTGCATGGGATTCTTCCGTCCTAAGGGCAGGACTCTGCACTTGTCCTTGTTGAACCTCATCAGATTTCTTTTGGCCCAATCCTCCAATTTGTCTAGGTCATCTGCACCATATCCCTACCCTCCAGCATATCTATCTCTCCCAGCTTATTGTCATCTGCAAACTTGCTGAGGGTGCAATCCATCCCATCATCCAGATCATTAATAAAGATGTTGAACAAAACCGACCCCTGGGGCACTCTGCTTGATACCGGCTGCTAACTAGACATGGAGCTGTTGATCACTACCCGTTGAGCCCAACAATCTAGCCTGCTTTCTATCCACCTTATAGTCCATTCATCCAGACCATAGTTTTTTAATTTGCTGGCAAGAATACTGTGAGACCGTATCAAAAGCTTTGCTAAAGTCAAGGTATATCACATCCTCCACTTTCCCCATATCCACAGAGCCAGTTATCTCATTATGGAAGGCAATCAAGTTGGTCAGGCATGACTTGCCCTTGGTGAATCCATGTTGACTGTTCCTGATCACCTTCTCCTCCTCCAAGTGCTTCGAAATGGATTACTTGAGGACCTGCTCCATGATTTTGCCCAGGACTGACGTGAGGCTGACCGGTCTGTAGTTCCCCGGGTTCTCTTTCTTCCCTTTCGTAACTTTAGTGCCCTCATGACCAAGATGGAGTCTGCTCTGCAGGCAGCTCTGGCCAAGAGACAGCGCGCACAAGAATGCAGCAGGGAAAATCCCTTCCACCCCAGTGGCACCTGTTCCAACCCCCCCAGAGTGAACACACCCACCCACAGGAAAAGTACAATGGATACAAAAAAGGGAAATATTTATTTACAGAGGGATGAGAGGAGAAAAACAATGAGGGGAAATATAGGGGGAGCAGCAGAACAGGGTTGCATCCAAACCAAGGCCCCATGAGCCCTGTGGTAGCACAATCTGGAAGGGCAGACACTGAGCAATGTATCTGCACACAGAGTTCAGGAGTCCCGAGCAAAGTTCCAGTCCAGTGGTGAGTCTTGGGTGATCCTGGTCATCTTCAGCGCCAGTGAACTTTCCCCCAACAAACCCTTCCGGGGCCCTCTTCTGCTGCTCTCTGTAAAGCCACACAGAGCCACCACCTCCCCACTTAGGCCTGGTCTACACTAGGCATTTATGTCGAATTTAGCGCCGTTCCATCGAATTAACCCTGCACCCGTCCACACCACGAAGCTATTTAGTTCGACAGAGAGGTCTCTTAAATTCGACTTCTCTACTCCTCCCCAACGAGGGGAGTAGCGCTAAATTCGACATGGCCATGTCGAATTAGGCTAGGTGTGGATGGAAATCGACGCTAATAGCTCCGGGAGCTATCCCACAGTGCATCACTCTGTTGATGCTCTGGAAAGCAGTCCGAGCTCGGATGCTCTGACCAGCCACACAGGAAAAGCCCCGGGAAAATTTGAATTCCTTTTCCTGTCTGGGCAGTTTGAATCTCATTTCCTGTTTGGACATCGTGGCGAGCTCAGCAGCACTGGCAACAATGCAGAGCTCTCCAGCAGAGATGGCCGTGCAATCTCAGAATAGAAAGAGGGCCCCAGCATGGACTGATCGGGAAGTCTTGGATCTCATCGCTGTGTGGGGCAATGAGTCCGTGCTTTCCGAGCTGCGCTCCAAAAGACGGAATGCAAAGATCTACGAGAAGATCTCTAAAGCCATGGCAGAGAGAGGATACAGCCGGGATGCAACGCAGTGCCGCGTGAAAATCAAGGAGCTGAGACAAGGCTACCAGAAGACCAAAGAGGCAAACGGACGCTCCGGATCCCAGCCCCAGACATCCCATTTCTACGAGGCACTGCATTCCATCCTAGGTGCGGCCGCCACCACTACCCCACCACTGACCGTGGACTCTGAGGATGGGATATTGTCAACAGCCGGTTCCTCAGACATGTTAGCGGACGGGGAAGATGAGGAAGGAGATGAGGAGGACGAGGCAGTCGACAGCGCTTGCAAAGCTGATTTCCCCGACAGCCAGGATCTCTTCATCACCCTTACAGAGATCCCCTACCAACCATCCCCAGCCGTTAACCCGGACACAGAATCAGGGGAAGGATCAGTCAGTAAGTGTTTTAAACATCTAAACATTTATTTTTAACAGAACAGGAATATTAACAATACCAACAATGGGTTTCTCATGATTAGTTTGCCCTAGGCGCTTAACGTTTCAGTCCTGGGCAGTGCAACTATTGAAAAAAAATCTACCAATGTCCGGTTTCGCATGATTGTTCTGCCCAAGCCGCTCTACTGTTTAGTCCCTGCCAGTGCAGCTACAGTAAAATCCGGTCTATATGTCCGGGGATAGAGCAGAAATCCTCCTGGGACATCTTGACGAAGCTCTCCTGGAGGTAATTGGAAAACCTTTGCATCAGGTTCCTGGGGAGAGCGGCCTTATTGGGTCCTCGGTGGTAGGAAACGTTTCCGCGCCAGGAGACAATCAAGTACTCCGGGATCATTGCCCTGCAGAGTATGGCGGCATACGGCCCTGGTCTTTGCAGGCTTTCCCGAAGCATTCTTTCTTTATCAGTGTCTGAGATCCTCATCAGGGTGATGTCACTCATGGTGACCTGCTTTGAATTAGGTAGGGGAACGTTAGTATTCGGACTGCTTGCCCGTTCCTTTACAGAACTGTAACCGCCGGTTTACAGCCATGCGGTGGAGGGTGAGGCGGGAGAGGGGCGGCATACAGGGATCTTTCCCTGGGACAGCCGCGAGGGGGTGGGACAGGGGCAGAGTTCATGCTTGCCGGATTGCTGGCAGCAGGGACTGGCATTGCTTTCAATGTGAAAGGAGGCCAGTGCTACTATTAAAGTTTTAAGCAGCCACAAGTCTACGGCTTACCATGTCTGACTGCTACACAAATTCCAGTGTCCTGCCCCGCTTCTCAGATCTGCAGTGCAAGACCCCAGGCACTGAATGCGAAGGCCAAAAATTCGACCTTGTCCTGAGTGCGCATGTGATAGGTGCTGTGCATGGTCTTGTTCACAGAGAAAGACTATGTTCTTTGTTCACAACTACATTTATCTTTCTGAGGAATTCACTCCCTTTTTCCCATTCCCACAGCCACAGCTGCGACTGTCTCCCAACCGAGCCTGGCATCACACTCCCAGAGGCTAGCGCCGATTAGGAGTAGGAAGAAGAGGACACAGGAGGACATGTTCTCGGAACTTATGGGCTGCTCCCGAGCCCAGGCAGCACAGCAGACCCAGTGGAGGGAGAACTTGTCCCAAATGCACCGATCACACATGGAACGGGAGGAGAGGTGATGGCAGGAAGACCAGCAGGCGACTCAAACGCTGCTTGGACTAATGAGGGAGCAAACGGACACGCTCCGGCGCCTTGTGGATGTTCTGCAGGAACGGAGGCAGGAGGACAGAGCCCAGCTGCAGTCTATCTGTAACTGCCCTCCCCCGCCACCAAGTCCCATACCCCCCTCACCCAAAGTCCAAAGAAGGAGGGGCGGCAGAGTCCGTGAAAACTCTCACTCCACCCCTGCAGACTGCTCAAGTACCAGAAGGCTCTCATTCCCCAAAATTTGACAAGTCCTTTCCTTCCCGCCTCACACAAGCCCCCGTCCAAGTTTCACCCCCCAGTTTCATGTGTAGTTGCTAATAAAAAATACGTTTCTGTTAATTACTGTTTCCATCATGTTCTTTTGGAGGAGAGTCTGTCTGAAGGGGGGGAAGGGGGTTGGTAATTGGACTGGACAGTCACCTTTAGCAGGGTACAGAGGCGGGGGCAGGTCCAGCAGCAGGGCACATACACAGTGCAGTCACTAGTTGCCCTGGTCAGTCTGGGAGGTGGTTTTCATGTTCTGTGGGGGCGGGAGGTTGCTCTGTGACTTTGTGGCGGGGGAGGGCAGTTACAGATCTTATGCAGCGGTCCTTATCCTGGATCACAGAGCCATGCAGCAGGGGATCTGTAACCATCCTCCCCCTGCCACAAAGTCACATAGCCCCCACATACACACAGTCCCGATTAGGAGGGGTGGCAGGCTCCATTGAAACAACCAGTCCACCACTGCGGAGCCTGGCATTCCTGGAGTTTAGAAGCGTCATTTGCATCAGTACACTACACCCGCTCCCCACCACAGTCTGCGTCCCAGGTTTAAAACATTCCCGCGAAAACAGTAATAAAGAAAACGGTGGTCATTAACAAAATAGAAGTGATTTTATTTTTAAACGTGTGTTGGAAGGGGGTGAAGGGGGTATGTAACTGGAGAGGATAGTCAACATTAACTGGGTAAAGAAACGGGGGCATGTTCAGCTTCTCTGTACACAAACTTGAAAGTCACAGGTTACCCTGCTCACTCAGGAACCTAGCTTTCAAAGCCTCCCGGATGCACAGCGCGTCCCGCTGGGCTCTTCTAATCGCCCGGCTGTCTGGCTGGGTGTAATCAGAAGCCAGGCTATTTGCCTCAACCTCCCACCCCGCCATAAAGGTCTCCCCCTTGCTCTCACACAGATTGTGGAGCACACAGCAAGCTGCTATAACAATGGGGATATTGGTTTCGCTGAGATCACAGCGAGTCAGTAAGCTTCTCCATCTCCCCTTGAGACGGCCAAAAGCACACTCCACCACCATTCTGCACTTGCTCAGCCGGTAGTTGAAGAGTTCTTTTTCAGTGTCCAGGGCGCCAGTATAGGGCTTCATGAGCCAGGGCATTAGCGGGTAGGCTGGGTCCCCGAGGATGACTATAGGCATCTCCACATCCCCAAGAGTTATTTTGTGGTCCGGGAAGTAAATACCTTCCTGCAGCCGTCTAAACAGACCAGAGTTCCTGAAAACGCAAGCGTCATGAACCTTGCCCGGCCATCCAACGTTGATGTTTGTAAAACGTCCCCTATGGTCCATCAGTGCTTGCAGCACCATTGAAAAGTAGCCCTTTCGGTTGATGTACTGGCTGGCCTGGTGGTCCGGTCCCAGGATAGGGATGTGAGTTCCATCTATAGCCCCACCGCAGTTTGGGAATCCCATCGCGGCGAAGCCATCTATGATGGCCTGCGCGTTTCCCAGGGTCACTACCTTTGAGAGCAGTAGCTCAACGATTGCGTTGGCTACTTGCATCACAACATCCCCCACGGTAGATTTGCCCACGCCAAAGTGGTTCGCGACTGACCGGTGGCTGTCTGGCGTTGCAAGCTTCCAGAGGGCTATGGCCACTCGCTTCTGGACAGTCAGGGCTGCTCGCATCCGGGTGTCATTGCGCTTCAGGGCAGGGGACAGCAAGTCACAAAGTTCAAGGAAAGTCCCCTTCCGCATGCGAAAGTTTCGCAGCCACTGGGATTCATCCCAGACCTGCAGCACTATGCAGTCCCACCAGTCCGTGCTTGTTTCCCAGGCCCAGAATCGCCATTCCACAACATCCACATGACCCATTGCCACCGTGATATCCTCTGCGCTGGGTCCAGTGCGTTCTGACAGGTCTGTGCTACTCTCAGACTTCAGGCCCTCACTGCGGTGCCGTAGCCTCCTCGCCTGATTTATCTGCATCTGCCTCTGGGAAAGGTGGATGATAAGCTGCGAGGCGTTGACAACGGCCACAACTGCAGCGATGATCGCAGCGGGCTCCATGCTCGCAGTGTTGTGGCGTCCGCGCTGTCACTGACCAGAAAAGTGCGCGAACTGATTTCCCGCCGGCGCTTTCAGGGAGGGAGGGCGGGAGTGACGGACAGATGACGACAGTTACCCAAAAGCACCCTCGACACATTTTTTTACCCAGAAGGCATTGGCGGCTCGACCCAGAATTCCAATGGGCAGCGGGGACTGCGGGAACTGTGGGATAGCTTCCCACAGTGCACCGCTTCCAATGTCGACGCTTTCCCCGTTAGTGTGGACTCACAAAGTCGAATTACTGTCCTTAGTGTGGACACACACGTTCGACTTTGCAATATCGATTCCACATATTCGATTTAAGTAAAATCGAACTACTCTCGTAGTGTAGACATACCCTTAACTAGCTAGCAACCTCCCTCCTTGTTCCCAATACAGAGTCACAAGCCCCAGTACTCACAGCCGCATGCAGCTCTGGGCAGCCGTGATACTGGGTCCAGCTCTGGCCTGTCCTTCTCGGCAATTCCTCCCTGGCACAGTGCTCCTCCTGGCTCCTGTGCTGGGGTGTCCCCGATCGGCCCTGTCCTTCCCAGGCTTCAGGCAGGTTCTCTGCTGCTTCACTGTGTGAGGGCCTGTGGGCTGCTGCCTCTCTCTCCAGGGGAGCTCCAGAGCCACACCCCTGAGTTTCCCTCCTTTCTCTCACTGCTCCCTCTCCCCCAAAGAAAAAGATTTAAAGGAGCCATGCTCTCTAAACCCCAAAGGGGTTACACTTTTTTAAAGATGGGCACTACGTTAGCCTTTTTCCAATAGTCTGGGACCTCCCCCGATCGCCATGAGTTTTCAAAGATAATGGCCAATGGCTCTGCAAGCACAATATAAATCCTAAATCTAAATTCGCCAATAAGGTCTAAATCCAATTTATCCATGTGTGCATATGTGTGTGCATGCATATGTGTGTGGCGTGTGTATGCATGCATGTGCATATGTGTGCGTATGTGTGCGTGAGTGCATGCATGCATGTAAATATGTGTGCATCGTGTGTGTGTATGTGTGCATGTGCATACATATATGTGTGCATGCGTGTGAGTGTGTGCTTATGTTTGCATATGTGTGCGTGTTGGTGTGTGTATCTTGTCCACACGTATGCATGTGTGTATGTGTGCATGTGTGTGTGTGCACATGCGTACGTGTGTCTGGGTAAGTGTGCCTGTGCGTATGCGTGAATGTACCTATGCATGTGTGCATGTATGTGTGTATGTATATGTGCGGGTATGTGTGTGTGCGTATGTGTGTGTGCATGTGTGCGCGCATGTGTGTGTATGTGTCCGTTTGCATATGCGTGCATGTGCGTATGTGTGCTTGTATATATGCGTGTTTGTGTGTGTGTATCTAGAAGTCTCTCACCCTACAATAAATGGATGCCCAGTGTTACAGCTGAGTCCATTTCACCTGCACCCTCTCACTGAGCACAATCGCGGGTCTTTGTCTGAACTCTGAGCAGCCACAAGTTCAAGTCTCCCACCAGCCCAGTGAAACCCACCTGTGGAATCTGATACAGGCCCTAAAAAGACTGGGGTACCAGGTTTTGAGAGGTCTCGCCCAGGGCTGTCAGAGCAGTGGTTCTCAACAAGGGGCAAGTGTAGCCTGGGGGTACGCAGAGGTCTTCCAGGGGGTACATCAGCTCATCTAGGGATTTGCCTCGTTTTACAACAGGCTACAGAAAAAGCACAAGCAAAGTTCATACAAACTAAAATTTCATGCAGACAATGACTTGTATATTCTGACTATACACTGAAATGTAAGTACAATCTTTATATACCAGTTGATTTATTTCATAATTATATGGTAAAAATGAGACAATCAGCAGTTTTTCAGTAGTAGTGTGCTGTGACAGTTTTGTATTTATACAAATATTTTTATGTCTGATTTTGTAAGCAAGCAGTTTTTAAGTGAGGTGAAACTTGGGGATACGCAAGAGAAATCAGACTCCTGAAAGGGGTACAGTAGTCTGGAAAGGTTGAGTGACACTGTGTAAAAGCAGGACATGAAGCCCAGTGAAGCTCAGGGAAACAGGACTGGGACTACAGCACGCTTCACTTTAGGCCCTACCCCAATCCATGTTATATCTATTTTAACCCAAGGAAATTGACCGGTTTGCATGGTCCAAGCATGAATTTCCTGCAAGCTTTCCTCAGGGCCTCCTGGACCTCTTTGTTTCTCAGGCTGTAGATGAGGGGATTGACCAGGGGAGTTAGGACGGTGTAGATGACAGAGAGAACTTTCTTGAAGTTGCTCAGGATATCTGTGGTTGGGAACATATAGACAATCAGCAGAGTTGCATAATAAATGCTCACCACAATGAGGTGGGAGGAGCAGGTGGAAAAGGCCTTTTGCCTTCCGGTGGTGGATGGGATTCTCAGGATGGTGGCAATGATGCAGATGTAGGACATCATGATAAGTAGGAATGGGACCAGTGAGAAAAGAAAGCTGAGTGTGAAAGCCAGCGTTTCCATCAAGTGTGGGTCATTGCAGGAGAGATTTACAAGGGGGATAAAATCGCAAAAGAAATGATCAATAACGTTGGGGCCACAGAATGTTAACTGAGATATCGACAGTGTTAATATGCCACTGCATAGGAAGCCACCTATCCAAGAGCCACCTGCAAGCTGGAGGCAGGCCCTGCCACTCATATGGGCTGCATAGTGCATTGGATTGCATATCGCTAAATACCGATCGTAGGACATCACTGACAGGAGAAGGCATTCTGTAACCACCAGAGAACAAATGAAATAATATTGTGTGAGGCAGAGACTAAACAAAATAGTCCTGTCCCCAGTCAGGAGACTGGCCAGCACCTTGGGTAGGATGGTGGAGGTGTAGCAGGTCTCCAAGCAGGACAAATTCCCCAGGAAGAAGTACATGGGGGTGTGAAGGTGCTGATCAGCCACAACTAGCGCAAAGATAAGGATGTTCCCAGCCACGGTCGCGATGTAGATGACGAGAAACAGCAGGAAAAGAAGAGTTTGTAGCTCAGGGAGATTCCCAAATCCTACCAGGATGAATTCCGTGAGAACTGTTTGATTCCCCCACTCTGGGTTCGCCATGAGGTCCAACTAGGGGAAAGAAACCAACATTTACAATGGAATCTGAAGAGGATACATTTTCATCATGCTTTAGCATCAATTTAGTTCCATAAATATTCCATAAGGCCCCTCATCCTGTGGGGACAGTGAAGAACCAAGACTCTGGAGGCAAATTTCCTATTTAGATCTTTGAGATTCCATTATCACCTGCCCTCCGCTCAGTTAAGAGATCGGTGCAGGTAGAAAGCCACACACCCCGCTGGGCATATTTATGTCAAAACTGGCAAAGCCATTTTGTATTAGTCTTTTGTAACTTCAACAAGTGGTCCCCATGGCTCACCACGGTGGACTGTGACTTGTTGCACTGCAAACATATTATCGGTTCATCTAACGGATAACAGGCTCTATTGGACTCAGCCAAGAGGAGGGGACTGTGATCAACACAGTATCAAAGCAAGTTACGTTAGTCTCCATGAGACAAGGTCCAGCCCTTTCCTGCTTTTATTCTTTTTCCATTTTTTGACATTCTCCTGGACCTCTCCAGAGAGAGAGGGAGAGAGACACTTGTGGTGTTTAGATGTTGCTTGTAATTATTAGAACTGGGAGCACTGTCTGTTGGGAGTCTGGAAGGACAGGAAACAGGAAGGAGCAGGGAGGAGTTGAGGAGGCTGAGTGAGAGTTAGAGTGTGCAGCAGCAGATGGTAAAGAGGTTTCCACTGTAAAAATAAAGTCCTGTTGAAGTTTGTTAGTACCTTGCCTGGTTGATACAACATTTTGGTGAAGAGGATGGATCTTCTGCCTCTGAACCCACCTGCATCCTTTCTGCAAAGCCCAGGTGAGCCTCCAGTTGCTTTTACTGTCTGGATCCATATGTTTGAGACTTACCTGCTTGCAATCAGCGCTACAGAGATTTCTGAAGTAAGAAAGCGTGCTCTGCTAATCCACTGCCTTGGAGCAGAAGGGCAGCGTATATTTTACACTTTTCCCCTTGCAGATGATAAATATGAGACTGCACTCACTGCATTAAAGACCTTTTTTGTGCCAAAAGTGAATGTTGTAGCTAATCGCTACAGATTTTGCCAGTGTGAGCAGAAACCAGGGGAGACTATAATGCAGTATATTGCTTCCCTGAAGAGTCTGATTGTAACTTGTGACTTTGGGAATATGGCAGATAATATGATCAGAGACCAGCTCATTGAAAACAACCATGCTTCGTGTAAGGGTATGTCTACACTACGAAATTAGGTCGAATTAATAGAAGCTGGTTTTATAGAAATCGGTTGTATACAGCCGACTGTGTGTGTCCCCACATAAAATGCTCTAAGTGCATTAGTTCGGCGGACCGCGTCCACAGTACCGAGGCTAGCGTCGACTTCCGGCGCATTGCACTATGGGTAGCTATCCCACAGTTCCCGCAGTCTCCGCCGCCCATTGGAATTCTGGGTTGAGATCCCAATGCCCGGATGATGCAAAACAGTGCCGCGGGGGGTTCTGGGTACATGTCGTCAGGCCCCTCCCCCTCCGTCACAGCAACGGCAGACAATAGATTCGCGCCTTTTTACCTGGGTTACCTGTGCAGACAACATACCACGGCAAGCATGGAGCCCGCTCAGCTCAGCTCACTATCACCATATGTCATCTAGGTGCCGGCAGACGTGGGACTGCATTGCTACACAGCAGCAGCAGCTAACTGCCTTTTGGCGGTAGACGGTGCAGCATGACTGGTAGCCTTCATTGGCGATCTGGGTGCCGGCAGCCGTGGGGATGGCAGCCGTGGGGCTGCATTGCACCAGCCCCCTTGCCTTTTGGCAGTAGATGGTTTATTACGACTGGTAACCGTCCTCGTCGGACAGCAGTGGCTGTCGATCATGGGCACCTGGACAGACAATGATGGTTATCAGTCGTAGTATACTATTTTCTGCAAAGCACCCAGTTTTCTGCTAAGCACCCAGAAGAGGCCGAGGGCAATCTGGGTGCTGGCAGACATGGGGCTGGCAGCCGTGGGGCTGCATTGCACCAGCCCCCTTGCCTTGATGATGATGGTTATCAGATGTAGTATGCGTAGGATGGGGCTACATTGCTACACAGCAGCAACCCCTTGCCTTTTGGGCAGTAGATCGTATATTACGACTGGTATCCATCGTTGTCATACTGCAGTGGGTATCAGATTGTGCAATAGACCTGAAGACTAACTGCCAAGCGCCCAGTATTTGCTGCCAAGCACCCAGAAAATGCCAAGGGCTATCAGTCATGCTGCACCGTCGTCTTAAGATGTAAAAAATAGATTTATTCTGTATTCATTTGCTTCCCCCCTCCCTCCTGCTAAACCCAGGCTTTTGAGTTCAATCTTTGGGGGGGGGGGCATTCTGTGTGACAGTTGTTTGTGTTTCTCCCTGATGCAAAGCCACCTTTCTTGATTTTAATTCCCTGTACCTGTACGCCATGTCGTCACTCGCCCCTCCCTCCCTCCCTCCCTCCTTCCCCTGGTCCGTCAGATACTACTTTCGCGCCTTTTTTCAGACCAGACGCCATAGCTAGCACTGGGATCATGGAGCCTGCTCAGATCACCGCGGCAATTATGAGCACTATGAACACCACGCGCATTGTCCTGGAGTATATGCAGAGCCAGGACATGCCAAAGCAAAACCAGGACCAGGCGAGGAGGAGGAGGAGGCGATTGCAGCGTGGCGACGAGAGTGATGAGGAAATGGACATGGACCTAGACCTCTCACAAGGCACAGGCCCCAGCAATGTGGAAATCATGGTGTTAATGGGGCAGGTTCATGCTGTGGAACGCCAATTCTGGGCCCGGGAAACAAGCACAGACTGGTGGGACCGCATCGTGCTGCAGGTGTGGGACGATTCCCAGTGGCTGCGAAACTTTCGCATGCGTAAGGGCACTTTCATAGAACTTTGTGACTTGCTTTCCCCTGCCCTGAAGCGCCAGAATACCAGGATGAGAGCAGCCCTCACAGTGGAGAAGCGAGTGGCGATAGCCCTGTGGAAGCTTGCAACGCCAGACAGCTACCGGTCAGTCGGGAATCAATTTGGAGTGGGCAAATCTACTGTGGGGGCTGCTGTGATCCAAGTTGCCAGGGCAATGAGAGACCTGGTGATATCAAGGGTAGTGACTCTGGGAAACGTGCAAGCCATAGTGGATGGCTTTGCTGCAATGGGATTCCCAAACTGTGGTGGGGCGATAGACGGAACCCATATCCCTATCTTGGCACCGGAGCACCAAGCCACCGAGTACATAAACCGCAAGGGGTACTTTTCAATGCTGCTGCAAGCCCTGGTGGATCACAAGGGACGTTTCACCGACATCAACGTGGGCTGGCCGGGAAGGGTACATGATGCTCGCGTCTTCAGGCAGTCTGCTCTGTTTAGAAAGCTGGAGGAAGGGACTTTCTTCCCGGACCAGAAAATAACCGTTGGGGATGTTGAAATGCCTATCGTGATCCTTGGGGACCCAGCCTACCCCTTAATGCCATGGCTCATGAAGCCGTACACAGGCAGCCTGGACAGTAGTCAGGAGCTGTTCAACTACAGGCTGAGCAAGTGCCGAATGGTGGTGGAATGTGCATTTGGGCGTTTAAAAGCGCGCTGGCGCAGCTTACTGACTCGCTCAGACCTTAGCAAAAAGAATATCCCCATTGTTATTGCTGCTTGCTGTGCGCTCCACAATATCTGTGAGAGTAAGGGGGAGACATTTATGGCGGGGTGGGAGGTAGAGGCAAATCGCCTGGCCGCTGATTACGCGCAGCCAGACACCAGGGCGGTTAGAGCAGCACAGCATGGCGCTGTGCGCATCAGAGAAGCTTTGAAAACCAGTTTTGTGACTGGCCAGGCTACGGAGTGAAACTTCTGTTTGTTTCTCCTTGATGAACCCTCCGCCCCTCCCCCCCACCCGGTTAACTCTACTTCCCTGTAAACCAACCACCCCACCCTCCCCTACCCTCCCCCCTTCAAGCACCAGTTGCAGAGGCAATAAAGTCATTGTTACTTCACATTCATGCATTCTTTATTAATTCATCACACAACTAGGGGGATAATTGGAAAGGTAGCCCGGGATGGGTGGGGGAGGAGGGAAGGAAAAGGACACACTCCAATTTAAAACTTTAAAACTTATTGCTATGGAAATCATCTAGGGTGGAGTGAGTGGGTGGCCGAAGGCCCCCCCACCGTGTTCTTGGGCGTCTGGGTGAGGAGGCAATGGGACCTGGGGAGGATGGCTGTTGGTTACACAGGGGCTGTAGTGGCGGTCTCTGCTCCTGCTGGCTTTCCTGCAGCTCAACCATACGCTGTAGCATTGGGGAGGAGGGCTGTTGGTTACACAGGGGCTGTAGCGGCGGTCTGTGCTCCTGCTGCCTTTCCTGCAGCTCAACCATACGCTGTAGCATATCAGTTTGATGCTCCAGCAGACGGAGCATGGACTCTTGCTTTCTGTGTGCAAGCTGACGCCACCTCTCATCTTCAGCCCGCAACTTCCTCTGTTCCTCCCGCGATTCAGCCCGCCACCTCTCCTCCTCAGCCCGCGATTCAGCCCACCACCTCTCCTCTCGCTCATATTGGGCTTTTCGATAATCAGTCATTGACTGCCTCCACGCATTCTGCTGTGCTCTGTCAGCGTGGGAGGCAGTCTGTAGTTCTGTAAACATTTCATCACGTGTCCTTCGCTTACGTTTTCGAATATTCACTAGCTTCTGCGAAGGAGAAACATTTGCAGCTGGTGGATGAGAAGGGAGAGGTGGTTAAAAAAGATACATTTTAGAGAACAATGGGTACACTCTTTCACGTTACATTTTGCTGTTCACATTACACAGCAGATGTGCTTTCGTTACAAGGTCGCATTTTTCCTCTTATATTGAGGGCCTGCCTGTTTGGTGTGAGAGATCACTCACGCAGTGCCAGGTCACAGATTTCAGCTTGCAGGCAGCCATGGTAAGACACAGTCTTTTGGCTTTTTTAACCTTCTTAACATGTGGGGATGGTTTCAAAGAGTACTGCTATCATTAACCATACCAAGGACCCGTTGGGTTAGCCATTTAAAATGGGTTTGCAATGTAAAAGGAGGGGCTGCGGTTTCAGGGTTAACATGCAGCACAAACCCAACTAATTCCCCTCCCCCCCACACCCAATTCTCTGGGATGATCACTTCACCCCTCCCCCCACCGCGTGGCTAACAGCGGGGAATATTTCTGTTCAGCAGACCAGGAAGGGGCACCTCTGAATGTCCCCTTAATAAAATTGCCCCATTTCAACCAGGTGACCGTGAATGATATCACTCTCCTGAGGATAACAAAGAGCGATAAGGAATGGATGTTGTCTGCATGCCAGCAAACACCGGGACCATACGCTGCCATGCTTTGTTATGCAATGATTCCAGACTACGTGCTACTGGCCTGGCGTGGTAAAGTGTCCTACCATGGCGGACGGGATAAGGCAGCCCTCCCCAGAAACCTTTTGCAAAGGCTTTGGGAGTACATGAAGGAGAGCTTTCTGGAGATGTCCCTGGAGGATTTCCGCTCCATCCCCATACATGTTAACAGACTTTTCCAGTAGCTGTACTGGCCGCGATTGCCAGGGCAAATTAATCATTAATCATTAAACATGCTTGCTTTTAAACCATGTGTAATATTTACAAAGGTACACTCACCAGAGGTCCCCTGTGTGCCCTCAGGGTCTTGGGTGAGTTCGGGGGTTACTGGTTCCAGGTCCAGGGTGATAAACATATCCTGGCTGTTGGGGAAACTGGTTTCTCCGCTTCCTTGCTGCTGTGAGCTATTTACATTATCTTCATGCTCATCTTCCTCGTCCCCAGAACCCGCTTCCCTGTGTCTTTCTCCAGTGAGGGACTCATAGCACACGGTTGGGGTAGTGGTGGCTGCACCCCCTAGAATGGCATGCAGCTCCGCGTAGAAGCGGCATGTTTGCAGCTCAGCCCCGGACCTTCCATTTGCCTCTCTGGCTTTGTGGTAGGCTTGCCTTAGCTCCTTAATTTTCACGCGGCACTGCTGTGTGTCCCTGTTATGGCCTCTGTCCTTCATGGCCTTGGAGACCTTTTCTAATATTTTGCCATTTCGTTTACTGCTTCGGAGTTTGGCCAGCACTGATTCATCTCCCCATATGGCGAGCAGATCCCGAACCTCCCGTTCTGTCCATGCTGGAGCTCTTTTGCGATCCTGGGACTCCATCACGGTTACCTGTGCTGATGAGCTCTGCGTGGTCACCTGTGCTCTCCACGCTGAGCAAACAGGAAATGAATTTCAAACGTTCGCGGGGCTTTTCCTGTCTACCTGGCCAGTGCATCTGAGTTGAGAGTGCTGTCCAGAGCGGTCACAATGAAGCACTGTGGGATAGCTCCCGGAGGCCAATAACGTCGAATTCTGTCCACACTAACCCAATTCCGACCCCCTAAGGCCGATTTTATCACTAATCCCCTCGTCGGAGGTGGTGTAAAGAAACCGGTTTAAAGGGCCCTTTAAGTCGAAAGAAAGGGCTTCGTCGTGTGAACGTGTCAAGGCTTAATTCGATTTAATGCGGCTAAAGTCGACCTAAACTCGTAGTGTAGACCAGGAGAGAACACTTACTTCTAGAACCACAACTTACACTAGAAAAAGCAATAACCATTGCTACTCAGATTGTGTCAGCTACAACTGAAGCCAAAATAATTAGCAGAGATACAGAAAGCACAGTTCAGGCTGTGACTCCTTTGCAGAAAAGTTCACTATCGCTGCTGACAAACAATTGCAAGAGGAAAACTAATAAAAAGCCACTGAATCAGCAAATGCAAAATACAGTAAAAGCATGCTTTCACTCTGGATCCCCACAAGATCTTGCAAGCTACACAGGATGTCCAGCAAAAGTAGCTCAGTGCAATCATTGCAAAAAGATTGGGCATTTTGCTAAAGTATGTCGCAGTAGCCAGTTCAATCAACAGGTGCATGCAGTTACAATACCAGATGTTACTGTGCTGAGTGTGTACAAAATCACTACTGATTTCTTGCAAGCATACCGGGCTACACGACATGCCACAACGCAAAGATCACCCGCAGAGTTACTGCATGGGAAACAGATGAATACTAAACTGAACATTGCTGGATTGTTAAAGGCAAGACCTGATATCCCAAACGAGGATGAGGTGAGAAAAACAGTTGAACAGAACCCAAGAAAGTATAAGGCTTTCACAGACAAGGGGTGGGGTGCTAAGGAAACAAAGTTTGAGTGTGGTTCCTTTGTTAGAATACGAAAACCTGGAATTTTACGCAAAGGAGACCATAAATTCACAGCTCCTCTTAAAATCATAGCGAAGAAGGGACCTTATACCTATCGACTTTCTGATGGGCGGGTATGGAATACTTCTTATTTTGCACCTGCCTATGCACCAAGAGGAGATTATGCCAACACCCAGTCTGCATTGGATGACTTCACCATAGAACCAACAAAACAAGACATTGCACTGGAACCGGGGCTTGAGAGATGGCCTGTCAGACGCAGATGACCACCTGTGTGGACTAAAGACTGTATTATGTAGTATCTACAGTGTTTCCAGTGTAATATTTCTGCCAATAGTATAATGTCTTGTTTCCTATTTGTTCCTGTGGTTAGAACAACAATGTTTATTTTAATTGAGAGAGTTTCTTAAGAGAGGAGGGAATGTGGTGTTTAGATGTGCTTGTAATTATTAGAACTGGGAGCACTGGCTGTTGGGAGTCTGAAAGGACAGGAAACAGGAAGGAGGAGGGAGGAGTTGAGGAGGCTGAGTGAGAGTTACAGAGTGTGCAGCAGCAGATTGGTAAAGAGGTGTCCACTTTAAAAATAAAGTCCTGTTGAAGTTTGTTAGTTCCTTGCCTGGCTGATACAACAACACGTCACTGAGCTGTTGAATCACAAACTGATGCCAAATTTAGACTTCACTCCCCTTACAGTTTCCTTTGCCAGCATCACAACCACTGTGGTGTTTCAGTCACTTTCCCTCAGAAACACTTGCCAATTGAATCTTGTTTTGTTTCTGTCTGCAACTGAATCGTTCCTCAGTCCTGCTGTGAGTTTGCTTTCGCTCTCCGCTGGTGTTGTCTGCCACCGTGATTAACTTCACGTTCTGGGTGAAGGGGGATTATGAACTTGCACAGGACCACAACCCAATGAGCTAGCTCCCCAAACTGGCTGCCCCCCACTCTCTGATTGCTCTGTTTTAATGCTATTTTATCCAACACCCCAGTCCCCCAGCTCATGGCTTCGCTCTCTGTTATTGAATCCCATTGGTTTTGGAAACTGAGCCACTCAGCCAGCCACACGGTAGTGCCAGTAGCGAAGGCAATTGGATATTTTCAAACAGTGTCCTAGTGATACAAAGTGTCCAATACCGCATAACACCCGAACATGTCACATCAGTGCAACCCCGTTATCCTCTGTATAATTCGACTGACAATAATGGCACGGGTGTGATAAGATTTATTTTTACAGCCGCTCAATCCTCTGTATGGCTCATTTTCCCCAGGCCTTCTAGACAGTCCCATCTGGCAGGAGTTTTTAAGACTGCACAGCTCCCTGTCTTGCTTAGGAAGGTCTCCAGCAAGCCAGTCTGTCTAATGCCCAGCACCACTGCGTTGCTTTCTTGCCAAGGGTGATGAACAGGTATTGCCAACTTTCATGAGTTACCTGACAGCACATTTATTTTCAAGGTGAAAGCATTACCGAGGAACAGATCTTTAAAAGACAACAGACAGATTTAAAACAAACATCAAACACAGCAGGTGTCACCGAGCAGCCTTATGGAGCCCGAGTGGGGCAAAGTCTTCTTTGCCCTCCCTTCTTGGACAGAGATCCGGTTATTTCTGTGTTTCCTAGGCTGGTCTACACTTAAAACTTAGATCAATTTAGCTACATCACTCTGGGCTGGGGACAATTTTACACCTTCTGCGATGTAGTCAGATGACCTCCACCCCCCCACCACCACAGTAGACACCACTAGATTGAGGAAACAATTCTTCTGTTGACCGAGTGTCACCATGCCTCTGTGGGTCACAATTGAGAATACCAAACGCAGGACAAACTGCTGAGAAATAGGGCAGACACTCTCCAAAACTGGTGATTATTTCCCCATAAGATATACCAGACCAGCAACAAAATAAACTTCTGTCTCACCGCACCGGCTAGTAAGAAGTCAGAAAAGCAGTCTCCTTAGGCATTTCAGTCCTTGTACCACCACCAAAACACTAGATGTGATGAGGAGCGTTATTTAAACCAATTGCATGAAACAAAAGGTCCTTCTAATCCCAAAGGACCAGCCACACACCCAGGTCAATATATAACTCAGATCTTACCCAATAATCATGCCGTGGCCAATCCTTTAGACCAATAGTGGATTGGATTTGCTGTTGCAGCATAATTCCTATACATCTCATGTAATCTTGCCATGAGCTAATGAAAACAGCTATTTTATCCATCCAAGCTCTGGCAAATGTTTGGAACCCAATTAACATGAAGTCAACGTAGATATTAATTTCAGAGTGGTAGCCGTATTAGTCTGTATCAGCAAAAAGAATGAGGAGTACTAGTGGCAAAAGTACTCCTCGTTCTTTTTGAAGAGATTAATGTTCTTCGTTGTGTAGGAATTTTGGCATTTAGCCATGAAAGCAATATGGTAGTGTGCCTCAGTTTCCCTTTTCCTTGAGCACATTAGGAATGTAATGTCTTTTCTCCAAAGTACAATTTCAAGACTAGTTACAGGCACTAACTGAAACATCAGAATCACAAGGCCTTTTAACGTGAAGTGTGTTGTTATGTTGAAATGAAACAGTATAACCATAAAGGCTTCTAGCACATAGTGAGTTCTTATGTCTCACTCCCAGCATGTTCAAGGGTTTTTCCAAAAGCTCATGCATATTGTACATTTTTACAGATTTTGGCATCAGCAACAAACTAGTCACAAGAGTTAACATTAGCATTAATATTAACATCAGATCGATCACAATTGTACATTTACAAGCATTTAGTCATGCCATGCCTTTTGTTTAGATAGACCATTTTTAGTCAGCTTCTTCAATATCCCTTTTGACCTTTTGTAGCATTTCCTTAGCTACTAGTTCCTGCTATCGAATATTTGCCATTGTAGCGGGGTGGTTGAAACAGCCCAGGAGAGGGCTGTGGCTGGGCAAGAAGCCTGGGCTGATTGGAGAAAGTAGGCTCAGCTGTGGCTATGCTCCAATCAGGCCCAGCTGGCCCCTATAAGAGGCTGGGAGTGAGAAGCCCAGTCAGTCTCCCTCTGCTTATAGAGGGAGAAGGGCCTGGCTGCAGGGACCTAAGCAAGACACCCAGGTTGGGAGCAGGGCTGGGGAAGGGCCAGAGGAGCTGGGAGCTCTGGCCTGGAAAGCCCCAGGCTGCAGGCCTGACTATAGGCTGAATAGGTGCAGGGTTGCAATGGTGCATCCCATGGGTAGGCAGAGGCAGCAGGTCTGATCCCCTTTGCCTGTGATGAGTGGTTTATACTGCAGTCTGCCCCAGTGAACGGGGGCTAGATGGAGACTGGGCAGCAGCCAAGACTGCGGCAAAGTGGGGATAGTGGGTGGGGGTTCCCCTGGGAGGGGGAGACCCAGAACTGTGGGGTTACTGCCAGGTGGCAGCACCCAGTTAAAGGGGCACTGGAGTCCTGGGAGGGACATGGGGGCCAGCAGTGGTGGTGAGACACCGGCCTGCAGAGGGCGCTCTGGAGGCTGGATGCTAATTCCCAAGGACAACCGGCAGGAGGTGCCGCAGGGGTGAGCCCGGCTCTCTTACAGCCGTTCTCTGTTCATGTTCAAGACACAGGCTCTCTCTCAGGGCTTGCAGTTTGATTCTGCTGATGCCTTCTGGCCCATGGTCACTGATCTTTAACCTTTAAAACTCTCAATATCAGATTTCAATAGCAGGGGGTTCTGATCCAAAGTTTAATTGACCTTGTTCTGTGGATCCTGCTGACTTGCCACCGTAACCGTGCCTTATTGGTTCACAACTGAGAATGCCAAATTCAGAACGAACTGCTGAGAAATAGGGCAGATGCACCCGAAGATTGGTGGCTAATCCCCCATAGGATATACCAAACCAGCAACAAAAGTAAATTTTTCTCCCCACGCTGGCTAGCAAGAAGTCAGAAAAGCAGTTTTCCTTGGGCATTCCAGTCCTTGTACCACCACCAAAACACTAGACTTAGTGATGAATGGTTATTTAAACCAATTTCATCAAACAAAAGTGTTCTTCTGATCCCAAAGGACCACTCAGGTCAATATATAACTGAGATCTTACCCTATAATCATGTGGTTTCCAATCCTTTAGTATCTAAAATCTAAAGGTTATTTATAAAAAGAAAGGTGAGAGTTACAATTGGTTAAAGGAATCAAATACATACAATAAATGCAAAGTTCTTGGACCAGGCTTGTAGCAGTGATAGAATAAACTGCTGGCTTGTTAAGTCTTTGGTTGTTTCCAAATCATTGGAAGATCCTCAGTCTCTTGGTTAGAATGCTCCTATTAGTACAAGTTCATCATAATCCAGAGGTTGGAGCAGAAAAGGGGCCAATACTCATAACTTCAGATACAAAAATGATACATGCATGCAAATAACACAATCATATTCAGCAAATCATCACTTTCCTATTGACAGCTTACTTGACACACTTTGTATAAAATTCGTTGCAATTGTATAACAGAGGCAGTAACAATGATCTATGTGGTCATATTTTAATCAGATAACATCACACTGAGCTATCGCCTCTCGGGGAGGAGGATTTACTACAGAAATAGGAAAACCCGTTCAGTCGCTGGAGTAAGTGTCTGCATGAACATAAGAATGGCCAGACTGGGTCAGACCAATGGTCCATCCAGCCCAGTATCCTGTCTACTGACAGTGGCTAATGCCAAGTGCCCCAAAAGGAGTGAACGTAACAGGTAATAATCAAGTGATCTCTCTCCTGCCGTCCATCACCACCCTCTGACAAACAGAGGCTAGGGACACCATTCCTTACCCATCCTGGCTAATAGCCATTAATCGATTTAACCTCCATGAATGTATCCAGTTCTCTTTTAAACCCTGTTATAGTCCTAGCCTTCACAACCTCCTCAGGCAAGGAGTTCCACAGGTTGACTGTGCGCTGTGTGAAGAAGAACTTCCTTTTATTTGTTTTAATCCTGCTGCCCATTAATTTCATTTGGTGGCCCCTAGTTCTTATATTATGGGAAGAAGTAAATAACTTTTCCTTATTCACTTTCTCCACATAACTTATGATTTTATATACCACTATCATATCCCCCCTTGGTCTCCTCTTTTCAAAGCTGAAAAGTCCTAACCTCTTTAATCTCTCCTCATATGGGACCCGTTCCAAACCCCCAGTCATTTTAGTTGCCCATTTCTGAACCTTTTCCAATTCCAGATGAAGGGACCACCTCTGTACGCAGTATTCAAGATGTGGGCATACCATGGATTTATATAAGGGCAATAAGATATTCTCCATCTTATTCTCTATCCCTTTTTTAATGATTCCTAACATCCTGTTTGCTTTTTTGACTGCCGCTGCACACTGCGTGGACATCTTCAGAGAACTATCCACGATAACGCCAAGATTTTTTTTCCTGATTAGTTGTAGCTAATTTAGCCCCCATCATATTGTATGCATAGTTGCGTTTTTTCCCCCAGTGTTCATTACTTTACATTTATCCACATTAAATTTCATTTGCCATTTTGTTGTCCAATCGCTTAGTTTTGTGAGATCTTTTTGAAGTTCTTCACAGTCTGCTCTATCTTGAGCAGTTTAGTATCGTCTGCAAACTTCGCCACCTCACTGTTTACCCCTTTCTCCAGATCATTTATGAATAAATTGAATAGGATTGGTCCCAGGACTCACCCTTGGGGAACATCACTAGTTACCCCTCTCCATTCTAAAAATTTACCATTTATTTCTACCCATTGTTCCCTGTCTTTTAAACAGTTCTCAATCCATGAAAGGATTTTCCCTGTTATCCCATGACAACTTAATTTATGTAAGAGCCTTTGGTGAGGGACATTGTCAAAGGGTTTCTGGAAATCTAAGTACACTATGTCCACTGGATCCCCCTTGTCCACATGTTTGTTTGACCCCTTCAAAGAACTCTAATAGATTAGTAAGACATGATTTCCCTTTACAGAAACCATGTTGACTTTTGCCCATAATTTATGTTCTTCTATGTGTCTGACAATTTTATTCTTTACTATTGTTTCAACCAATTTACCTGGTACTGACGTTAGACTTATCGGTCTGTAATTGCCAGGTTCACCTCTAGAGCCCTTTTTAAATATTGGCGCTACATTAGCTATCTTCCAGTAATTGGATACAGAAGCTGATTTAAAGGACAGGTTACAAACCATAATTAATAGTTCTGCAATTTCACATTTGAGTTCTTTCAGAACTCTTGGGTGAATGCCATCTGGTCCCGGTGACTTGTTACTGTTAAGTTTTATCAATTAATTCCAAAACCTCCTCTAGTGACACTTCAATCTGTGAAAATTCTTCAGATTTGTCATCTACAAAAGATGGCTCAGGTTTGGGAATCTCCCTAACATCCTCAGCAGTGAAGACCAAAGCAAAGAATTCATTTAGTTTCTCCGCAATGACTTTATCATCTTTAATTGCTCCTTTTTTATCTCGATCGTCCAGGGGCCCCACTGGTTGTTTAGCATGCTTACTGCTTCTGATGTACTTAAAAACATTTTATTACCTTTTGAGTTTTTGGCTAGCTGTTCTTCAAACTCCTTTTTGGCTTTTCTTATTACATTTTTGCACTTAATTTGGCAGTGTTTATGCTCCTTTCTATTTACCTCACTAGGATTTGTCTTCCACTTTTTAAAAGATGCTTTTTTATCTCTCATTGCTTCTTTTACATGGTTGTTAAGCCATGGTGGCTCTTTTTTAGTTCTTTTACTGTGTTTTTAAATTTGGGGTATACATTTAAGTTGAGCCTCCATTATGGTGTCTTTGAAAAGTGTCCATGCAGTCAGGGCCGGCTCCAGGTTTTCTGCCGCCCCAAGCGCCCCCCCCTCCAAAAAAGCCGCAGCAGAGCAATTCGGGGGCAGGTCCTTCACTCCGAGAGGGACTGAGGGGCCCGCCACCAAATTGCCACCAAAGACCTGGATGTGCCGCCCCGATAGTGGCCGGAGTGCCATCCCTTGGTATTGGCCACCCCAAGCACCTCCTTCTTTAGCTGGTGCCTGGAGCTGGCCCTGCATGCAGCTTGCAGGGATTTCACTCTAATCACTGTACCTTTTAATTTCTGTTTAACTAACCTCCTCATTTTTTGCATAGTTCCCCTTTCTGAAATTAAATGTCACTGTGTTGGGCTGTTAAGGTGCTCTTCCCACCACAGGAATGTTAAATGTTATTATATTATGGTCACTATTTCCAAGCGGTTCTGTTATAGTTACCTCTAGGACCAGATCCTGTGCTCTACTCAGGACTAAATAAAGAGTTGCTTCTCCCCTTGTGGGTTCCTGTACCAGCTGCTCCAAGAAGCAGTCATTTAACGTTTCGAGAAATTTTGTCTCTTCATTTCGTCTTGAAGTGACATGTAACCAGTCAATATTGGGATAATTGAAATCCCCCACTATTATTGAGTTCTTTATTTTGATAGCCTCTCTAATCTCCCTTAGCATTTCATCGTCACTATCCCTGTCCTGGTCAGGTGGTTGATAATAGATCTCTACTGTAATATTCTTATTAGAGCGTGGAATTACTATCCATAGAGATTCTATGGAACATGTGGATTCATTTAAGATTTTTACTGCATTTGATTCTACATTTTCTTTCACATATAGTGCCACTCCCCCTGCCCTCACATGACCTGCTCTGTCCTTCCGATCATTTTGTACCCTGGAATGATTGTGTGCCATTGATTGTCTTCACTCCACCAGGTTTCTGTGATGCCTATTATATCAATATCCTCCTTTAACACAAGGAACTCTAGTTCACCCATCTTATTATTTAGACTTCTAGCATTTGTGTACAAGCACTATAAAAACTTGTCACTGTTTATTTGTCTGGCCTTTTCTGATGTGTCAGATTCTTTTTTATGTGAATGTTTCTTGTCTGATCTGGCCTATACTTTATCCTCTTCCATCCTCTCCTCCTGACTAAAACCTAGAGAATCTCTATCAATAGACTCTCCTCTAAGAGAAGTCTCTGTCCGATCCACGTGCTCCTCTGCAGTAATTGGCTTTCCCCCATCTCTTAGTTTAAAAACTGCTCCGCAACCTTTTAATGTTAAGTGTCAGCAGTCTGGTTCCACTTTGGTTTAGGTGGAGCCCATCCTTCCTGTATAGGCTCCCCCATCCCAAAAGTTTCCCCAGTATCTAATAAATCTAAACCCCTCCTCTCTACACCATCACCTCATCCACACATTGAGACTCTGAAGCTCTGCCTGCCTACCTGGCCCTGTGCGTGGAACTGGAAACATTTCTGAGAATGCCACCATAGAGGTCCTGGATTTCAGTCTCTTCCCTAGCAGCCTAAATTTGGCCTCCAGGACGTCTCTCCTACCCTTCCCTATGTCACTGGTACCTACATGTACCACGACCACCGGCTCCTCCCCACCATTACACATAAGTCTAGATGCCTCAAAAGGTCTGCAACCTTCGCACCAGGCAGGCAAGTCACCATGTGGTTCTCCCAGTCATCACAAACCCAGCTATCTATGTTTCTAATGATTGAATCTCCCATTACTAACATCTGCCTTTTCCTAGTGACTGGAGTTCCCTCCCCCGGAGAGGTAACCTCAGTGTGAAAGGATACCCCACCACCATCTGGAAGGAGGGTCCCAACTATGGGAGGGCTTCCCTCTGCTCCCATTGACTGCTCTCCTTCCCTGGGCCTTTCATCCTCCTTAACAGCGCAGGGATTGTCTGACCGGAGGTGGGACAAATCTAGTCTCCTGAAAAGCCTCATCAACATACCTCTCTGCCTCCCTTAGCTCCTCCAGTTCCGCCACCCTGGCCTCCAAAGCCCGTACGCGGTCTCTGAAGGCCAGGAGCTCCTTGCACCGAATGCACACATACGCCCCCCGCCCACAGGGCAGGTAATCCTACATGCTACACATGATAGTGGCGTAGCTGCAGTTGTGCCCCAGTATCTCTTGCAGTGTAGACATGCCACCAGTCTCTGGAAAAGCCAGCCTGAACCAGTACATGCAAACCATCCCTGAGAGAGTGCAACTTCTCTGGAGTTGCGTAGTCTCAGTAACTTGCCTTCCTCACCTCCACTCCAGTTTTTGGTTCCTGACAGAACTGTGGTGACCCTCCTTCTTGGAGCTGCATACAAGCCCTGACCCACAGTGATCCATGACCTTAATACAGTGAAGTCCCCAAAAGTATCCATCACAATACTATATTAATGATTATGTGAATGATTAAGTGACTTATTATAAGACTCAGTTCTTGATGGAGATTATTATTGATTATGAATGTTGCAATGGTCTCTAGGAGACCTACTCATGGACCAAGACCCATTGCGCTTGGAGCTGTACAAACCCAGAATGTTCATATGGTAAAGTATCGGTACCGATGCTCAGTACTAAAGATGGAAAGCCCTCAGCAATGTACTCATTCTTATCACTGAGAGTTTTCCATCAGCAAAATGCTTTACAACATGAATTCTTTCCATGGCCTGGGGAAAAGAGTTGGCATTATTGAAAAGGAAATGATGCCTTTGTGCAGGTGATGGATACGATGACATTTTCTTCCCTATCCTCAATGATCTATTTTTAACGAAGATGAGGTGAAAGGTTTGTTTACCTTCAAGTTGGCATAGAAGAAACTGGAATCTGTAACGTGACCTCTTCACTTGGTGTTTCAGAGAGCAGGATCCATCTCCGATCTGCAACCCCTTCACCTATTTTAGTTGTTTCAAGGTACATCTACCCTGCACACTACTGGCGGAGGCATGTAGGGTCTGTGTAGCTACACACCACAGAGCAGAGCAGTAACAAGACCTGTGTGTTCCTGGCTGGACCCTAGTTGTGCTGAGACCCTTGATTAGCTTTGCCTTGTATCTCTCACCAGAAAATAAATGTCTCTCCTGAGTCATTGTTTACCCTGCAAACACCACAGGTGAATTTCCCCTTGAGACTTTGCTAATGGGCACATTAAATTACCGGGAAGGAAAAGTGAATAGCATGTTTTGTTTAGGTTTTTGAGGTAGAGAGTATGTGAATAGACTATAATTTCTTCCGGCCACTCAGGGAATGGAACAAGTTCATCGTAGTCCAGAGGTTGGAGCAGGAAAGAGGCCAATACGCATAACTTCAGATACAAAAATGATACACACATACAAATAACACAATCATATTCAGCAAATCATAACTTTCCTATTGACAAATCACTTGACACACTTTGTATAAGATTTGTTACAATTGTATAACAGTGGTAACAACAATGATCTACATGGTCATATTTGAATGAGATAACATCACACAAGCTATTACTTCTCGGGGAGGAGGATTTACTACAGAGATAGGAAAACCCGTTCAGTCGCTGGAGTAAGTGTCTACACAACAGTGGTGTAGTTGCACTTGTGCCCTGGTGTCTCTTGCAGTGTAGACATGCCACCAGTCTCTGGAAAAGCCAGCCTGAACCAGTACATACAAACTATCCCTGGGAGGGTGCAACTTCTCTGGAGTTGCGTAGTCTCAGTAACTTGCCTTCATCACCTCAAGCCCCCAAGTTTTTAGTTCCTGACAGAGCTGTGGTTACCCTCCCCCTTGGAGCTGTATACAAGCCAGGACCCACAGTGATCCATGACCTTAAGACAGTGGAGTCCACAACAGTAACAGTCACAACACTATATTAATATTAATATAATAATATAATATAATATAATATATAATATTAATATAATATTATAATATAATATAACACAATAATAATGACTCAATTCTTGATGGAGATTATTACTGATTATTAATATTGAAATGGCTCCTAGGAGATCTACTCATGGACCAAGACCCATTGCCCTCGTAGCTGTACTAACCCAGAATGGTTGTGTGATAAAGTATCGGTAACATTGCTCAGTACTGAAGATGGAAAGTCCTCAGTAATGTTCTCATTCTTATCACTGAATGTTTTCCATCACAAAACACTATACAACATGAACACATTAATTCTGTCCATGGCTCAGGGAAAAGACTTGGCATCATCGAAAAGGAAATGATGTCTTTGTGCAGGTGATGGATAGAGTGACATTTTCTTCCCTGTACTGAATGATCTATTTTTAAAGAAGATGAGTGTGAAAGGTTTATTTACCTTAAGGCTGACATAGAAGATGTTGGAAATTGTAATGTGACCTCTCCACTGGGCGTTTCAGAGAGCAGGATCCTGGTTCTGCCGTCCCCTTCACCTATTTTAGTTGTCTCAAGGTACATCTACCCAGCACACCACTGGCGGAGGCATGTGGGGTCTGTGTAGCTACACACCGCAGTGAAGAGCAGTAACGAGACCTGCATGTTCCTGGCTGGACCCTAGTTGTGCTGAGACCCTTGGTTTGCTTTGCCTTGTATCTCTCAGCAGAAAATAAATGTCTCTCCTGAGTCATTGTTTACCCTGCAAATACCACAGGTGAATTTTCCCTTGAGATTTTGCTAATGGGCACATTAAATTACCGGGAAGGAAAAGTGAATAGCATGTTTTGTTTAGGTTTTTGAGGTTGACAGTATGTGAATAGAGTCAAACTTCTTCTGGCCATGCAGGGAATGGACTAGAGAAGCTAAAGCTTCAGAACTAAAAAGTCTTTATTTGAAGTTGGAAACATGTAGCAGGCCCCACTGTGTTCGGTGCTGTACAAACAGAGAAGAAAGAGATGGTCCCTGCCCAGGCCTCTTTCACTCTGTCCTGTTGAAGGTGTGTGTGAAATACATAGATATTCATTGGGCCAAAGAGACAAACTGAGAATTACGCACCAGCCCACTGTTTGGAGCACTTGCGTATGAGCTTAGAGAACCAAGCTCCAGTCCCCTTGCTGCAACAAATAGTTAGATATTTCATACACCTCCTCCACGTCCTGTCTGTGCCCTAGTGCTGTCCTGTGCCCTAGTGCCTGAGCGCGCTGCCAAGGCAGAGTGAGCACATGTGGATTATGGCAGGTCGGGTCATTGCTCAAGGAGCGCAGAGTTACGGTAGCATTGGCATGTAGCTTTACCCCACACCTCCTCATTAGGAAGAAAGTCCAGAGTGCCAGGAGACAGTGGGTGTGGGAGCCCACACTGGTGATGTTTGCATCTTCCCCTTCTCTTGTCCTTTGGTCAGCCAGCGTGGTGATGGCCAACTTTCCTCCCAATGTCTCTTTCTCTGAGAACCCCAAAGGGAGTGATGGGGCAATAGCCCATCCCCTCACTATCTTGTCCGTCAATTAGCTCTAATTTCCTACACACCAGTTTTGGTTCATTGACTTGCGCTCTCACGCTGTTCTCGTTTACCAGGCATGACCGTAACACTGTCCTTGAGTTCTAGCAAAAGCTTTTTGTTTGTACTAATTCAGTCTTTTGTCTCTTCTTTGCATCTTTTTTCCATCCCCATTTGTTGTTCTTGGTCACAGTGACGCTCTATGAACTTTCACTCACTTCTCCCAGTTGAGCTCGCACTGAGGGTAAGTTTGTAGGCCAATTATCACAGACCCTTTGTGAATCCAGCCCTGGGTGGGACTTTCAAGATCATTGAAGTTGCGAACACCCTTTGAAACCAATGAGTTTGAGGAGCCTCAGTGCTTTGGAAAAACCCATTAGGCACCTAAATACCTTAAAAATCTGTCTGTAAGTGTCCTTGAGAACTTAAAAACCCATCACAAGCAACTGGCATAACTAAAGCACCAATCTCTCCCCTCTTCCATCAGAGTTAAAAACACAAATCCATTGTTTTAGGTCCCTGTCACCAACACTATGGACCAAATTATGCCAGAGGTAGGTCTCAGAACTGAGCTTGATGGGCAGGTGTTCTTGATGGAGACATGAGTACGACAGAACTGAGGTCTAAAATCATTGTTGTCCAGTTTCGTCCAGACGCTCATGGCATATACACAGACAAGTGGGAACGGCACTACCTACACACTTCTGTCCTTCTCTTTAACCGGGTTTCCTTATTCCACAGTAGGGCTCACTACATACAGAGACCCAGCCAGGGGAGCACCTTATGCCAAAAGTAACGAAGTTTGAAAATCCATGTGGTTAGCTCCCAGAGGTAGAAACAGTATTACTGGTCACACAACTGTCCTGTCTTCATTAAAAACGTAAACCAAAAAGGCTGCAAATGTTATTTTAATCATAGAATCTCAGGGTTGGAAGGGACCTCAGGAGGTCATCTAGTCCAACCCCCTACTCAAAGCAGGACCAATCCCCAGACAGATTTTTGCCCCAGATCCCTAAGTGGCCCCCTCAAGGATTGAACTCACAACCCTGGGTTTAGCGGACCAATGCTCAAACCACTGAGCTATCCCTCCCCCCAAATTTACCCACTTAGGGATGAATAAATTCTGTATCAAATTTATGGTGATGATTTTCTCATTATTAGAGCTATTCAGGACTTTAATTTTCATTTCATGGGAAATTCCATGAGTTCTGACTTTCTTTATTTTAAATTTTATTTTGAGATTTTTTATTACATTTTGTTGTTTGTTTTATTTTCTATTCTATTCTATTCTATTCTATTCTATTCTATTCTACTGTTTCCTTTTTATATTATATTTAATTGTGAATTATTTTATAAAATTATTGTTTTCTAGCAATTTACCCTGGAACATTTTGATCTTGACAATTTAGCATTTTCTGATGGTAAAAACCTTCCATCAGAAAATTATCGATCTTCATTAGCACATATTAGAGAATCCTGTACCAGAACTATAGGCTGCTTGTTGGTCTACTGGAGTGCATGATAACCATCAGAATGTGTGATCCAGCATTTACAGAAGAACACAGGTATCCAGTTATTTCTCAATGCAAAATAAACTAGACAATTGTTATTCCCAGTCCTTTCCTAGCATAATTTGCTCCCTAATCGTGCAGTAAGGTCTCATCCAATTTATCACCAGTGTGAACAATTTTCTGTCACCAAAGCTTTGTGGCTCATAATGCCCATATGTTGAATATATGTGGCTCACAGAACTGTACTTTGGAAAAAAGAGTTTTTAAAAAAATTAATCTCTGGCAAAAATATTGCAGACAGGGATGAAATCCCATTCCTTAAGGCTTCGAGGGATGCACATCTAATCTGAAACAGGCTAGAATACAGACACAGACCAGAATCTTGTCAGACCGTGGCTTAAATTTTAAATTCCAAGTTGTTTGACTCCATAACTGACAGAACAAGGAGGAATGGTCTCAAGTTGCAGTGGGGGAGGTTTAGGTCGGATATTAGGAAAAACTTTTCACTAGGAGGGTGGTGAAGCACTGGAATGGGTTACCTAGGGAGGTGGTGGAATCTCCTTCCTTAGAGGTTTTTAATGTCAGGCTTGACAAAGCTCTGGCTGTGATGATTTAGTTGGTGATTGGTCCTGCTTTGAGCAGGGGGTTGGACTAGATGACCTCCTGAGGTCCCTTCCAATCTTGATATTCTATGATAATTTAAGGAATATATTTTAACTGAAATCAGGGGTTTAATCATCATTACTGGCTATTTACCATTCACTGTGATCAGCTGACAGGTAGAGATCAATAGGAAGGATACAGAAAACATTGTCCATATTACCCTTGGCTTCCGCCTAATGCCCATTGTACACCCTGGCCTCACCTTTACCACACTTCACCCTCTGCTCTCCCTAGTCTCCATGATACAGTACGACTGTCTCCTTCCCATCTCTGCAGCCCCCAGTGCCCCTTGGCCCTGGGTACATTCTTGCTTGAGCAGCCGACGCTGAAGCAGGTACCGTGGTTTCTATTTTTAGTGAGCTAGCTAGAGTACAGCTACAAAGGCTACAGGAGATTCCATTCACACCCCTGGCTGCAGTGTAGATGCACCCCATGTATGTAAACTGAATTATTCAGTCAGGCCTCTTTCCGTCAGTCAGCTGTCTTTGACTTGGCAAATCAGCGTAAATATTGAGGTCCCTTGGACTGGTATAGCTTATCCCCCTTTGGAATTAACTATCCTAATACAGGCAGCTTTACATCAGTGTAGTTGCATCCAATCACGTTAGATGAGTGGCCCACCCACGGGAGGCCTCAGGGGAGCCCAGAATGCAGCCCCTCACCTCAGTTTCCCTTCTTCGATACCCAAATAATCTCCACATGGGTTTTTTCCAGTCCAATCACAACAGCCCCCAATTTAGGTTTCATTTATTAACTTAACGTTCAAAACTAAAATGCAGATGACACCTTCCCTCCAGTTACCTACACTCCAAACTCCCCCCGTCCGGCCTGAGTTCTGCCCGCCTTAGCAGGCCACTCCCAGCTCTTCCTAGCTGGAGCAATTCCCCCGGTCGCAGGGTTTTCCCTCATTCACTCTCTGAACTTTCACTTCAGCCTCCTGAGTTTGTCTCTTCCCCCCATCCCCCTTCTACCCTTTCTTGGAAATGGCCTGATTCCCCTCAGATGGGGACCGTTCTCTAACCAGGGCTGGCTCTTTCAACAGAAAGAGAAAACTCAGTTTAGTTCTTCTATTGCACGATGCTTTTCATGACACAGACACGGTTATTAGGGTCACTGAGAAAATGGAGAAACACAAGAAGGAACTGGTGGAAAACATCCCCTGGGAGTGGAAGGAATTCTCAGGATAATGGTTTGGCTGTAAATGTACAGTCTGGGTTTTCCCATAAAAGGCTGATGTTAGGCACTCAAATCCTATGGGCAGTGAATGGGAGTTGGGCATAATTGGACGTGGTGGAGCAGATAGGGCACTGGACTGGAACACTGGATAGTTTGTATCCTGCCACGAGCCCGCTGAGTGATTCCGGCCCTCTGGGATTCACAAACTCAGCTTGGCTGTTGGCAAACCCTGCAGGCACCAAAGTATTTGCAGTAAATGGGCCATAGGTGCCCCTGGCTATGCCCTGTGGAGCCCCACACCAGGCATCCGGACACCGAGGCCCCAGAGCGACGCACAAACCTGGGGAAGTTGCGCATTCCCCTGCCTAACTCTCCTCCAGGGCCCCATCTGGCAGGTCAGGTGCCCAGAGGCTTTGAAAAATCCCACTCGGACCCTAAGTATCTAGAAACTTCTGGCTCTAAATTGTTGCTGAAAATGAGCCAATAAGAGGCCTGTGCTGGTGTCCTGTGTTCTGGGGCAGAGGTTAGAGGGTTTCCTTTGGCTTTTCTCTTCCTTTAAATGAAGCCTGGGTATGAAATACACTCTATGAAAAGAAAGTTAATTATTCAATTTTCTATTGTTGGAGTTTGTGGTGGGGCAGGCACCCCACCCCAATGTAAGAGGGGGCTAGAGTAGGCCAGAGCGGCTGTGCAGGCCAGCAGCCATTTAGAAAGGGGCTTACTGGGAGCCAATCAGGGCCAAGATTAGAGCCAGCCAATGAGGGCTAGGCCAGGCCCTATATAAAGGCTGTCTAAGAGAGAAGGCAGGCAGTCTCTCCCAGACCTTCAGAGGGGAAGGTTTGTCTCCTGAGTGAGGAGACCTGCACCTGGGACAGTGCAGTGCTGGTTAGGCTCAGGGGAGTCAAAGGGAACTCCAGCCCGCTACCTGCCAGGCTGCAGGCCCTGAGGGAAGGTCCTAGCCGGTGCAAAGGGGAAGTGGCCCAGGGAGAGAGGCACACAAGGGGAGAGAAGGAGGGCAGGAAGGCTGCCACCAAAGGGTCCCTGGGTCGGGACCCAGTGTAGAGGGTGGGCCTGGGTCCCCCCTTCCCCCTTGCACGAACACCTAGCCAGTGGATGTGGTGAGAGTGGACTGCACCAGACCCCTAACACTAGGGGTTAGACTTTGGGGTGTGGTTGACCACGGTGTCTGGGGCACAGAAGGACTGCTGATAACACCAGACCCCCAGAAGGGGGTGAGACTGGAGCAGTGGGCACTGCCGGAGGGCGGTGTCCTGAAGGGGATGCCGCTGAGTGGGAAGCAACACGCATCCAGACAACAGGAAAGGACCAGAGGACGGACAAGACAACACCAGCAGAGGGTGCTCCTCCAAGGACTGAGCTAATTCCTGGAGTCACCAGCAGGAGGCGCTGTGGTGGTGAGTCCCAACACCGTTACAGATTTCCATGCTGACATTGCAACCATTTTATTTTTAGAATGCAGGCATCTGAGATTTCAGGGGTGTGTTTGTATATCTAGAAGTCTCTCATCGTACATGGAATAGATGCCCAGTGTTCCAGCTGAGTGCATTTCACCTGCAACCTTTCACTGAGCACAATCTCCCTTCTTTGTCTGAGCTTTGAGCAGCCACAAGTTCAAGTCTCCCACCATCCCAGTGATACCCACTTGTGGCAGCTTATATTGGTCCTAAAAAAGCTCAATGACCAGTGAAGCTCAGGAAAACATGACCTGGGACTACAGCAGGCTTTGGTTCAGTCTCTACCTCAACCTGTGTTATATCTAGTTTAACCCAAGGAAATTGATCAGTTAGCATGGTCCTAACATGAATTTCCTGCAAGCTTTCCTCAGGGCCTCCTGGACCACTTTATTTCTCAGGCTGTAGATGAGGGGATTGACCAGGGGAGTCAGGACTGTGTATAAGATGTTGGTGGTTGGGAACATATAGACAATCAGCAGTGTTGCATAATAAATGTTCACCACAATGAGGTGGGAGGAACAGGTGGAAAAGGCCTTTTGCCTCGAGGTGGTGGATGGGTTTCTCAGGATGGTGGCAATGATGCAGGGGTAGAAACAATATTACTGGTCACACAGCTATTCCGTCTTCATTAAAAACAAACCAAAAAAGCTGCAAATATTATTTTAGCTGGAAATTTACCTTCTTAGGCATGAATAAATTCTGTATCAAATTTGTAAGAAATGTGATGGTGATTTTCTCATTATTAGCTATTCAGAACCAGAATTTTCATTTCATGGGAAATCCCATGAGTTCAATTTTTTTGTTTTCATTCCAATTCTGACTTTTTTATTTTAAATTTTATTTAATGTTTTATTACTTTTTATGTCACTTATATTTTCTATTCTATTCCACTCTTTAATTTTTATATTATATTTAATTTTGTATTTTATACAATTGTTTGTTCACCCTACACAAAATTTTGTAGAAATTTCATATGGAACATCTTGATCTTGACAATTTGGCATTTTCTGATGGTAAAAACCTTCCATCAGAAAATTATCGATCTTCATTAGCACATATCAGAGAATCTTGTACCAGAACTATAGGCCCCTTGTTGGTCTATTGGAGTGCATGATAACCATCAGAACGCGTGTTCTAGCAGTTACAGAAGAACACAAATATCCACTTATTCCTGTATACAAAACAAACTAGATGATTGTTATTCAAAGTCCTCTCCTAGCATAATTTACTCCCTAATCATGCAGTAAGGTCTCAGCCAATTTATCACCAGTGTGAATAATTTTGTGTCACCAAAACTTTGTGTCTTATAATGCCCAAATGTTGAATATTTGTGGCTCACACAACTGTATTTTGGAAAAAAAGGTATTTTTAAAAATTAATCTCTGGCAAAAATATTGCAGACAGGGATGAAATCCCAATTGCTTAACATTTTGAAGGATGCACATCTAATCTGAAACTGTCTAGAATACAGACAGACCAGAATCTTCTGAAATTTAACTGAAATCAGGGTTTTAATCTTTATTACTGGCTATTTACCATTGTGACGGGTTGGATCACAGAAACCCTTTGGGACTTGTCAACTGATGTGCCAAGACTACTTCTGCCCCTGCTTTCTTGCCCTGGCAGCTTAGGACTTCAGTGCCCTGCCTGGATTGAGCCAGACCTGCTAGCCTGCTGCAAACCCAAACCCAGGGTCTGAACCACGTCCTCTAACAGCTGTAGGCTTAACTGAAAGCAGCTAACAGAAGTCTTTAACACTCAGGTGTCCAACTCCCAATGGGGTCCAAACCCCAAATAATTCCATTTTACCTTGTATAAAGCTTATACAGGGTAAACTCATAAATTGTTCACTCTCTACATATTCTAGTGTAACCCCTTTGGGGTTTAGAGAGCATGGCCTCTTTAAATCTTTTTCTTGGGGGGAGGGGGAGCAGTGAGAGAAAGGAGAGAAACGCAGGGGTGTGGCTCTGGAGCTCCCTGGGAGGGAGAGGCAGCAGCCCGCAGGCCCTCACACAGTGAAGCAGCAGAGAACCTGCCTGAAGCCTGGGAAGAACAGGGTGGCCAATCGGGGACACCCCAGGACAGGAGCCAGGAGGAGCACTGTGCCAGGGAGGAATCGCCCAAGAAGGACAGGCCAGAGCTGGACCCAGTATCACAGCTGCCCAGAGCTGCATGGGGCTGTGAGTACTGGGGCTTGTGACTCTGCCTTGGGAACAAGGAGGGAGGCTGCTAGCTAGTTAAGTGGGGAGGTGGTTGCTCTGTGTGGCTTTTCAGAGAGCGGCAGAAGAGGGCACTGGCAGGGCCGGCGCTTCCATTTAGGCGACCTAAGCGGTCGCCTAGGGCACCAGCATTTGGGGGGGTGGCAATTTGGTGGCGGGGGGTCCTTCTGCGCTCCGGGTCTTCGGCGGCAATTCTGCGGCGGGTCCTTCACTCGCTCCGGGACCCGCCGCCGAAGTGCCCCGAAGACTGGGAGCGCGGAAGGACCCCGCCTAGGGCACCAAAAACCCTGGCGCCGCTCCTGGGCAGCGGAGGGGTTTGCTCGGAAAAGTTCACTGGTGCCGAAGATGACCAGGAGCACCCAAGACTCACCACTGGACTGGAACTTTGCTCAGGACTCCTGAACTCTATGTGCAGACACATTGCTCAGTGTCTGCCCTTCCAGACTGTGCTACGACTGGGCCTGTGGGGCCTTGGCTTGGATGCAGCTCTGTTTTACTGTTCCCCCTATATTTCCCCTTGTTGTTTTTCTCCTTTCATCCCTCTGTAAATAAATATTTCCCTTTGTTATATCCACTGTACTTTTCCTGTGGGTGTGTGTGTTCACTCTGGGGGATTTGGAACAGGTGCCCCTGGGGTGGAAGGGATTTTCCCTGCTGCATTCCTGCACGCGCCTTCTCTTGGCCAGAGCTGCATGCAGAGCAGACTCTATCTTGGCCACGAGGGCGCTAAAGTTACACTAGTTATGTCATATATACATTCATAAGCATATTCCATAAAGCCTTATGAGGAGCACCGTCACAACAATTCACTGTGATCAGTTGCCATGTAGAGATTAATAGGAAGGATACAGAAAACATTGGCTTCCTCCTAATGCCCATTGTACACCATGGCAACGCCCTTACCACACTTCACCCTCTGTTCTCCCTAGTCTCCATGATACAGTATGACAGCCCCTTTCCCATCTCTGCAGCCCCCAATACCCCTTGGCCCTGGGTACATTCTTGCTTGTGCAGCCAGCGCTGAAGCTGGTACCACGGTTTGTATTTTTAGTGAGCTACAGAAAATGCCATTGACACCCCTGCCTGCAGTGTAGACACACCCCATTATGTAAACTGAATTATTCAGTCAGGCCTCTTTCCGTCAGTCGGCTGCTTTTGACTTGGCAAATCAGCGTAAATTCTCAGCATGCTATTTTAATGTAGAAGACAGACAGGTTCCTTGGATTCCCAGAGTTCTTTTGAAAGCCACAAATGTACTGATGTAGTTTCACAGGGACTCACTTACACGAGGTCTCCATGCAGATTTTGCACCAGGATCACTATTCGGGTTAGTGGTGTGACTTTGTTTTGGAAATCGTTCTACCAGTACCACCTCTAGCTTGGACACAGCGAACCAATATCAAGGTCCCTTGGACTGGTATAGCTTATCCCCCTTTGGAATGAACTATCCTGATACAAGCAGCTTTACATCAGTGTAGTTGTATCCAGTCAGATTACATGAATGGCCCCTTCACAGCACCCACTGGAGGCCTCGGGCCAGCCCAGAACACAGCCCTTCACCTCAGTTTCCCTTGTTCATTCCCCAAATAAAATTCACATGCATTTTTTTTCCAGTCCAATCACAACAGCCCCTAATTTAGGTTTTATTTATTAACTTAACATTCAAAACTAAAAGACAGATGACACCTTCCCTCCAGTTACCTGTACCCCAAACTGCTGCCATCCAGTCTGAGTCCTGCCCGCCTTAGCAGGTCACTCCCAGCTCTTCCTAGCTGGAGCAATTCCCCCGGTCGCAGGGTTTTCCCTCATTCACTCTCTGAACTTTCATTTCAGCCTCCTGAGTTTGCCTCTTCCTCCATCCCCCTTCTGCCCTTTCTTGGAAATGGCCTGATTCCCCTCAGGTGGGGACCCTTCTCTAACCAGGGCTGGCTTGGTTCCGGCTCTCCAGCCCATGGGCACACGGCCCTGTCACAGGCAGGGATAGGCCAATATAGTTTAAGTGGTGCCATTTCTATGTGTAGACAAGTCTTTACGCATTTATTCCTCACTCTGGACATGAAGGGGAGAGATAAGGGGATGTCTGACAACAGAGACGAAAGAAAGAGAAAACTGAGTTTAGTTCTTCTATTGCACGATGCTCTTGGTGACAGAAACACAGTTATTAGGGTCACTGAGAAAATGGAGAAAAATGAGAAGTAACTCGTGGTAAACGTCCCCTGGGAGTGATGGTATTCTCAGGACAGAGTTTTGCCTGTAAATGTAGAGGCTGGGTTTTCCCATAAAAGGCCGATGTTAGGCACCCAAATCCTATGGGCAGTGAATGGCAGTTGAGCAACTCAGACCCTTTGGTCCTATTGTCTAATACAATTAGATGTGGTGGAGTAGATAGGGCACTGGAGTGGGACACTGGCTAGTTGGTTTTCTACTATGAGCACACTGAGTGATTCCGGCCCTCTGGGATTCACCAACCCAGCTTGGCTGTTGGCAAACCCTGCTGGCACCCAGCTGTTTGCAGTAAATGGGCCGTAGTGCCCATGGCTGTGCCCTGTGGAGCCCCACACCAGGCATCTGGACACCGAAGCCCCAGAGTGACACACAAAGCTGGGGAAGGTGGATGTTCCGCTTTCTGACTCTCCACTAGAGCCTCATCTGGCAGGTCAGGTGCCCAGAGGCTTTAAAAAATTCCACTCGGACCCCAAGTATCTGGAAACAACTCACCCTCAATTGCTGCTGAAAATGGGCAAATAAGAGGATTGTGTTGATGTCCTGTGTTCTGGGGCATAGGTCAGAGGGTTTCCTTTGGCTTTTCTCTTCCTTTGAATGAAGCCTGGGGATGAAATATACTCTATAAAAAGAAAGTTAATTATTCAATTTTCTAATGTTGGAGTTCCATGCTGACATTGCAACTCTGTATTTTTAGAATGCAGGTGTCTGATTTTTCAGGGGTTTGTCTGTATATCTAGAAGTCTCTCACCCTACACAGAATAGATGCCCAGTGTTCCAGCTGAGTCTGTTTCACCTGCACCCTCTCACTGAGCACAATCTCCCTTCTTTGTCTGAACTTTGAGCAGCCACAAGTTCAAGTCTCCCACCAGCCCAGTAGTACCCACCTGTGGCATCTTATATAGGTCCTAAAAAGGCTAGGGTCACAGGTTTTAAGAGGTCTCTTCATTTCCACTTTCTCCTCTCTGTAAAAGCATGCCTCAAAGATCAATGAAGTTCAGGGAAACACGACCTGGGACTTCAGCAGTCTTTGCTTCAGGTCCTACCCAAGCCCATGATATATCTATTTTAACCTAAGGAAACTGACAGGTTAGAATGGTCCAAATATGAATTTCTTGCAAGCTTTCCTCAGGGCCTCCTGGACCTCTTTGTTTCTCAGGCTGTAGATGAGGGGATTGACCAGCGGAGTCAGGACTGTGTATAAGACAGACAGAACTTTCTTGAAGTCGCTCAGGATGTTAGTGGTAGGGAACATATAGACAGTCATCAGAGTTCCATAAAAAATGCTCACCACAATGAGGTGGGAGGAGCAGGTGGAAAAGGCCTTTTGCCTCCCAGTGGTGGACGGGATTCTCAGGATGGTGGCAATGATGCAGATGTAGGACATCAAGGTGAGAAGGAATGGAACAAGTGAGAAAATCAAGGTGAGTGCAACAGTCACCATTTCCATCTCCTGAAGGTCATTGCAGGCGAGTTTTACCAGGGGGATAAAATCACAAAAAAAAAATGGTCAATACCATTGGGGCCACAGAACGTTAACTGAGATATGGACAACGTTGTTATGCTACCACCTAGGAATCCACCTATCCAAGAGCCACCTGCAAGCTGCAGGCAAGATTTGACACTCATACAGACTGCATAGTGCAGTGGATTGCATATTGCTAAATACCTATCGTAAGACATCACTGACAGGAGAAGGCATTCTGTAGCCACTAGAGAACCAAAGAAATAAAATTGTGTGAGACATCCATTGAATGTCATGGTTCTGTCCCCAGTCAGGAGACTGGCCAGCACCTTGGGTAGGATGGTGGAGGTGTAGCAGGTCTCCAAGCAGGACAAGTTCCACAGGAAGAAGTACATGGGGGTGTGAAGGTGCTGATCAGCTACAACTAGCACAATGATGAGGATGTTCCCAGCCATGGTCGCAATGCAGATCACTAGAAACAGCAGGAAGAGAAGGATCTGCTGTTCTGGGAGATCTCCGAACCCCAGGAGGATGAATTCCTTGACAGATGTTCCATTTCCCTGTTTTGCATTCGCCATGGGGCGAGTCTATGGGAAAGAAATGAACTCTGCCACATAAACCAAGAACATTTATTCAATAAAACGTCAGCACTGTTTCCATTTTCTCCCTCTGCTGACTACCAGAACGATGAGTGAGTGTAGAATGGGGCCAGGGGAGGGGAAATGCGATCTCTTGATCCTTGGCACTGATTCAATATCTGACCAGGATTTATGTTAAACAAAACATTAATCTCTCTGGAAATAGATGGCACCAAGCATTCAAATACGCTGGGGATGGGGCTTATAGGTACAACCGTACAGAAATGTGTTGGTTCAAATAATCATGTTTCACTACCTGGTGTATCAGAGCAGAGCAATGGCCTTTATGGATGGAGATCCATGGGCGAAATGGGCCAGGATTTGATATTTTAGAGGAACCCAGAACAGAGAAACAAACAAGCAACTAAGGCTGGGTATTGCAGTTGAAATGGGCTGCCTAACTCTATCAGAGCCATTTTAAAGTTTTTATCATCAGACAAATACAGCTCCTTCTCTGGGACGATATTTCATTGTCCTGCAGTCTACATACAGAGAAATGATCTTAATTAAAAACAAAAAAACTGCTGCTGAAAACCATCACATTAGCTAGAAATTGATCCTTTCTTGCAAGAAAAATTTCTGTATAAAATTTGAAATTTGTAAGAAATGTGCAATTGTCATATTGTGAGAGTGGCGTAGAACCCAAATTTCTATTTCATCGGCAATTGCATGATTTCAAATGTGGATTTCATTCCAATTTTACTGCAGCTCTATAAAGCAGTTCATAAGAACATACATGAGAATGGCCTTACTTTGTGAGACCAAATGTAAGCGGGGGAATGGTCCCGCTATTGTGGGGAACTTTCCTGGCTTATAGACTACCCCGGTGAAATGGGCTAGTGAAAGGATCTGAGTCCTCGCTCCCACTTCCTTTACCCTTTGCCTGCCCTCAAGGGCTCCCTTTCCATTCTCCTGCGTGGCAGAGTCCTCGTAACCCCTTGATGAATCCATGCTGACTGTTCCTGATCACTTTCCTCTCCTCGAAGTGCTTCAAAATTGATTCGTGCTCCATGATTTTTCCAGGGACTGAGGTGAGGCTCACTGGCCTATAGTTCCCAGGATCCTCCTTCTTCCCTTTTTAAGAGAAACGGTCCCTCTCACTCTCTCCAGCTGCTCACTGCACCCGGCTCTGGACTGCTCCAGCCCCAGTTCCAGCTCCACCACTCTGCCTTAATGCTGCTGCTGCAGCTGCTCTGCCTCCAGCTCCCTGGGCTGCATCTCTGGCTCTGGTTGCTGCAGGTCTGCTCTGTGGGCTGCTTCTGTAACTCTGCCCCCAGCTCAGCTTGGGCTCCTGCTTTCTCTTTAGCTTGGCCACACTCTGTCTGACTGAGGCAATTCCAGATCACACGGAGGAAGGGACCCCCCTGGCCGCCTGACTCCCTGATTAGCCTGCCCACCCTGTCAATCAGGCTGACCTGGAGCATTGGCCTCTCCATATTGTTCCTGGGGACTGTCAGTCTCAGAGTCTGGTTTCCCATCGACCCTTCCCCTTCCTTTTGGTACTGGGAGCTAGCCAGCCAAAACACCCCACTGCGTTTTAGGAAGCGGACAACAGTCCCCTTACACAAAGTTCCATCTAGCCCAGTATCCTGTCTTCCAACAGTGGCCAATGCCAGGATGAATGATGAGATGGCCCCTCCTATGGCCCAGTGATCACCGCCACCATCCTCCTCCCAGCCCTGGCTATGGATCTCTGCTCCACTGGGCCAGAGCAGCCACCTTCCCTGACCCTAGCGCCCTGGTGTCTTAGATCCCTCAGCCGATCGGGAGCCCCCCACACCCCGCTGGCAGCGCTGCCCTCATCGTAACCCGCACCTTAACCCCCACTGAGCTTCCTGTGACTGGAAAATTTAATAGTTAAAAATCTTAAAGGTAAAATAATCCCAATATTAACCCTCTAAGGGGAGAAACAAAACCAATTTGTGCCAAGTCTACTTATAGCCAGTGTCTGCCCCCCGAGCACCGAAGCCAACTGCAGCTCTGCTTTCCCCACGCCAGTTCATTCAGCGCCCCATGAAGGGGGAGCTGCCAGTGAGGGCAAAACCCTGTAGGGGTCAGGAGGGAAGGTTAGAGAGGAACGAAGGCTGCTCCCCTGTTTGAAGGGCTGGTATTGGACTCGGCAGATGTTGGTTCAGTTCCCTGCTTTGTCACCAGCTCCTTGTGTGACTTTCAGGTGAGATTTACAAAGGCCGGTAGGTACCTAACAATGCACCCGGGGCCTGAGTAGGGGCCATACCTAACGCCCATTGATTTTCAGTCCCACTGGGGGGGTCTGTATCTTGAGGTGCCAAGAAGCCTCTAGAAATCTGCCCCTCTGTGTGCCAGGTCCCATCTGTAAAGCAGGGGTAATAGCATGATCTAGGGGTGCTGGGAGGATAGATGCATTCAAGCCAGTGAGGTGCCCAGATACCAGGGAGATGGGGGTCAGGTAAGGACCTAGGATAGATGTGACCTGACAGTTTTCCTTTTTACAAATTCAGTCATTTTGCTTTGGGTTGGGAGTTTGAGAGAGATCAGTGCCCAGTTCCCCATGGAGTCCGATGGGATAGGCTACCGAACAGACCTACACTGCTTCAACTCCTCAAGATTCATGGAGCAGGGAGGAAAAGGGTGATTTACCTCTAAGGCGGGTCTGTGAGCAGCTGGAATCTTTGTTGTCACCTCCTCATGCAGCATTTCAGGGACCAGGATCCAGGTTATTCAGTCCATTTTCTCTCCTCACTGCATTCAGCTACTTCCACGTGCCCAGTAACTAGAACAAGAACCTAGAAAAGCTACTGAGGCTCTGTTCCATGTCTGGTAATGTGACCCTGTGCCTCATACCGTCTGTCAAATAGGGAACGTCTTTTCTGATTCATTATATATCCTTCTGGGGGAGAGGTAGTCTCTGGAGGCACATGTGCTGTGGGGAAGGCAACAGGCAAGGGTAAGTTGCAATTTATTGACAGTCTCCAAAACTAAACCAGCGTCAAACTTCTAATCTCAAAGGGAGAGTCCTAGAGAGGGAAGAAACTTCTAATCCTAAGCAAATATGTCTTTTTATTGAGTGAATGCTCTGTTAACCATCAAGAAATAACGCACTTATTCTAAATTGTATAGCTTCCTCAGTGATTTAGACACTGAGTTCCCATCCAATTCCCTTAGAAAGATTTGAAAATGTCAGCAGAGTTAGCTGATCTTACATTTTCTCCAACCAACTCCTCTGTTTCCCACTATTGCAAGTGCCCATGTATCCAGTCACAATCCAATGAGCTCACTCAATTAGTTCAGGTAACATTTTAAAAAGAGTCTAAATGATTTAGAAGCCTAAGTCTCATTTTCAAAAGTTTCTCACTTACTGAGGCTTAGCAACCTAAGTCTAACTGAAAGGCAATGGGATTTAGCCGCCTATGTCACTTATGAAGTTTGCTTCAGTGTTTTGAAAAATGTGACCCTTAGCTCAATGCCTCCTGGTCAGTCGTTTCTGAAAGAAGGAAGTGCAGGCTGCTGCTCAGATAAAATGCAGGTCCAACAGGGTGTTTTGCACACTTATGTTGGGATTTTCAAAGGGCAGTAATGTACGCAATTAAGACCCAAATCCCATGGGATTGCTATGAGAATTTGTCACCTAACTCCCTTACGGTTCTTGGAAAGGCCCATACCACAGAAGCATGGAACTCAGATCTGAGATTATGAAATACAAATAATTTCTTGCCATTCCCGGAAAAGTTTCAGGGTCACATGCATCTTCAGTGCCACAGCAATTATATAAATTATGAAATCTTGTTCCAGAACTGTAGGTTTTAAGAACAGGTCAAAGAAACACCTGTCAGGAATGGTCTGGTAATGACGTAGTCCTGCCTTGAGTTCAGAGGATTAGATGACCAGCTTAGGTCCCTTCCAGTCCTACTCTTCTATGATTCTGTTAATGGAAAAGACATTTCCCTTGCATTATCGGAGTTTGTTTCGAAGCCAGCAAGGTACGGACTTATTTTCACTGGGACTCACATGAGGTCTCCACCTAGATTTTGCACCAGGATAACTATTTTGGTTAGTGGTGTGAATGTGTTATTGAAATAGTTATACTGCTACAACTTCTGGTGTTAGGGTGACCAGACAGGAAATGTGAAAAATCGTGATGGGGGTGGGGGGTAATAGGAGCTTATATAAGAAAAAGACCCCAAAATTGGGACTGTCCCTATAAAATTGGGACATCTGGTCACCATATCTGGTGTGGACACAGTTTACCAATAGATCGCTTATTTCCCTTCCCATCTGGGAATGAACTATCCCACCAGAAGCACCATCACATCAGTATCATTGCATCTGCTTGGTGTAGATGAGTGGCGACGTCACGGCACCCTCTGGAGGAGACAGGGCAGCCCAGAACATAGCCCCTCACCTCAGTTTCCCTTCTTAATTCCCCATATAATGGAGGAATTTCCCTGATCTCAGGGTTTTCCCTGCAGGAGCCACACTCATTGTCTGAGGTCTCACTTCAGCCTCCCGAGTTTGCCTCTTATTCTGGCCCCTTTCAGCCCTTTATTGGAAATGGCCTGATTCCCCTCAGGTGGGGACCCTTCTCTAACCAAGGCTGGCTTGGCCCCCAGCTCTCCAGCCCAAGGGCCTGTGGCTGTGTCACAGGCAGGGATAAGCAGATATAGGTAAAGTGGCGCAACGTCGATTTGTAGACAAGCCTTGCACATTTATTCCACACACCGGACATGAAGGGGACAGATAACGGGAGTTCTGACTGTAGTCTGATTTGGGGTGTGTTAGTAGTGTTGATTTAATTTATCCACTTAATTTTAATTTTATTTAATTATTTAAATAATTTTATTAATTTTAATAATAATATATTGTGGATATTAATTAGCATGGGTTTCGGCTCACCAATTTGTTTGATCAGAAGATAAAGTTCGTCCTGAATCAGACTTCACAGAGTTTATAAAAGGAACTTCGGGGTTGTGACAGGAAGTTTACACGGAGACAGAAGTACTCATAAAGATCTTTTTATTAAAATCAATGAAGATAGTAAGTAAATGGTAAAACAGTTAGAATTACAGAGTTACACTTGTATCACAGTTTTTTAAGAGATAGATATATATGAATATAAGATTATAGGCTGCAAAATTGATTAATACTCACACCCTGTTTTTATAATAATCTGGTGTTGGCAACACCTTGGGCGTTTTTCACACTTCTGGTAAAGGAAGCTACAGCAGGGTTATTCTTTTTCTAACTTAACTCTATATGCCTTAACTAAATAAATTATGAGGGAGATCAAATCCCTTTTCACTTACAGTTAAAAGAATGAAGAACAAAGGACGGCCTATCAATAGTTAATAGCTGTGTAGGAGATGGGTAGCATCAATACGAAGTTGAAAGGTGGAGGCAATGAAGAGTAGACAGGAGCAGATAGGTGGGTAGATTGCCTGTCTAATAGCGAGCTGCCTCGCCTTTTATAGGGTATTAATTGGAAATCCTTCCTCTTATGCCCATATTTCATTCCTCCCTCATGGAAAAGTTAGGGTACACTTACCCCATAGGCTAATATGCATGTGCGTATGGATGACAGGTATGTACGCACTTGTGGTAAATTTGTTAGTATGTGGGCAAAACCCCTTACTTTTCCACCCCATATTGCTATTGGTTTAGGTAAAGGTCTCTAGACATCTGCGTGGGTGTTTTGTCTAATTTTACTTTTCCTGGGAAGGGTCTCAAAAGGTGTTAACTTTGCATTAGCTTAACATACAGAGTTTTAGCCTGTAGGTAGGTCTCTTGCATTACAGCTAAACTTACTTTTAATATAAAATCTATAAATCTAATACATCAAATACTCATTTTATAAGAGAGATATATTTATACAGACAAGCAGATTAATCCTTAGGGCTACACCCCCCCCTTTGACGAGGTGGTTTCCACAAAGAAACCCCGTCACCTAGATTGGATTTAGTATCTGTGGGGCCCTTTTTAGCACCAGTTTCATACCTGGGCATATTTTGGTAGGTATCTGGAATGGGCATCATGTATGTATATTCATCACCCTGTGATGCTTGTCTATGCCTCTGTCTAGGTGTCTGCTTAGGCATTTGCCTAGGTTCAGGCTTGGGTTTGTTGAATTTATACTGCAAGTAACCTAAAATAAGGAAATTAATTCCAATAGCAATCCCTTGGATAATCACCCATCCTTTTAATCCAAAATTTTCTCTGGGAGTTGTTGCAGGTTCATTACCTTCGTTCATTAACTGGGTAATAACTTGTTGGGCTTCGTCCACATCGTTAGTAATTTGGATGAGGTGAGTCTCCTTATGAGCCATTAATAAATGGCTCCTGCCTGGCTCGCCAGCCTGTTTTAGCTGGGATACTGCTTCTGTGTGTTGCTCAGACTATTTCCATTGGACACCTTTCTTTAGTAGTTGGTACAAGGGAGGACCTGCAATAGAAGCAAAATTGGGGATGAAATCCCTGTGGTACCCAGTTAAACCTAAAATGGATCTTAAAGCCGTTGGGTCCCGTGGTAAAGACAATGTTTGGATTGCATCTACTTTCTGTTGCGCTGGAGTCCTACCCCACTTTGTCAGGGTGAGGCCCAAGAAAGAGACACAATTGGCCATTAGCTGGGCTTTGGCTGGATTGCACTTTAACCCTGCTTCCTTTAGAATTTGCAGGAGCTCGTCAAGTCTTTCTAAATCCTCATTTTTTGTCTGTGTTGCTAAACACAGATCATCTACATATTGAAATAGAACATTTGGTTTAGAAAATTGTGACAGCACCCGCCTCATTTGTGCATGGAATAAAGCTGGAGAGTTTTTATATCCCTGGGGTAGACGTGTCCAAGAATATTGCACTCCCTGAAAACTAAATGCAAAATGGTACTGTCAAACGTGGGCCAATGGCAATGTCCAAAAGCTGTTACTGATGTCTAATACAGTAAACCATACAGCTTCTGGGTCAAAGGATTTGATCAGATCTGGCATTTTGGCCACTGTGGGGGCACAAGTGGGTGTGACCTGATTTAGACGTCTGTAATCTATTGTGAGATGCCACGAACCATCTGGTTTCTTGACAGGCCAAATAGGGGAATTTGCAGTGGAAGTACATCTACGTAGTACCCCCTGTGCTAGCAAAGACTTGATAGTCTTTTCTATGTATGGATTTGCTTGTTCTGGGTAAGGATACTGTCTTTGGGCTGAAATTTCTCCTCCTTCCACAACAATAGTGACTGCCATGCATCCACAATCATGCTTCTGTTTAGCAAAGGCATCTGCATGCTTGCAAAGTAATGCCTGAAACTCAGGTTGGTCTGCATACTTAGCCACTATTTTGTTCAAATCATACCCCTCAGGTTCAGAGTCCTCTACTGGAGATACCATACCACACTCAGGAATGACTACTGGAGAGTCATCCTTTGCCTGTTCTACTGAAAGACACAACAATTGGTTACACAAATCAAGAACACATCCTTGTTTGTATAAGAAATCAGTTCCCAGTCGACAATTCTTTGGGTCTGCTAATTTCATCAATGCAAAGGTATGATCCTTTCTTAGGTGACCTATCTGTACTTCAAGGGGTATAGAAAGTGTGGTAACAACAAAAGTTGCAAGTGTCTTAGTACATCCTGATGATAGAGGAGAGGATCTAGGATCCTTGACATGGATAATACTAATTGCTGCTCCAGTATCTATAATAAAACTCCTGTCAAGGCCCCCTACCACTGCAGATATTGTGGGTCTCCCACTTTCATCCCTGCCTAAAGGGGTTATGACTACACTCGGGGTGGTTTGTAGTCATGCAGCATATGCAGACAAATAATCTAAAGGTTCTTCCTCTATCTCCTCAGAGGCAGCCAATTCTGGAGGAGTGGCTGTCCACTGGGGAAAAGGGGATGGATCAACGGAGGCCACTGGATGGTTCAAGGGTGCTGGGCCTTGGCCTTCCATCATCAGCTCATTCACACAGGCACGGAGTTCCCAGATATCCCGTCGTTGAGCCTCAAGCGTTTGCTGCACTGTCCTAAACATCCTTACAACTGAGTCCTCAGTTTTGTGCAGAGGCGGTGATTTAGGTCTCTGCATACATGAATTATTCTGTGCAGCGTCTGGAAAGAAAGGAACACGGTCCCGAGCCCCTACATAGGATCCAAACGCATAACCCTGTCGAGGGGCCTGGCCACTCGAAGGTCCAGGGTTATTATGTGGGTTAGGGTCGTTTTGCCAACGTTGATACCTAGGGAATTTAGGAGACCCTCGTCCTAACCCTTGTTGAGGTCGAGGTCCCTCAATCCTCACCGTGGGATTAGATTGTGGTTCCTGAAGTACTGTAACAGGGGCTCCATGCCGACCTAATTTATAGCCTCCCTGTGCATATCCCTTAGCCAGTAAGGCTAGTGCTCTCTTTAAAGAAATATCATCAGTTATGTGCATGTTAACCATTTCCCGTAACTGAGGAAGGGAGTTATTAACCAGCAAACTGATGTACTGTGGCTCATCTGTTTCCTCTTTCATATGACTCTGCCAGGCTGCACTTAACTGCAGATGGAACTGGTGTGGAGTTTCATTAGTTTTCTGCTTTAAATTAGACAGGATCGCCACTCCCACTTGTCCGGGGTGTTGGTTATGTTCCAATAGGGCTACTGTTTCATTAAAAGTTTTTCCTCCTACTCTATACTCAGGTGGCAAAGTACTCCACAATGCTCGATTCACTGTGAGTTGTAAGATTTTAATCCAATCTTCCCTTGGTAAGCCAAACACTTTTGCTGTCTCTTGCACACGTGCATGCATTGCAACTGAAGAATCCTCCATCATTCCTACTTGCTTAGCTACTAGGTCTAAGGTTTTAATATCTGTAACAACTGCTACAGGACAATCAGAATTAGAACCAGAAGCTCCTCCTTCTGGATTAGGGTCTGAGCTTTCATCTGAGCTTGAATCTATAATTTCTATTCCTTGACTCCTTCTACCCAAATTCACATTTTCCTCATCTGAACCATCAGAGTTTTCTACTGGAGATAATCCTGTATATGTAGGATAATTTTCCATAAAACCACATTGACGCAGGACATCCCTTAGTCTATGGTCTGGTGTAGTAGGACGTTCTACCGATATACCAGTTGAGACCAACATATACCAAGGGGGTGTATGGGGTCTGTGAAATTCTTGGGGTCTGGGCAATGTTGATTGCCCAAATGCCAATAAATGTCCACCCAAAGGGAACGAATCTTCTACTCTGTATGGTGCCAATGTAATATTGGGTGGGGGAGCAGGGATTCTATTCTCTGGTAGTTGTCACTCTCTCTGTTGTAATTTAGAGATTACTACAACACATGCACTAGCTGCTCGAGTCACTTGTGACACTGCATCCTCTAATCCTTGAACAATGACAGTCTCTAAAAGCACTGCTTCTTCCCTACCAGGGGCTGGCACTAACAAAGGAGAGGATCTTTCCTCCTTCTGTCCTTCGCTTATCTCCTTCTTTGCATAACTAGCCACTTTTTCTGTGACGCTAGTCTCCACCTCCTGTGGTGCCACCTCAGGACTTCCTTCTTCTATCTGCAGACTGCCAGTAACTTCTGCACTGCCAGCTTCCTCGTCTGACTCGCCTCGTGGCTCCTCAGACCCAATCTGCATCTCCGCTTCTAAATGGACTGTGTTAACCTTTCTCTTGTTTTACTTCTAGTTGTTGGTCCAGTAGGGTTTTCTACCTCTGTCGGTTCCACCATACCAATAGGGATGGGAATTGATTCTTTATCCTCCTCTACCATATTTTCTCCCCTTTCTAATTCTTTAATCTTTTCCAACAACCGGCCACAGTCTGCTCTATAGGCCAACAACATTTCCTGAGCTTCCCTGAGTAACTCCATTTTCTTATCCAATTTCTTTCCCAATGAACTACAAGCCATGAGCAGGCATTCAACAGCTATTCCCTTTACCAATTTAGCCCTTTTCTTTTTCTGCTCTGTTTCTTCATTAAATACTTTACTCACAAAACCCCATTGGTTATTTTGCTCAGAAATCATCTCACTAGTTCTCAGCTGTTCTAAACTTCCTCCATGTTCCTGAATATATTTCTTGGCAAAGTTTTCTAAAGCCAGACTACGGGCAATTCCAACAGACTCTACTCTTGCCCCTGATTCATTTTTAACACTCTTAATACGGAATACAGAATTCATCTTAATTCTACAACTTTACTAGCTTATTCAATAAACTAGAATAAATACGCTGTTGATTTACTCTGACATGGAAGGCGTCCCTTCACAGAAACAACAGGAAATAACACCCCTTAACCAGTTTTACACTTTTCCAATAAGTCCCAAGTAATAGAGGGATGTGGGTAAGTTCCCTCTCTTCCCTTGATGGCTCGTAGCAAATCAAGAGGTCTTTCCCCTCTGTCAGGACCTGCCAAGTATTGGGGAATACTGAGGCAGATGGATCAGAGGTGCAGTCGTGGGAAATCAAGGGGACTGAGATAAGGTATCATTGAACTGTTCAAGTTCTGACTGATTGCGGCCTTTCTGGCGGCGATTAATACCTTGCTTTGTCAACTTCCTCGCCACCACTCGTGTGGGTCATCGGATCCAATGCTACTGCTAATATCTTATCAGTACGTGTAAAAGGTTCGTGCAGGGGCTCGACCCTCCTGGGCAGGAGGGGAGCCACACCGACTCCCTACTGACGGGACAAACAGCCAGTTAGCTCAGGACTCAGGCCCTCTGGTGCAGGGGCTGAGCAAACCACAGATAGTTCCGGGCTCAGGCCCCCTGGTGCAGTGCTGAGCAAACGACAGTTAAAGAGCCCAGGCCCTCTGGTGCAGGGGCTGGGCAAGCAAGCAGTTCAGGAATCCAGGCCCTCTGGTGCAGGGGCTGGGCAGGCAAACAGTTCAGGAGCCCAGGCCGTCTGGTGCAGGGGCTGGGCAAACAAACAGTTCAGGAGCCCAGGCCCTCAGGTGCAGGGGCTGGGCAGGCAAACAGTTCAGGAGCCCAGGCCCTCAGGTGCAGGGGCTGGGCAAACAAACAGTTCAGGAGCCCAGGCCCTCAGGTGCAGGGGCTGGGCAAGCAAACAGTCCAGGGAAGGCCCAGGCCCTGGATCAGGGCGGGGCCCACACAGTCACAGCTCAGGCCCTCGGGTGCAGGGGCTGAGCAAACACAGTTAGGGAGCTCAGGCCCCCTTGTGCAGGGCTGAGCAACAATCAGTTGGGGTAAGCCCTGGCTCCTACACCGGAGCGTTGGGTGAGGGGGAAGCCTGCCACCCGTGAGCGGGGGGTGGCAGGGGGGAACGCAGGCCCTCCCACTCCACTGCGTTCCAGCCCGGGGCCCTAGCAGCGGTTACTGCCGCTGCCAGTCAGTGGGGTATCCTGACCGAAACACACTGACATTGGCTCACATGCGTCTGCAGCCTGACCGGGGTCGGCTACCCCCGGGCTACTTCCAGGATCCCCCTCAGGGCCTACCTCGTCCGTGGCACCGGGCCCGGTCCAGTCCACCAGCATGGGCTCCTCTCGGCCGGGGCTTGGTGGCAGGTCCAGCAGCTCCGTAGGGAAATCCGGCCAATTGCACTCGGGCGGCTCCTCCGGGTAACAGCAGGGGCGAAGGGGTTCTGGTGCGGCCTCGCCTTCGGGGTTGGTGTGGGGGAGTTCCAAGGGCTCCTCCCAACGACGGGAGCGGACGGGCTCCGGCGGCTCCTCCTCGTAGTGAGCTCGGGGCAGCTCCAGCCAGCTAGGGCAACGGCCTCGGGCCTCAGAGGTATCCCGGCCGGGAGCTCCCGGCCGCACGTCTGCTCCCTGCGGTGGCCGGGGTTTGACTGAGCTCCGGCGGCCGGCCTTTATACTTCCTGTCCCGCCCCGTGACTTCCGGGGGGCGGGGACAGGCGGCGGTGGCTCCGCCCACTTGGGTGCCTGCAAGGGTGCTCCCTCTTCTGGGCAGGAGGGGAGCCACACCAACTCACTACAGTACCATACGTTATAACTTCAACCTTTACAAAACCCCTTAAACACGTGTATCACTTCAAACAATATCACTTTAATCACAAACTTTATTATTTTATTATATTGAAAAAAACCCTTAAAATTAAACTTCTGAGTCAAAACCACAATAAACAACCAGTAATACTGGGACGACAGCCAAGCCGCAATCACAGGAAGTCAAGCCTACTCTGTTTTTCTTCAGAGAAAAAGGATTTGCAAAACTTTATACTTTTAACCATTTACTTATGCCTAGGTGAGATTTTTCCTAAGGGTCTAAGGATGCCTGGAATCCCTAAAAATTCCTGTCACACACTCCTCGAAACTCCTGGCTGGCTCGCCAGCCTGTAGCCTGATTTGGGGTGTGTTAGTAGTGTTGATTTAATTTATCCACTTAATTTCAATTTTAATTAATTAATTAATAATTTTATTAATGATTATTGTGGATATTAATTAGTATGGGTTTCGGCTCGCCAATTTGTTTGATCAGAAGATAAAGTTTGTCCTGAATCAGGCTTCACAGAGTTTATAAAAGGAACCTTGGGGTTGTGACAGGAAGTTTACACAGAGACAGAAGTACTCATAAAGATCTTTTTATTAAAATCAATGAAGATAGTAAGTAAATGGTAAAACAGTTAGAATTACAGAGTTACACTTGTATCACAGTTTTTTAAGAGATAGATATATATGAATATAAGATTATAGGCTGCAAAATTGATTAATACTCACACCCTGTTTTTATAATAATCTGGTGTTGGCAACACCTTGGGCGTTTTTCACACCTCTGGTAAAGAAAGCTACAGCAGGGTTATTCATTTTCTAACTTAACTCTATGTGCCTTAACTAAATAAAATATGAGGGAGATCGAATCCCTTTTCACTTACAGTTTAAAAGAATGAAGAACGAAGGATGGCCTATCAATAGTTAATAGCTGTGTAGGAGATGGGTAGCATCGATACGTAGTTGAAAGGTGGAGGCAATGAAGAGTAGACAGGAGCAGATAGGTGGGTAGATTGCCTGTCTAATAGTGAGCTGCCTCGTCTTTTATAGGGTATTAATCGGAAATCCTTCCTCTTATGCCCATATTTCATTCCTCCCCCACGGAAATGTTAGGGTACACTTACCCCATAGGCTAATATGCATGTGCGTATGGATGACAGGTATGTACACACTTGTGGTAAATTTGTTAGAATGTGGGCAAAACCCCTTACTTTTCCACCCCATATTACTATTGGTTTAGGTAAAGGTCTCTAGACATCTGCATGGATGTTTTGTCTAATTTTACTTTTCCTGGGAAGGGTCTCAAAAGGTGTTAACTACGCATTAGCTTAACATACAGAGTTTTAGCCTGTAGGTAAGTCTCTTGCATTACAGCTAAACTTACTTTTAATATAAAATCTATAAATCTAATACATCAAATACTCATTTTATAAGAAAGATATATTTATAAAGAAAAGCAGATTAATCCTTAGGGCTACAGACAACAGAGATGACAGAAAGAGGAGACTTAGAACAAGGGTGTGGAGGAAAGGTTACAGTCACAAAGTTCCCACTTTAGGCACCCGAATCTCAGAATCCACCCCCCTGGGATTCCCAAACCCAGCTCTAACCCTGCAGGCACCCAAGTGTTTGCCGTAAATGGGCCATAGCTGCCCCTGGACATACCCTCTGCAGCCCCAAACCAGGCATTGGACACCGAGGACCTGATGCACAAACCTGGGGAAGGTGGGTGATCCCCTGCCTGACTCACCTGAAGGGCCCAGAGGCTTTGGAAAATCCCACTAGGCCTTCAAATATCTGGAAACAACTGGCCCTAAATCATTGCTGAATAATGGGCAAATAAGGATATCTGTGCTGGTGTCCTGTGGCCTGGGCCAGAGGGTTTTCTTTGGCTTTTCTCTTCCTATGGAAAGCAGCCTGGGGATGAAATACACACTAGGAGACAAACGTTAATTGTACAATCATCTAACACTGGAGTTCCGGCGGACATTGCAAGCCTATGTTTTTACAACATAGGTATCATATAGTTCTGTGTGTTATGTGTATCTAGAAGTCTCTCATCCTACAATGAATGTACACTTAGCATTCCAGATGAGTCCATTTTGCCTGCATCCTCTCACTGAGCCCAATTGCCCGTCATTGTCTGAACTTTGAGCAGCCATGAGTTCAAGTCTCCAACCAGCCATGTAGTACCCACCTGTGGAATCTGATACAGGCCCTAAAAAGACTGGGGTCCAAGGTTTTAAGATTTAGACACTGAGTTCCTATCCAATTCCCTTAGAAAGGTTGGAAAATGTCAGGAGTTAGCTGATCTTACATTTTCTCAAACCAACCCCCAGTTGCCTCCATAGCAAGCGCACATGTACCCAGTCCCCATGCAATGAGCTCACTCAATTAGCTCAGGTAAAATATTTAAAAGTGTCTAAGTGATTTAGAAGCATAAATCCCATTTTCAAAAGTTTCTCAGTTGCTAGGGCTTAGAAACCTAAATCTCACTGAAAGGCAATGGATTTTAACCTCCTATGTTACTTTTGAAGTTTGCTTAATTGTTTTTGAAAATGTCCATGATACAAACATGAATTTTCTACAAGCTTTGCTCAGGGCCTCCTGGACCTCTTTGTTTCTCAGGCTGTAGATGAGGGGATTGACCAGGGGAGTCAGGACTGTGTAGACGACAGAGAGAACTTTCTTGAAGTTGCTCAGGATATCAGTGGTTGGGAACATATAGACAATCAGCAGAGTTGCATAATAAATGCTCACCACGATGAGGTTGGAGGAGCAGGTGGAAAAGGTCTTTTGCCTCCCAGTGGTGGATGGGATTCTCAGGATGGTGGCAATGATGCAGATGTAGGACATCAAGATAAATAGGAATGGAACCAATGAGAAAAGGAAGGTGATTGTGAAAGCCAACGTTTCCAGCCGGTGAGGTTCATTGCATGAGAGCTTTACAAGGGGGATAAAATCGCAAAAGAAATGATCAATAACGTTGGGGCCACAGAATGTTAACTGTGATATCGACAACGTTGTTATGCTATTAACTAGCAAGCCACCTACCCAAGAGCCACCAGCAAGCTGGAGGGAGGCCCTGCTACTCATACGGGCTGCATAGTGCAGTGGGTTGCATATCGCTAAATACCGATCATAAGACATCACCGACAGGAGAAGGCGTTCCATAGCAACCAGAGAACCAAAGAAATAATATTGTGTGATACACCCACTGAATGAAATAGTCCCGTCCCCAGTCAGGAGAGAGGCCAGCATCCTGGGCAGAATGGTGGTGATGTAGCAGGTCTCCAAGCAGGACAAGTTCCCCAGGAAGAAGTACATGGGGGTGTGAAGCTGCTGATCAGCCACAACTAGTGCAATGATCAGGACATTCCCAGCCACGGTTGCAATGTAGATGACAAGAAACAGCAGGAAGAGAAGAGTTTGTAGCTCAGGGAGATTCCCAAATCCCAGCAGGATGAATTCCATGAGAACCGTTTGATTCCCCCACTCTGGGTTCGCCATGAGGTCCAACTAGGGGAAAGAAACCAAAATTTACAATGGAATCTGAAGAGGATATATTTTCATCATGCTTTTGCATCAATTTAGTTCCATAAATATTCCATAAGGCCCCTCATCCTGTGGGGTCAGTAAAGAACCAAGACTCTAGAGGCGAATTTCCTATTTAGATCTTTTAGATTCTATTATCACCCCCCAGTCAGTGAAGAGATTAATGCAGACAGAAAACCACACACACCACTGTGCATATTTATTTCAAAATTTGCAAAGCCATTTTGTATTAGTCCTTTGTAACTTCAACAAGTGGTCCCCATGGTTCACCAGGGTGGACTGTGACTTCTTGCACTGCAAACATATTATCGGTTCAGCTAACAGCTAGCAGGCTCTAGTGGACTCAGCCAAGAGGACGGGACAGTGAGCAACACGGTATCAAAGCAGGTTACATTAGTCTCCATGGGACAAGGTCCAGCCCTTTCCTCCTTTTATTCTTTTTCCATTTTTTGACATTCATCCTGGACCTCTCCACTGAGCTCTTGAATCACAAACTGATGCCAAATTTACACTTCACTCCCCTTACGGTTTCTTTTGCCAGCATCACAACCACCGTGGTGTTTTGGTCACTTTCCCTCAGAAACACTCGCCAAGTGAATTTCATTTTGTTTCTGTCTGCAATTAACTGGTTCCTCAGTATTGGTTTGAGTTTGCTCCCACTCCCCGCTGGTGTTGTCTGCCACCGTGATTAACTTCACATTCCGGGTGACGGGGGATTATGAACTCGCACAGGACCCACAACCCAATGAGCTTGCTCCCCAACCTGACTGCCCCCCACTCTCTGATTGTTCTGTTTTAATGCTATTTTATCCAACACCCCTGTCCCCCAGCTCATGCCTTCGCTCTCTGTTACTGAATCCCAGTGGTTCTGGAAACTGAGCCACTCAGCCAGCCACACGGTAGTGCCATTAGCGAAGGCAATCGGATATTTTCAAACAGTGATACAAAGTGTCCAACACCGCACATGTCACATCAGTGCAACCCTGTTAGCCACTGTATAATTCCACTGACAATAATGGCACATGTGTAATAAGATTTATTTTTACAGCCGCTCAATTCTCTGTGTGACTCATTTCCCCCAGGCCTTCTAGGCAGTTATCAATTACTTTCCTAATAATCAAACACTAATAAAATAGGCAATGTTAGGAAAACGATGGAACAACATGTAGAATTAGTGGAATTATTGTCACTATTTCAGGGTAACGGCACCTATTTTCTCCCTCTATGGTCCAGTTTGGGAGTTCCTAGACAGGTCTTCAGCCATCACTTGTCTGTGGGCAGAGACCATTTTCCCAGTCCCATCTGACAGGGGGTTTTAAGACTGCACAGCTGCCTGCCTTGCACAGGGAGGTCCCCAGGAAGCCAGTCTGCCTAGTGCCCAGCAGCACTGCGTTGCTTTCTCTGCAAGGGCTACAAAAAGGTGTTGCTAACACTTACGAGTTACCCCACAGCACATTTATTTTCAAGGTGAAAGCATTACCGAGGAACAGAGAATTAAAAGACAGCAAACAGATTTAAAACAAACATCAAACACACCAGGAGTCACCCAGCAGCCTTATGGGGCCCGAGTGGGGCAAAGTCTTCTTAACCCCCTCACCTCCTGTCATGGACAGAGATCCTGTTCATTTCTGTGTTTCCTAGGGCTGGTCTACACTTAAAACTTAGATCAACTTAGCTACATCGTTCAGGGATAAGGACAATTTTATGCCTTCTGCAACGCAGTCAAGTCGACCCCCACCTCTCCCAAACAGTAGACACCACTAGGTTGAGGATACAATTCTTCTGTTGACCGAGTGTCACTGTGCCTCCTTGGTTCACAACTGAGAATACCAAATGCAGGACAAACTGCTGAGAAATAGGGCAGACACACCCCAAAATTGGTGGTTATTCTCCCATAAGATATACCAACCCACCAACAAAATAAACTTCTGTCTCACCATACTGGCTAATAAGAAGTCAGAAAAGCAGTCTTAGGCATTCCAGTCCTTGTACTACCACCAAAACACTAGACTTAATGAGTAGGGGTTATTTAAACCAATTTAATCAAACAAAACGTTTCTTCTGATCCCAAATCCGAATCATTGGAAGGTCCTCAGTCCCCTGGTTAGAATGCTCCCATTAGTACAAGTTCATCATAGTCCAGAGGTTGGAGTAATACTCATAATGACTGATACAAAAATGAGACACATACAAATAATACAATCACATTTAGAAAATCATAACTTTCGTATTGACACCTTACTTGACACACATTGTATAAGATTCGTTGCAATTGTATAACAGTGGTAGCAACAATAATCTACATAGTCATATTTTAATAAGATAACGTCATATCGCCCACGCAAAATTAATGTTGGAAGGGGTGTCCCAGACACTGCTGAATGCATCATAGGAAGTTCCCATTCTTGTTTCTGTATTACTACAGCTTCAAAAACAATATTAGAAGTATCAGTGTATAACTGAAATGGTTTATCAAAATTATGTTTGATCAAAAGAGGCTTTATCTTTGTAAGGTTCATTATGGAAGTAATAATATTATTTAATCCCTTTATAAACCCAAGGTCAAACTTGGATAGACCAATGATGGCTTGGATTTGCTGCTACAGCATAATTCCTGTACATCTCATGCAAACTTGCCATGAGCTAATGAAAATATCTATTTTATCCATCCAAACTCTGGCAAATGTTTGGAACCCAATTAACATCAAGTCAATGTAGATATTAATGTTCTTTATAGTGTAGGAATTTTGGCATTTAGCCATGAAAGTAATATGCTAGTGTGCCTCGGTTTCCCTTTTTCATACAGCACATTAGGTGTGTAATGTCTGTTCTCCAGTGTACAGTTTCAAGACTGGTTACAGGCACTAACTGTGTAACATCAGTATCACAAGGCCTTTTAACATGAAGTGTGTGGTAATGAAACAGTATAATCATAAAGGGTTCTTCTGATCCCAAAAGGACCAGGCACACACCCAGGTCAATATATGTCAGATCTTACCCAATAATCATGCTGTTGCCAGTCCTTAAGTATCTAAAATCTAAAGGTTTATTTATAAAAAGAAAGGAAGAAAGATGAGAGTTAAAATTGGTTAAAGGAATCAAATCCATACAATAAATGCAAACTTCTTGGATCAAGTTCTTGGTTCAGTCTTGTAGTAGTGATGGAATAAACTGCTGGCTTGTTAAGTCTATGATTGCTTCCGAATCATTGGAAGGTCCTCAGTCTCACAGTTGGAATGCTCCCATTCTAGCTTCTAGCACATAGTGAGTTCTTATGTCTCACTCCCAACATTTTCAAGGGTTTTTCCAAAAGCTCATGGATATTGTACATTTTTACAGATTTTGGCATCAGCAACAAACTAGTCACAAGAGTTAACGTTAGCATTAATATTAACATCAAATCGATCACAATTGTACATTTACAAGCATTTGGTCACACCAAGCCTTTTCTTTAGATAGTCCATTTTTAGTCAGCTTCTTCAATATCCCTTTTGACCCTTTGTAGCTTTCTCTTTACCTCAGGTTTTTCCTTAACATAGGCTTTTGGTTTAACCACATCCTTGAGGCTTTGGTATTTTATAGATGAGTGAGGAAAGTCTATAAGGGCATTTGGCCTTTCATGGGTTAACCTGCCTTCCTTCTTTTCCCTTTTTAGAGGGTTGAAATTTGAGATTTCTGGTATGCCATAGTCTATGATCTGTCTGGCTATGGTCTTATTGCTAGCAGCTATGGGCAATTTTGTCCCTCACTTGTCAGCTAGGTAGATTGCATGGACACCACACCTTAAAGAGACACAACCATTTTCTGTCATCATCTTTGAACTACAGTTCTGCTTTTAAACTGCCAATTTTGGCATCCACGAGGCATTAGATGCATCAGAGCTTACTAAGAGATCACAGGACATATTCAAAGCATCTGTGGGTTTATCCACAAGGCTGCTTTGCTGTGTATAGCCGGGAATCTAGCCTTCCCTTTGAACCTGAGACACTAACTGTTCGCTTAAAGAATCAACATGCAGACATTCATGTCTCATCAACATTGTCTTCCCATCAGGTTGGTCAAGCATAGCCACTGGCTTATAGAGTTGTTTAAATTCCCTTACAGTTTTTGTTCCATCTAAAACCTTCTTTAAGTTATCCACACTGGATCTTTCTAAAGCTGGGTCAGTGGATCCATACACTTCTGAAAGACTCTGGCAGTTAGGAACTGACACTACCTTGATCAAATCACTTCCACACCCCTGCTTGCAAATCTACTATGAGGATTCTTCTCCTTAGGAGCTTCTTTAAGCACAATCCATCTTTCACAGAAATTCTGCCCTTACCCTCTTCACCAAGGGCTTGCTCTGAAGGACCATTTTCCTGAGCAACAACAGACTCTTTCTGGGTTTCACTTAAATCCAGAATCACCTCTGGCACATTGGGAGGATTTTCACACAATTCCCTTTGATGCAAGCTGCTAGACTCCATAGTTAAAAGGTTAGAGGCACTTTCTTTCCCTTTGCTGCTTTCCTCACTGGCAACATGAAGGTTACCAGGCTCAACACCCGCAGGCTTAGGGACCAATCCCTCCTTGTTACAAGTTTCCACACTGTCAGTGGGTAACACAGTTAAGTCACCTTCAAGGTCTCCTTTTGCCATGGTCATGATATCAACCTGGTTAAATAGAGTTGTCATACACTTACTCAGCAACACATTAGCAACAGGCAAAATAGAAGCACCAGAATTGCCTGGTCCCTGTGACTTTGCTATGAAACTAACTGGATGCAACCTAATTACAATGCCATTCTCCATAGCAGACACAAACTTAGTAACATTTCCTTCCTGAGCTTTTTTAAAATCCAGAACCAACACTGGTACAACTGATAAATTTTCAAGTAGCATAACCTGAGAGCAATTTATGTCTGTTCCACAGACAAAGAGCTAGACCAGGGGTGGGCAAACTTTTTGGCCCGAGGGCCACATTGGGGTTCCAAAACTGTGTGGAGGGCTGGGTAGGGAAGGCTGTGCCCCCAAAACAGCCTGGTCCCTGCCCCCTATCTGGCCCCTCCCACTTCCCGCCCGCTGACTGCCCCCCTCAGAACCCCAGACCCATCCAACTCCCCTTGCTCCTTGTCCCCTAACCACCTCCTCTTGGGACCCCTGCTCCTAACTGCCCCCCTGGGACCCCAACACCCCTTATCCAATGCCCCCTGCTCCTTGTCCCCTAACGGCCTCCCCTGGGACCCCACCTCCTATCCAACCCTTCCTGCTTCCTGTCCCCTGACTGCCCTGACCCCTATCCACACCCCTGTCCCCTGACAGGTCCCAGGGACCCCACCTCCTATCCAACCCCTCCTGCTTCCTGTCCCCTGACTGCCCCGACCCCTATCCACACCCCCGTCCCCTGACAGGCCCCCGGTCACCCCACCCCCTAGCCAACCCCCCCTGCTCCCTGTCCCCGGACTGCCCCGACCCCTATACACATCCCTTCCCACAGCCAGGCCCCTGGGAACCCACCTCCTATCCAACCCCACCCCGCTCCTTGTCCCCTGACCACCCCTCCCAGGATGCCCTGCCCCTAACTGGCCCCCCAAGACTCCCCGCAGCCCCCTTCCGAATGTGTCCTGGCGAACGCGGATGGAGGACTCAGGAAGAGCAGGGGCAGCCACGCAGCCACAGAGAAGTGGTGGTTTCCCCTTCAAAGCACCGCTTCTCTCCGGCCCGCTGCGCAGCCGCCCGGTGTCCTCCTGAGTCCTCCGCCTGCATTTGCGGCACTCCCGCCACCCGCACTGCCCGCCTACTCCCCTGAGGCTGCTCTCCTGCCCAGCGTGCCCCCGTGGCATGGTGAGCTGAGGCTGCAGGGGAGGGGGAACAGCTGGAGAGGGGCTGGGGGCTAGCCTCCCCGTCCGGGAGCTCGGGGGCCGGGCAGGACAGGCCCACGGGCTGGATGTGGCCTGCGGGCCGTAGTTTGCCCACATCTGAGCTAGACATACACACACACACACTTTTGCAGCAGACACACTGCTATTCTTAACAGACAAACAATTTGAGATATCTTTTCCTTTGTCCCAGCACTCATGGCTGATTTCAGACATATACTTGGAAAGTTCTTAACAGGCACATTGTCAATCCCAACAGATAAATTGCTATTCTCCACAGATAGTGTCTCATCTTACTGAGCTGCTTTAAGCAAATAACTGCTACCTTGTTCAGACTCACTTTCACAAGCTTCACTTGCCAACAATCCATTACCTATAAAAACATTACCCTTTTCTTCTTCAGTTAGGGCTTTAACCTGACCATCAACTTTAAACTGCTCTAGAGAAACATATTCCTGATTAAGAATTCTCTCTGTGTTTTCTCTAATTCCAGATTCACTTCTGAGATATTAGACAGACATTCAGAAACTTCATTCACATACAAAGCACTTTTTGCACAAACAGCTATTTTCCTCAACAGTATCAGTCACAACACTATATTGATGATTACATGAATTATTATAAGACTCAATTCTTGATGGAGATTATTATTGATTATTAATGTTGCAATGGTCCCTAGGAGACCTACTCATGGACCAAGACCCATTGCACTCGGAGCTGTACAAACCCAGAATGTTTGTGTGGTAAAGTATCGGTAACATTGCTCAGTACTGAAGATGGAAAGTCCTCAGCAATGTTCTCATTCTTATCACTGAGAGTTTTCCATCAGCAAAATTCTTTACAACATGAACCCGTTAATTCTGTCCATGGCCCAGGGAAAAGACTTGGCATCATCCAAAAGGAAATGATGCTTTTGTGCAGGTGTTGGATATGGTGACATTTTCTTCCCTGTCCTGAATGATCTATTTTTAACAAAGATGAGGTGAAAGGTTTGTTTACCTTCAAGTTGGCATAGAAGAAGCTGGAATCTGTAACGTGACCTCTTCACTTGGTGTTTCAGAGAGCAGGATCCATCTCCGATCTGCACCCCCTTCACCTATTTTAGTTGTCTCAAGGTACATCTACCCTGCACACTACTGGTGGAGGCGTGTAGGGTCTGTGTATCTACACACCGCAGAGCAGAGCAGTAACAAGACCTGCATGTTTCTTCCTGGACACCCTCGTTGTGCTGAGACCCTTGGGTTGCTTTGCCTTGTATCTCTCACCAGAAAATAAATGTCCCTCCTGAGTCATTGTTTACCCTGCAAACACCACAGGTGAATTTCCCCTTGAGACTTTGCTAATGGGCACATTAAATTACCGGGAAGGAAAAGTGTTTTGTTAGCATCTTTTGTTTAGGTTCTTGAGGTAGACAGTATGTTAATAGACTCACACTTCTTCCAGCCACTCAGGGGATGGAACAGAAAAGGAAAAGCTTCAGAACTAAAAAGTCTTTATTATTTGAAGCCCAAGACATGGACCATGGCCCCACTGTGCTCGGTGCTGTACAAACACAGAAGAAAGAGATGGTCCCTGCCCCAGGCCTCTCTCACTCTGTCCTGTTGAAGGTGTGGGTGAAATACTTAGATATTCATTGGGCCAAAGAGACAGATTGAGAATTATGCTGCAGCCCACTGGTTGGGGCACTCATGTAGGAGCTGAGAGATGCAAGCTCCAGTCCCCTTGCTGCAATGAATAGTTAGATATTTCATACGCCTCCTTCATGTCCCATCTGTGTCCTAGAGCTGGTCTGTGCCCTGGTGCCTGAGCGTGCTTCCAAGGCAGAGTGAGCATGTGTGGGTTATGTTGGGTCAGGTCATTGCTCAAGGAGCACCGAGTTATGGAAGCATTGGCATGTAGCTTTGCCCAGCACCTCCTCATTAGGAAGAAAGTCCAGGGTGCCAGGAGATGGTGGGGGTGGGAGCCCATGCTGGTGAAGTTCGTACCTTCCCCTTCTCTTGTCCTTTGGTCAGCCAGCGTGGCGATGGCCAACTTTCCTCCCAAAGTCTCTTTCTCTGAGAACCCCAAAGGGAGTGAAATCAGTAAGTTTGAGGAGCCTCGGTGCTTTGGAAAAACCCACTAGGCACCTAAATACCTTTAAAAATCTGTCTGTAAGTGCCCTTGAGATAACTTAAAAGCCCATCACAAGTAATTGGCATAACTAAAGCGCCAATATCTCCTCTCTTCCATCAATGTTAAAAACACAAATCCCTTGTGTTAGTCCACTGGATTCAATATCCTGGCAGTAACGGGCATAATGAACAGATCTACCCCAGATGCCAGTCCAGCAAACCACTCACACAGCTTGATCTGTAGTGATCTCAGTGGGAATACCCTGGTGTTTACAATTAAGCATGTGCTGAAATGATTTGCTGCCTGGGGGTTGGAGCACTCTGTGCTACGTAGGATCCACTCTGCTCACATTGATCAAGTGCAGGATTGCCCATCAGGTCCAGGTCCCTGGCACCAACACTGTGGACTAAATTGTCCCAGAACTGAGCTGGATGGGCAGTTGCTCTTGAGGGAGATATGATGCCTAAACGGCAGAACTGATGCCTAAAATCATTGTTGTCCAATATCCTCTGGATGCTCATGGCATATCCACAGAGAAGTGGGTACGGTACTACATACACACTTCTGTCCTTCACTTTAACCCTGTTTTCCACAGTAGGGCTCACTACATACAGAGACCAGCCAGGGGAGAATCTCACATAGCTATCCCATCTTCATTCAAAACACAAACCGAAAAAGCTGCAAATATTATTTTAGATGGAAATTTACCCCATTAGGCACAAATAAATTCTGTATGAAATTTTTAAGAAATGTGGTGATAATTTCTCATTATATTGCAGTCAAGAATGAAATCCCATTGCTTAACTCTTTGAAGGATGCACGTCTAATCTGAAACTGGCTAGAATACAGAGAAAGACCAGAATCTTCTCGGACCATGGCTTAAATTTTAAATTCCAAGTTGATTGACTCCATAACTTAAGGGATATTTTTTAAGTCATTATTACTGGCTATTTACCATTCACGGTGATCAGCTGCCATGTAGAGATCAATAGGAAGGATACAGAAAACATTGGCTTCCTCCTAATGCCCATTATACACCATGACCACGCCCTTACCAAACTTCACCCTCTCCTCTTCCTAGTCTCCATGATACAGTACGACTGCCCCTTTCCCATCTCTGCAGCCCCCAATGCCCCTTGGCCCTGGGTACATTCTTGCTTGTGCAGCTGACACTGAAGCTGGTACCGTGGTTTCTATTTTTAGTGAACTAGCTAGAGTACAGCTAAAGCAGCTACAGGAGATGCCATTCACACCCCTGGTTGCAGTGTAGACGCACCCAACATATGTAAACTGCATTATTCAGTCAGGCCTCTTTCCGTCAGACGGCTGTTTTTGACTTGGCAAATCAGCATAAATTCTCAGCATGTCATTTTAATGCAGAAGAGAGACAGGTTCCTCAGGAGGTCATCTAGTCCAACCCTCTGCTCAAAGCAGGACCAATCCCTAGACAGATTTTTACCTCAGTTCCCTAAATGGCCCCCTGTCATAACTAAAAGGGAAGGGTAACAGCCCTCCTGTGTACAATACTATAATCCCTCCTGGTCAGAGACACCAAAATCCTTTTACCTGTAAAGAGTTAAGAAGCTCAGGTAACCTGGCTGACACCTGACCCAAAGGACCAATAAGGGGACAAGATACTTTCAAATCTTGGGGGGGGGGGGAGGCTTTTGTTTGTGCTCTTTGTTTTGGTTGTTGTTCGCTCTTGGGACTGAGAGGGACCAGACATCAATCCAGGTTCTCCACATCTTTCTAAACAAGTCTCTCCTATTTCAAACTTGTAAGTAAACAGCCAGGCAAGGCATGTTAGTTTTCCTTTGTTTTCTCAACTTGTAAATGTACCTTTTACTAGAGTGTTTATCTTTGTTTGCTGTAACTTTGAACCTAAGGCTAGAGGGGGTTCCTCTGGACTCTTTAAGTTTGATTACCCTGTAAAGTTATTTTCCACCCTGATTTTACAGAGATGATTTTTACCTTTCTTTCTTTAATTAAAAGCCTTCTTTTTAAGAACCTGATTGATTTTTCCATGTTCTAAGATCCAAGGGGATTGATCTGGACTCACCAGGAATTGGTGGGGGGAAAGGGAAGGGGATGGGAATAATTAATTCCTCCTTGTTTTAAGATCCAAGGGGTTTTGGATTAGTGTTCACCAGGGAATTGGTGGAAGAGTCTCTCAAGGCTACCCCGGGAAGGGACTTAGCACATTGGGAGTGGTGGCAGCAAAAGCAGATCTAAGCTGGTAGAGAAGCTTAGAGGTTTTCATGCAGGTCCCTACATCTGTACCCTAAAGTTCAGAGTGGGAAGGAGCCCCCTCAAGGATTGAACTCACAACCCTAGGTTTAGCAGGCCAATGCTCAAACCACTGAGCTATCCCTCCTCCCATCCCTCTAGGAAGCTATCCCTTCCTGGAGTTCTTTTCAAAGCCACGAATGTACTGTTATAGTTTAACAGGGACTCACTTACACGAGGTCTCCACACAGATTTTGCACCAGGATCACTATTCGGGTTAGTGGTGTGACTTTGTTTTGGAAATCGTTCTACCAGTACAACCTCTAGCACGACACAGCAAACCAATATCGAGGTTCCTTGGACTGGTATAGCTTCTTCCTCTTCAGAATGAACGATCCTGATACAAGCAGCTTTACATCAGTGTAGTTGCATCCAGTCACATTAGATGAGTGGCCTCCTCACTGCTCCCACTGGAGGCCTCAGGGCAGCCCAGAATGCAACCCCTCACCTCAGTCCAATCACAACAGCCCCCAATTTAGGTTTCATTTATTAACTTAATGTTCAAAACTAAAATGCAGATGACACCTTCCCTCCAGTTGTCTTCACCCCAAACTCCCCCCGTCTGATCTGAGTCCTGCCCGCCTTAGCAGGCCACTCCCAGCACTTCCTAGCTTTAGCAATTCCCCCAGTCGCAGGGTTTTCCCTCATTCACTCTCTGAACTTTCACTTCAGCCTCCTGAGTTTGCCTCTTCCCCCATCCCCCTTCTGCCCTTTATTGGAAATGGCCTGATTTCCTTCAAGTGGGGACCCTTCTCTAACCAGGGCTGGCTTGGCTCCAGCTCTCCAGACCACGGGCACGCGGCCCTGTCACAGGCAGGGATAGGCAGATATAGTTTAAGTTGTGCCATTTCTATGTGTAGACAAGCCTTGACGCATTTATTCCTCACACTGGACATGAAGGGGAGAGATAACGGGAGGTCTGACAAGAAAGACGACAGAAAGAGAAGACTCAGTTTAATTATTCTATTGTACAATGCTTTTCTTGACACAGACACAGTTATTAGGGTCACTAAGAAAATAGAGAAAAACGAGAAGGAACTGGTGGAAAACATCCCCTGGGAGTGAAGGTATTCTCATGACAGAGATTTGGCTGTAAATGTACAAGCTGGGTTTTCCCATAAAAGGCCGATGTTAGGCACCCAAATCCTATGGGCAGTGAATGGGAGTTGGGGACCTCACACCCTTTGGTCCCATTGTCAAATACAATAGGACGTGGTGGAGCAGATAGGGCAGTGGACTGAGACTCTGGATAGTTGGTTTCCTGGTATGAGCACACTGAGTGATTCCGGCCTGCTGGGATTCAAAAACCCAGCTTGGCTGTCAGCAAACCCTGCAGGCACCCAAGTGTTTGCAGTAAATGGGCTGCAGGTGCCACTGGCCATGCCCTGTGGAGCCCCACACCAGGCATCTGGACGCCGAGTCCCCAGAGTGACACACAAACCTGGGGAAGTTGCGCGTTCCCCTGCCTGATTCTCCTCCAGGGCCGCGTCTTGCAGGTCAGGTGCCCAGAGACTTTGAAAAATCCCACTCAGACCCCAACTATCTGGAAACAACTGGTCCTAAATTGTTGCTGAAAATAGGCAAATACACCTGTGCTGGTGTCCTGTGTTCTGGGGCACAGGTCAAAGGGTTTCCTTTGGCTTTTCTCTTCCTTTGAATGATGCCTGGGGATGAAATACACTCTATGAAAGGAAAGTTAATTATTCAATTTTCTAAGGCTGGCGTTTCATGCTGATATTGCAACCCAGTATTTTTAGAATGCAGGCATCTGATTTTTCAGCGGTGTGTGTGTATATCTATATGTCTCTCACCCTACCCAGAATAGATACCCAGTGTTCTAGCTCAGTTCATTTCGCCTGCACCCTCTCACAGAGCACAATTTCCCCTCATTCTCTGAACTTTGAGCAGACGTTGCCTCATTCTCTGAACTTGGAGCAGCCACAAGTTCAAGTCTCCCCCCAGCCCAGTAGTACCTACCTGTGGCTTCTTATATAGGTCCTAAAAAGGCTGGGGCACAGGTTTGAAGAGGACTCTCCATCTTCACTTTCTCCCACAGCTATGACTCTGTAAGACCATGACTCAAAGACCAATGAAGCTCAGGGAAACATGACCTGAGACTACAGAAGGCTTTGGTTCAGGCCCTACCCCAGCCCATGTTATATCTATTTTAACCCAAAGAAATTGACCAATTAGCATGGTCCAAACATGAATTTCCTGCAAGCTTTCCTCAGGGCCTCCTGGACCTCTTTGTTTCTCAGGCTGTAGATGAGTGGATTGACCAGGGGAGTCAGGACTGTGTAGACAACAGACAGAACTTTCTTGAAGTTGCTCAGGATGTCGGTGGTTGGGAACATATAGACAATCAGCAGAGTTCCATAAAAAATGCTCACCACAATGAGGTGGGAGGAGCAGGTGGAAAAGGCCTTTTGCCTCCCAGTGGTGGACGTGATTCTCAGGATGGTGGCAATGATGCAGATGTAGGACATCAAGGTAAGCAGGAATGGGACCACTGAGAAAAGCAAGATGAGTGTGAAAGCCAACGTTTCCATCAGGTGAGGGTCATTGCAGGAGAGTTTTACAAGGGGGATGAGATCACACAAAAAATGGTCAATACTACTGGGGCCACAGAATGTTAACTGTGATATTGACAATGTTGTTATGCTATTACCTAAGTGTGGGGAAATACAGCAGGGGGGCCTTCTTTTTGATAGCCAGAGCTTTGAATCTCTGGGCCCCGAAATAAACCCTCCAACAGAGATCTGTCATGCTGATGTCCTTTACACAGAGTAGGGCAGGCCTAAAGCCTGAGCTAGACTAGACTGCACAATTCCCTGCCAAACCCGGTCAAGGGTCATGACCAGAGGAGGGTGGGGCAAGGAGGGAAAGAATAAAAAAAAGCCCCAGCAGCAGCACTAATGAAATATGTTCATGGCTGATGAAATATAATAACCGCTTGTGTGAAGCAATGGGTAACTTTAGCTAAATGCAAACTGACTCATGCAGCTTCTCCTTTGGGTGATCTGTGACCCACTCCGTGATTCCAGCTATCTGCAAAAATAGCCAATCATAGATCCTCTTTGAAACCCCACCCCCTTAATCTTTAACCAAAAGACCCCGGAAAATAACGTGTCTTGAGAAATGTACCCAAACTGGTGCCAAGTACCACCCCTGGGGGAAACCACCAAGCGCCCCTCTACCCAAATAAACACCCACTTCTCGGAAAATTAATAAGGAAGGTACCAGGGGGGAGGGAGGGACTGACCCCGACCCTACTTTCTTAACTCGCGGTTTGGGGGAGGGACTAACCCCAACCCTAATTTCTTAACTCATGACGCATTGTTTGTACTTTGCTTGCGGTTTGACGAAATAAAAGCCCGCCTGCGAGCGGTCCTCGGGGTGTCAGTCTTTGGACTGCACCCCAGTGCACTGGTATGTATGTCAATAAACTGGCCTCAGGCTTGAGTCTTTGAACTAAAATCACTGCATGGGTGTCTTTGACCACAACAATTTGGGGGCTCGTCCGGGATCACTCGACGTCCCACCGGACCGGAGGTCCATGGACCGCTCCCACACCGATCCCAGGCGCCAGGTAAGAGACCCTTGTCTCTATTTGGGCTTCGGTGAGGAGCTGCCCATAGGCTCTAGGTTCAGGTAAGGATGCGCTGTGATCCGAACCTTTTAAGGCTAGACTCATTTGCCTGACGCCTGTTCGTTTTGTGTGTGTCCGTTCTGTAACTTGTCTGTTTAAATTCTTGCATCATGCTGCGCTATCTCTATCATTGTTTACTTAGGCTATAAGCTGTGGGGAGGGGGGCGTAGGGAACTGTCTGTTTTGTGGTGTGTACACGAGGGTCTTAGACCCGACGGTTTCTTTGGGACAGCCTCGGTGAAATTACTGGGACATCTGTCTGGCAGTTAAACACTTTTAGAGTGCCAGCCCAGAATAAAAACAAGTTTCGGATAACAGGAGATTATTCAGGCAGGAACAGAGGCTAAATAGACTGTGTGGTCTCTCCAGAACATAAAGGAAACCGTTACTAACCACGAGAACAAGGAATATGCCAAGCTCCTATGCTTTGCTTTTTAAGCTTTCTACTTTGTCTTAGTCAGCTTTGTGGCTCTCGCCCTCTGCGAGGTGGTTTCCCCAGGGGGGAGTGAAGGGCCGGCTGCTGAGGAACCCCGGGAAAGTGGACCCCATAGTGAGGGGGGGCGGAATCCACTACCTGAACTCTACAAGGAGGTAGGGCGTAATCCAGGAAGTCCCGGAGCAGCCGAAGGGGCCGGAGTGGCTCCCACCGGCAATAGGCCGTGTGGACTGGTGAGACCTGCGGCCCGAGGATTGGCAGCGCTCACCACCAGCAGTAGGCTGTGTGGCTGGGTAGGACTGTTATAGCAAAGATCCTCGATTAGGTGTAGACGCGGTGTGATTGTGGGTCATAAGGTGGTCCTGGGACCTGCTACGGGCGGGGTAAGGAACCGAGAATAGCGGAGACCCCCGCTTTGTGTAAGTAGTAGGTCCCCATCCTTTTCTGCCCATTAAGTGACGATTGCGTCCCTCCTTGCTCGGAGAGCGGGGAGGCCCCGGGAATCCGTCCGCGTACTCCTATGTAGTAGAGTATCCCATCCCGTTCTCTTGAAGGCGGGCCGGTGCTCTCTACTGGGGGAGGGATGTATGGGGACCAAGCCTTTCCTAATCTTCTGTGTGGTTGGCCTACGACCGAAACCCTTCCCCAAATCTTCCTTTGGGAGCATGGACTCGTGTATGGAGTGAGCTCCCTCCCTTCCTTTGGAGCATGGACTCGCGTATGGAGTGAGCTCCAGCCCCTGGAAATCGCTTGCCAAAACCTGGGGCAATCGGGTATCCTACCCCATTCCTCTTAAAGGCGGATTGGTAACTTGTTGCTGGACAGGGTGCATGCGAGGACTTCCCTTATAAATCCTCCCCAGTGGCATGAATGTTGAGGAATTGGCCTCACCTGGGAAATGGAGGCTAGGAAAATTGCTCTCGCCTGGAAAGGAGACTAAGGCTCATTGCTGTGTTTTAGTGTTGTTTAACTATTCTTCAAGCATGATAGCAAGTGTTTTAGTGTTGTTGTGTTGTTTAACCACTCTTTGTGTATAATAGTAATTGCTTTGTTAAATAATTAATCCTCTTCTACAGGGAGGGTTGGTAAAAACAGCCCACCCTCCTTGCTGAATTGATAGTACAACAATGCCTGTGCCCATGAAAAGAAGGATTGGGCCCAAACGGGCAGGCAATCGCAGTTTAAGGAAGTTAGGAGAGGGGCAGGGGGTGAGGGGTTAACTCTGTAGTTGCTGGTGGAAATTAAGTAATTGCAGAGTTGGCTTCTTACTTTCTTTCTTTTATAATAGTAATTGCTTGAATAATGGCATAAGCAGTAAAACTATAAATAAATGTTAAAAAAGAAATTCTTGGTTTCTTTGCAGCCATTCCTTTGGGAGTGTCTGTAAATAATCCAGGCAAAAGGTTATTAAGGTAAAATCATTTGACTATAAAAAAGTTAGTTGAATTTGTTAAGAAACACTCCTGGTGTGTATAATTTTTTTGTTTTATAAGTTTAAGATAAATTAATGTTGTTTTGGGGTTATAGAACCAAAAAAAATACTTTTGCCAAACAAAGTAAACTGGTGTTGTTTAGTTTTGGTATTTAGCATTTAATCCTTAAAGTAACTTAATGCTTTACAAAATTTAAATCGTTTTAAATAAAGAACAAAGTTGTGGCTGCAGCAAAATAGTCAAAGCCAGGAAAATGGAAAATTTTAAATCTGTTTTGGTAACAAATAGCAAGTAAAGGCTAATATCAACTAAAAGCCACAAATAGAAATCTTAAAGTGTTGCTGGGTACACCTTATACCCTGAACACCTTTGGCGCTCCCTGGACGGTTGCGCCTCAGGTGCTCTGGCCCTATTTGCTTGCGTGCATCACCGGATAACTGTGCACCGTTGTTTGCTGCAGTTAAGTAAATCTTTTCCTCTGTGGCCCAGCACTACTGCCAGCGATGTGATGATTGGGCAGGCAGCACTTTTCCCTCTTTGGGAACTCTTTCTAAATATTTGAATTAATTTTATTCAAATGTTTAAATGTTATAATTGTAAGTATGTGTTAGTTTAGTAATGTATTTTCTAGTAAAAAGGGAAAATGCAGGATCTTGGGCGGAGGTTTTACAACAGTTTTGCATTGGTAAAATATGTCATGCGGGGGCTGTTGTGGAGCTTTTGCTTAAGGATTTTGTGTCACAATCTGGCATATCTGAACTAATTATAAAAGAGCTATGTGCAGCTTCACAGATCCAGTATGTGTGCAGCTTCACAGATCCAGTATGGCCAAATGCCCTTTCAAGGCCAATCCCAATCAAAAGACCAAATTCAACCCTCATAAAATTTTTACCAGGGCACCCAATGCAACTATCGACAGTACCCTGCTGGCCCTAGCTCAAATAAACAGTCATTTAATAAATTACACAATAGTCAGGCACTAACGAAATGTGTTAGGTCTTTTTATATACAGCAGTCCTGCCACTCACTGAAACCAGAGACTGGTTCTGCATAAAGGTCCATCAGCAAAGAACTGCCCTGGCCCCATGCTAAGGGACTCTTGTCCGCTGACAAATCCATTAAGCCTTCGGACCTTGCTAAGAAAACAACTTCTCCACCTGAGGCCATAATAAAGCCTCCAACCAAGCAAGGTGATTGTGCTCGTAACCCCTCCCTTGCAGCCTCATTGCCGGACAGCTAAGTGAACTAAGACTATGAAATCTTGAAGAATAGCTTGCGGAAGCTAGCCAAAACTACCTGAAAATGAAACTTTTAATATTCCTCAGCCTCTCCTCCTTAACGAACTTGGGGTGGGAAGGGAAAAAGTTTAAATTTTAGCCAATCAGTGACCTCCGGTTTGGCCTGTGTCATATTGCAGTGTGCCCCGGCTCTACATGGTTGCCCATCGTTGTAGTCCCCGTTCCCCAGCTACTCCCCCTCATATCTTCTCCAATTCCCATACAAATCTGTCTGGCCGTGGCCTCAGGGAAATTCAAGTCTCGGAACAACAAATGTGGTATAGCACATCCTGCCGATGAAATTGTTGTTTCCAGTGGTGGATTGTGCTAAATGCTACTATGAGAACCACCACTTTCTCATTTCCCTCTCTGCTTTCCAAATAACTACCTAGTACCCTGATTGTTCTCAGAGAGCGGCCATTCAACTGGCCCAGCTTGTGCAGTGGGAAAGTTTTTATTGGGGAAAGGGAGGCGTAGTAGAAGGGATCTTACATGGCCTAACTGAAGCAGCTGCTATTTGGACAATAGACAAAGCCCAAGACCATAAAGAACGCCTGGAAAATTTGGAAAGGGCATCAGGCCTCCTTACTGAGGCAGGGTTAACCAACACCTATACCAATATAAAAGCCCTCCATGCCTTGTCAGGACTGGGAACCACAACCCAAACCCTCCTACAAAATTAATAAACACCCTTGCCTTAGCAGGAAAGGACACTGTCCGGGATTCAGCTTGTAGTCAAATGCAGGATTTCTTTAACGGTCTCTTAGAAAAAATGCAAACTGATGTTTTAAATCAGCGGTGGCCTAAAACCCTTACCACCGCGGTAGGAGTGCCATCCAAGCTATGGAAGTGGAGGCATACCTGGACCCTATCTGATTGGGCCTGCAACTCCTTGACATGCTCCTTCCATGCTTCGGGACCGGTCGATGGCTCCTGGGCTCCAGTGCACTTACTTGTGCCAGAACCCTGGGCGAATTGTCTATGGGACTGGGTTATCCACCGGCAGGTATGGGAAGTTAAACCACCCCATGAACCTAGCTTTTTTATCACCACTCCCTATGATTTCGCTGCTCAACATATCTGGGTGGGTATCGGAACCTTGTGGTCATTATGGCCCTTGGAACCCCCACAACTATTTTGCCTCCTCAAATTGCATCCTGAAGAAGTGGTTAACGTTTTGATTTGGCATGTTGGGAAGGGGAAGCGATAGGTAAAGATCCAGAGGGAAAATTACTATTTAGTAAGAGCCATGGATGTGCCCTGCCATCGGATCCCCACATCCCTATCCCCTTTCACCTTAACTTAACCACTGCACAAGGAAGCCGCTTTATTGTATTTCATGCTAATCCTCAAGTTTATGTAACCCTCCATCCAAGGCCTGGTCTACACTAGGAGGTTATGTCGAATTTAGCAGCGTTAAATCGAATTAACCCTGCACCCGTCCACACAACGAAGCTATTTAGTTCGACATAGAGGTCTCTTTAATTCGATTTCTGTACTCCTCCCCGACGAGGGGAGTAGCGCTAAATTCGACATGGCCATGTCTAATTAGGGTAGGTGTGGATGGAATTCGACACTAATAGCTCCGGGAGCTATCCCACAGTGCACCACTCTGTTGACGCTCTGGACAGCAGTCCGAGCTCAGATGCTCTGACCAGCCACACAGGAAAAGCCCTGGGAAAATTTGAATTCCTTTTCCTGTCTGGCCAGTTTGAATCTCATTTCCTGTTTGGACATCGTGGCGAGCTCAGCAGCACTGGCAACGATGCAGAGCTCTCCAGCAGAGGTGACCATGCAATCTCAGAATAGAAAGAGGGCCCCAGCATGGACTGATCGGGAAGTCTTGGATCTGATCGCTGTGTGGGGCGATGAGACCGTGCTTTTGGAGCTGCGCTCCAAGAAACGGAATGTGAAGATCTACGAGAAGATCTCAAAAGCCATGACAGAGAGAGGATACAGCCAGGATGCAACGCAGTGCCGCGTTAAAATTAAGGAGCTGAGACAAGGGTACCAGAAGACCAAAGAGTCAAACGGATGCTCTGGATCCCAGCCCCACACATGCCGTTTCTACGAGGCACTGCATTCCATTCTAGGTGCGTCCGCCACCACTACCCCACCACTGACCGTGGACTCTGAGGATGGGATATTGTCGACGGCCGCTTCCTCGAACATGTTAGCGGACGGGGAAGATGAGGAAGGAGATGAGGAGGATGAGGCAGTCGACAGCGCTTACAACGCTGTTTTCCCCGACAGCCAGGATCTCTTCATCACCCGCACAGAGATCCCCTACCAACCCTCCCCAGGCGTTAACCCGGACCCTGAATCAGGGGAAGGATCAGTCGGTAAGTATTTAAAACAGGTAAACATTTATTTTGAACAGAACAGGAATATTAACAATGGGTTTTCATGATTAGTTTGCCCTAGGCGCTTAACGTTTTAGTCCTTGGCAGTGCAACTACTGCAAAAGAATCTAACAATGTCCGGTTTATCATGATTAGTTTGCCCTAGGCGCTCTACTTTTTAGTCCTTGCCAGTGCAGCTACTGGAAAATGAGGTCAATATGTCCGGGGATAGAGCTGAAATCCTCATGGGACATCTCCACGAAGCTCTCCTGGAGGTAATTGGAAAGCCTTTGCATGAGGTTCCTGGGGAGAGCGGCCTTATTGCGTCCTCCGTGGTAGGAAACTTTTCTGCGCCATGGTATCATCAAGTTCTCCGGGATCATTGCCTCGCAGAGCATGGCGGCATACGGCCCTGGTTTTTGCTGGCTTTCACGCAGCATGCGGTCTTTCTCTGTGTCAGAAATCCTCATCAGAGTGATGTCGCTCATGGTGACCTGCTTTGAATTAGGGGAACGTTAGTATTGTGACTGCTTGCCTGTTCCTTTACATAACTGTAACCAGCGGTTTACAGCCACGCGGTGGAGGTGGGAGAGGGGCAGCATACAGGGATCTTTCCCGGGGACAGCCACGAGGGGGTGGGACAGGAGCAGAGTTCATGCTTGCCGGATTGCCGGCAGCAGGAACTGGCCAACGCTAGGAGCATTGCTTTGAACGTGAAAGGAGGGCATTGCTATAAATTAAGTTTTAAGCAGCCAAAAGTCTACAGCTTACCATGTCAGCCTGCTACCCAAATTCCGCTATCCTGCCCTGCTTGTCTGATCTCCACTGCAAGACCCCAGGCACTGAATGTGAAGGCCGAAAATTCGACCTTGTCCTGAGTGTGCATGTGATAGGTGCTGTGCATGGTCTTGTTCACAGAGAAAGACTATGTTCATTGTTCACAAAAATGTATCTTTGTGAGGAATTCACTCCCTTTTTCCCATCCCACAGCTGCGACTGTCTCCCGACCTACCCCGGCATCCCCCTCCCAGAGGCTGGCGCAGATTAGGCGGAGAAAGAAAAGGACACGGGACGACATGTTCTCAGAACTTATGGGCTGCTCCTGAGCTGAGGCGGCCCAGCAGACCCAGTGGAGGGAGAATATGTCGCAATACCAGCAAGCACACAGCGAACGGGAGGACAGGTGGCGGCAGGAAGACCAGCAGGCAACTCAAACGCTGCTTGGACTAATGAGGGAGCAAACGGACACGCTCCGGCAACTTGTGGATGTTCTGCAGGACCGGAGGCAGGAGGACAGAGCCCCGCTGCAGTCTATCTCTAACCGCCCTCCCCCGCCACAAAGTCCCATACCCCCCTCACCCAAAGTCCCAAGAAGGAGGGGCGGCACGGGCCGTGAAAACTGTCACTCCACCCTTGCATACTGCTCAAGTACCAGAAAGCTCTCTTCCCAAAAATTTGATGTCCTTTCCTTCCCGCCTCACCCAAGCCCCCGTCCCAGTTTCATCCCCTAACTGTGTAGTTGCTAATAAAAAATATGTTTCTGTTAATTACTGTTTCCGTCATGTTCTTTTAGAGGAGAGTGTGTTTGAAGGGGGGGAAGGGGGTTGGTAATTGGAGAGGACAGTCACCTTTACCAGGGTACAGACACAGGGGCAGGTTCAGCAGAAGGTCACACACACATTGCAGTCACTAGGCACCCTGGTCAGTCTGGGAGGTGGTTTTCATATTCTGTGTGCGGGGGGCTATGTGACTTTGTGGAGGGGGAGGGCAATTAGAGATCTTATGCAGTGGTCCTTAGCCTGGATCACAGAGCCACGCAGCAGGGGATCTGTAACCGTCCTCCTCCACCACAAAGTCACATAGCCCCCACACACAGAGTCCCGAAAAGGAGGGGTGGCAGGCTCCGTTGAAACAACCAGTCCAACACTGCCGACCGCTCTAGGAGCAGGAGTCTGTCATTCCTCGAGTTTAGAAGCGTTCTTTCCATCACTACGCCCGCTCCCCACCACAGTCTGGGTCCCAGTTTCAACAGTTTACCGCAAAATCCTTAATAAAGAAAACGGTTTTAATGAACAAAGTTTCATTTATTTTATTTTTAAATGTGTGTTGGAAGGGGGGGAAGGGGGTTGGTAACTGGAGAGGATAGTCAACATTAACTGGGTAAAGAAACGGGGGCAGGTTCAGCTTCTCTTTAAACATACTTAATAGTCACAGGTTACCCTGCTCACTGAGGAATCTAGCTTTCAAAGCCTCCCGCATGCACAGCGCGTCCCGCTGGGCTCTTCTAATCGCATGGCTGTCTGGCTGGGCGTAATCAGCAGCCAGGCTATTTGCCTCAACCTCCCACCCCGCCATAAAGGTCTCCCCCTTGCTCTCACAGAGATTGTGGAGCACACAGCAAGCTGCAATAACAATGGGGATATTGGTTTCGCTGAGATCAGAGCGAGTCAGTAAGCTTCTCCATCTCCCCTTGAGATGTCCAAAAGCACACTCCACCACCATTCTGCACTTGCTCAGACGGTAGTTGAAAAGTTCTTTTTCAGTGTCCAGGGCGCCTATATAGGGCTTCATGAGCCATGGCATTAGCGGGTAGGCTGGGTCCCCGAGGATCACTATAGGCATCTCCACATCCCCAACAGTTATTTTGTGGTCTGGGAAGTAAATACCTTCCTGCAGCCGTCTAAACAGACCAGAGTTCCTGAAAACACGAGCGTCATGAACCTTGCCCGGCCATCCGACGTTGATGTTTGTAAAACGTCCCCTATGGTCCACCAGTGCTTGCAGCACCATTGAAAAGTAGCCCTTTCTGTTAATGTACTGGCTGGCCTGGTGGTCCGGTCCCAGGATAGGGATGTGAGTTCCATCTATAGCCCCACCGCAGTTTGGGAATCCCATTGCAGAGAAGCCATCTATGATGACCTGCACGTTTCCCAGAGTCACTACCTTTGACAGCAGTAGCTCAACGATTGCGTTGGCTACTTGCATCACAGCAACCCCCACGGTAGATTTGCCCACTCCAAAGTGGTTCGCAACTGACTGGTAGCTGTCTGGCATTGCAAGCTTCCAGAGGGCTTGTCATAACTATAAAGGGAAGGGTAACAGCTCTCCTGTGTACAGTACTATAAAATCCCTCCTGGCCAAAGACTCCAAAATCCTTTTACCTGTAAAGGGTTAAGAAGCTCGGGTAACCTGGCTGACACCTGACCCAAAGGACCAATAAGGGGACAAGATACTTTCAAATCTTGCGGGGGGGGGGAGGCTTTTGTTTGTGCTCTTTGTTTTGGTTGTTGTTCGCTCTTGGGACTGAGAGGGACCAGACATCAATCCAGGTTCTCCACATCTTTCTAAACAAGTCTCTCCTATTTCAAACTTGTAAGTAAACAGCCAGGCAAGGCATGTTAGTTTTCCTTTGTTTTCTCAACTTGTAAATGTACCTTTTACTAGAGTGTTTATCTCTGTTTGCTGTACTTTGAACCTGAGGCTAGAGGGGGTTCCTCTGAGCTCTTTAAGTTTGATTACCCTGTAAAGTTATTTTCCATCCTGATTTTAAAGAGATGATTTTTACCTTTTTCTTTAATTAAAAGCCTTCTTTTTAAGAACCTGATTGATTTTTCCTTGTTTTTAGATCCAAGGGGGTTGGATCTGTATTCACCAGGAGTTGGTGGGAGGAAGGAGGGGGGATGGTTAATTTCTCCTTGTTTTAAGATCCAAGGGGTTTGGATCTGTATTCACCAGGGAATTGGTGAAGGTCTCTCAAGGCTACCCAGGGAAGGGAATTAGCTTTGGGATGGTGGCAGCGGACCAGATCTAAGCTGGTAGTTAAGCTTAGAAGTTTTCATGCAGGCCCCCACATTTGTACCCTAAAGTTCAAAGTGGGGAAGCAGCCTTGACAGGGCTATGGCCACTCGCTTCTGGACAGTCAGGGCTGCTCGCATCCAGGTGTCCTTGCACTTCAGGGCAGGGGACAGCAACTCACGAAGTTCCAGGAAAGTTCCCTTCCGCATCCGAAAGTTTCGCAGCCACTGTGATTCATCCCAGACCTGCAGCACTATGTGGTCCCACCAGTCCGTGCTTGTTTCCCGGGCCCAGAATCGCCGTTCCACAGCATCAACATGACCCATTGCCACCATGATGTTCACGGCGCGGGGTCCCATGCTTTGTGAGAGGTCTGTGCCCCTCTCAGACTTAATGTCCTCACCGCGCTGCCGTAGCCTCCTCACCCGATTTCTGAGCATCTGACTCTGAAAAAGGTGGACAATAAGGTGCGAGGTGTTGACAATGGCAATAACTGCAGCGATGGTCGCAGCGGGCTCCATGCTCGCAGTGCTGTGGCGTCTGCGCTGTCACTCACCAGAAAAGTGCGCGAACTGATTGCCCGCCGGCGCTTTCAGGGAGGGAGGGCGGGAGTGACGGTTGAATGACGACAGTTACCCAAAACCACCTTCGACACATTTTTTGCCCCAGCAGGCATTGGGGGCTCGACCCAGAATTCCAATGGGCAGCAGGGACTGCGGGAACTGTGGGATAGCTGCCCACAGTGCACTGCTTCCAATGTCGACGCTTGCCCCGTTAGTGTGGACTCACAAAGTCCAATTACTGTCCTTAGTGTGGATACACACGTTCGACTTTGTAATATCGGTTCCACAAATTCGATTTAAGTAAAATCGAACTACTCTCGTAGTGTAGACATACCCATAGTAATCCTCTCTCTCTCTCTCTCTCTCTCTCTCTCTTTCTCGTCTGCTACTTCTGTCTCTTTCCCCATTACTGATCCTTAAAGAGAGAGGGTGGGTGAGGTCATATCTTTTCCCAGACTGATTTACTAATATTTATTAACTGCGCAGTAAGGCCCTGATCCTGCACAGAGTGATGCACACGGTTAATTTTACACCCCGGGAATAATTCTGTTCCTTCCAAGACTTCTCCGCTGACAGCTAATATAAAAGTTCTACTGAATTCAAGGATGGGCTCCTTTGATTTCAATGGGATTTGGACAGCAAATGCCTTGAGCTTTGTTTAAATGTACAGCTTGGCTGGATTAGATTTCCATCGATAGATGTTGGTAAAGGTGGATATCAGCTGATAGATCCAAACCAATAACAGAAACTATCAGGAAGAGTGGGCGTTAGTGCGGCCTCACATTGCGCCTGCACCTGCAGGGATGGTGTGACCGGCCCTGCGGCTGTGCAGGGAGCCCTCTGCACCCAGATGTCACGGGAGTGAATGAGCAGGGCTGGGAAAGCAGAGCTGCAGAGGGCTCCCTGCATGGTCACATGGCTGGCGACACCCATCTCTGTAGGTGCAAGGTGTGGGGAATGCTGCAGCCATGGAAGGCCTGTGCTGTGAGGAGGAGAGTGAGTCCCTGGCTATGGGGGAGGCCGCTCCGCGGCCGAATGGTTTTGCCCATTGACAGAGCAGTTCAACAATGAGGTGGCCACTCAAGTGGACGGGGGCTCCCCGCCATCCTCCTCCTGCTCCCAGCCCTGGCCATGGATCTCTCCTCCACTGGGCCAGAGCAGCCGCTTTCCCTTCTTCTTGCGCCCTGGTGTCTTGGATCCCTCGGCAGGTCGGGAGCCCCCCACACCTCGCTGGCAGTGCTACCCTCGCCCTGGCCTGAACCTTAACCACCGCTGAGCTTCCTGCGACTGTAAAAATTAATAGTTAAAAATTGGGGGGGAAATCATAAAGATAAAATAATCTCAAGATTAACTGTTTTAGGGGAGAAACAAAACCGATTTGTGCCAAGTTCACTTATAGCCAGTGTCTGATCCCCGAGCACTGAGCACAGTAGCCAGCAGCAACTCTGCTTTCCCCCCGGCAGGTCACTCAGTGTCCCGTGAGGGGGGAGCTGCCATGGAAGGGGTCAGGAATGGAGGTTAGAGAGGAATGAAGGCTGCTCTAGTGTTTGAAGCGCTGGTCTTGGTCTCAGCAGATGTTGGTTTGTTTCCCTGCTTCTTCACCAGCTCTTTGTGTGACTTTCAGGGCAGATTTCCAAAGGCCACTAGGTATCAAAGAACGCACACTGGTGCCTGAGTAGGGGCCGTACCTAACGCCCATCGATTTCCAATCCCACTGGGGGGTCTGGGTCTTGAGGTGCCAATAAACCTCCATAAATCTGCCCCTCTGTGTGCCACATCCCATCTGTAAAGCAGGGGTAATAGCACAATATAGGGGCGCTGGGAGGATAGACGCATTCAAGACAGTGAGGTGCCCAGATACCAGGGTGATGGAGGCCAGGTAAGGACCTAGAATAGACGTGACCTGACAGTTCTTTCCTTTTTACAAATTCAGCCATTTTGCTTTGGGTTGGGAGTTTAAGAGTGATCAGTGCCCAGTTCCCCATAGATTCCTGTGGGGTAAGTAACCTAGGAAACCTACATTGCTTCAAATGCCTCAAGATTCAAGGAGCAGGGAGGAAAAGGTTGATTTACCTCTAAGGTGGGTCTGTGAGCAGCTGGAGTCTCTGTTGTCACCTCCTCATGCAGCATTTCAGGGACCAGGATCCAGGTTATTCAGTCCATTTTCTCTCCTCACTGCATTCACCTACTTTCACGTGCCCAGTAACTAGAACGACAGCCTAGAAAAGCTAACGAGGCTCCTTTCCATGTCTGGTAATGTGACCCTATGCCTCATACCCTCTGTGAAATGGGGAACATCTTTTCTGATTCATTATATATCCTTCTGCAAGGAGAGGCGGTCTCCAGAGGCCCGTCTGCTGTGGGGAAGGCAACAAACAAGGGGAAGTTGGTATTTACTGATATTCTCTAAAACTAAACCAGTGTCAAAATTCTAATCTCAAAGGGAGAGTCCTGGAGAGGGAAGAAATTTCTAATCCTAAACAAATCTGTCTTTTTATTGAGTGAACACTCTGTTGACTGTCAAGAAATAATGCACTAATTCTAGATTTTACCACTGCCTCGGTGATTTAGACACTGAGTTCCCATCCAATTCCCTTAGAAAGATTTGGAAAAGTCAGCAGTTAGATCAGCAGCTGATCTTTCATTTTCTCCAACCAACCCCCCTGTTGCCCTTTGTAGCAAGTGCACATGTACCCAGTCACCATCCAATGAGCTCACTCAATTAGTTCAGATAACATTTTTAAAAGAGTCTAAATGATTTAGAAGCCTAAGTCTCATTTTCAAAAGTTTCTCACTTACTGAGGCTTAGCAACCTAAATCTCATTTAAAGGCAACGGGATTTAGCCTCCTATGTTACTTTTGAAGCTTTCTTATGTGTTTTTGAAAATGTTACCATTAGCTCAATGCCTCCTGGTCAGTCTTTTCTGAAACGAGGAAGTGCAGCCTGCTGTTCTGATAAAATGGAGGTGCAACAGGGTGCTTTATGCATTTAGGTTGGGATCTTCAAAGGGGGGTAATGTACCAAATAAAGACCCAACTCCCATGAGATTGCTGTGAGAATTTGGCAACTCCCTTAGGCTTCTTGGAAAGGCCCATACCATTAAAGCATGGAAGTCAGAGACCTGAGATTATAAAGTACAAATAATTTCTTCCCATTCCCAGAAAACTTTCAGGCTCACAAGGGGTAGATTAACTCTCCTGTGGGCCTGGGGCTATTAGATTTTGTGGGGCCCTTGTATACAAGCATTTTTCCTAATTTGCTTCTTGGAGCAGCTGGTCCTGGAGCCCACCAGAGGAGAGGCAATTCTTGATTTAGTCCTAAGTGGAGCATAGGATCTGGTCCAAGAGGTGAATATAGCTGGACCGCTTGGTAATAGTGATCACAATATAATTAAATTTAATATCCCTGTGGCAGGAAAAACACCACAGCGGCCCAACAGTGTAGTATTTAATTTCAGAAAGGGGAACTACTAAAAAACCAGTGGGGCCACTGGACAATCGAGGTGCTAAAGGAGCACTCAGGGATGATAAGGCTATTGCGGAGAAACTAAATTAATTCTTTGCATCGGTCTTCATGGCTGAGGATGTGAGGGATATTCCTAAACCTGAGCCATTCTTTTTAGATGGCAGATCTGAGGAACTGTCCCAGATTGAGGTGTCATTAGAGGAGGTTTTGGAACAAATTGATAAATTAAACAGCAATAAGTCACCAGGACCAGATGGTATTCACCCAAGAGTTCTGAAGGAACTCAAATGTGAAATTGCACAACTACTAACTGTAGTCTGTAACCTGTCATTTAAATCAGCTTCTGTATCAGATGACTGGAGGATAGCTAATGTGACGCCAATTTTTAAAAAGGGCTCCAGAGGTGATCCCTGCAACTACAGGCCTGTAAGCCTGACTTCAGTACTGGGCAAACTGGTTGAAACTATAATAAAGAACAGTATTATCAGACATATAGATGAACATAATTTGTTGAGGAAGAGTCAACATGGTTTTTGTAAAGGGAAATCATGCCTCACCAATCTACTAGAATTCTTTGAGGGGTTCAACAAGTCCCTGCGTTAATCCAGCCCTGTCCAGAACTGTAGGTCTGAAATTGGTCTTTTAGAGTTTGAGAACCAAAGAATAGCACTGATTCCATCCTGTAAAGGACAGTGTTCTACATTCACACTATCCAGTTCATGGGCCAGTTTGGGTGCAGCCAATATAATCATTTCAGGTGTGTGTATTGCAATATATTCTACAACTTGACTCCGACACTGTCCTTTTTCAGCATGAAGTTTTTGACCGACTGTCACTTCTTCCCCTGAAAGGAAGGTTTCTTCCAGCATTTACAGAAGAATACAAATATCCACTTACTTCTGAATGCAAAAGCAACTAGGAGATAGTTATAATTCCCAGTCCTCTCCTACCATAATTTGCCCCCTATCCATGCAGTAAAGTCTTAATCCAATTTATCCCCAGTGTGACTAATTTTGTGTCTAAACTTTGTTGTTCATAATGTCCAAACATTGAATATTTGTGTCTAGCATAATTGTATTTTTGCAAAAGGGGTTTCTTTCTTTCTTTGTTTTTGTAATTGATCTCTGGCAAAAAAATTGCTGTCAGGCCTGGGTAGCTCGTATCATAGGCTGGGGGAGGCTAAACCTCCCCAAACAGTCCAGCATGGCCCTGCCCATGCTCTGCCCCAAGACCCCCTCCTGCTTGCTGCTTTCCCCTTGGCTTCCTGAGCCCTGGCAGGCTGCTCCTCTTCCAGGAAGCGTACCGGGGTTGGGCTTGGTTTAGAGCCTGCGTCCGGGACTTGAGGCAGCTGGATACCTAGTGCTGGGGCCCCCGGGCAGTGGGACCATGCCACCCAGTGCTTGGGAGGGCTTAGGGCACTGGGGCAGGGCAGCCCAGGCCTGGGGCGGCGGGGCCAGCAGCTGCGGGGAGAAGAGAGGGGCTCGGGGCTCTGGCAGGGTAAGGGGGCAGAAGGGGTGGAGGAATGGACAGAGGTGGCCGGGGCCTTAGGCAGATGGGATGGGGCTGGGGGCTTGACTCCCCCAAGGAACGTCTCACGCATCACCAATGCCGACAGGGATGAACTCCCATTGCTTAACTCTTCAAGGGAAACACGTCTAATCTGCACGTTGGCTAGAATACAAGGCGAGAGCTGAATCTTCCGACACGGCGGCTTAAATTTTTAATTCCAAGTTAAGGAATATTAAACCTGTGATTTCAGTTTAAAAGAATTATTTTATTTGGCATTCCCTGTGATCAGCTGCCTTGTAGAGATCATTAGGAAGGTTACATAAAACACTGGCCACATTAACTTTTGCTTCCCCCGATGCCCAATACACAGTATAGCCGCCCCTTTCCGAGCCTTCCTCCTCTGCTATCCCTAGTGCCCATGATATACTTGAACTTCCCCTTTCCCATTCCTCACCATTTGCTCCCCCAATGCCCCTTTGCCCCAGGTGCACATTTTACATGTGCACCTGGCACTGTACAAAAACAATATGCACAACAGTTCCCTGTTGGAAACAAACAAACCAACCCCGAACACCATTCTGGGATGTATTAGCAGGAGTGTTGTAAGCAAGATAAAGATGCAATTCTTTCACTCTGTACCACACTGATAAGGCCTCAATTGTGTCCTGTTCAGGAAAGATGGGGACAAATTGGAAAAAGTCCAGAGAAGAGCAGTAAAAATGATTAAAGGTCCAGAAAACATGACCTATGAGGGAAGATAGAAAAAAAAAGGGTTTGTTTAATCTGGAGAAGAGAAGACTGAGAGGGAAAATGATAAGAGATTTCAAGGACATAAAAGGTTGTTACAAAAGCAGGGAGAAAAGTTATTCCCCTTAACCACTTAGGATAGGACAAAATGCAATGGGCTTAAAGTGCAGCAAGGGCGCTGTAGACTGGACATTAGGAAAAGATTGTGGGATCTCCACCATTGGAGGTTTTTAAGAACAGCTCAAACACCTGTGAGGAATGGTCTGATAAGGACATAGTCCTGCCTTGAGTTCAGAGGACTGGACTAGATCATAGAATCATAGAAGATTAGGGTTGGAAGAGACCTCAGGAGGTCATCTAGTCCAATGCCCTGCTCAAAGCAGGACCAACACCAACTAAATCATCCCAGCCAGGGTTTTGTCAAGCTGGGCTTTAAAAATCTCTAAGGCTGGAGATTCCACCACCTCCCTAGGTAACCCATTCCAGTGCTTCACCACCCTCCTAGTGAAATAGTTTTCCTAATATCCACCCTAGACCTCCCCCACTGCAACTTGAGACCATTTCTTCTTGTTCTGTCATCGGCCACCACTGAGAACAGCTGAGCTCCATCCTCTTTGGAACCCCCCTTCAGGTAGTTGAAGGCTGCTATCAAATCCTCCCTCACTCTTCTCTTCTGCAGACTAAACAAGCCCAGTTCCCTCAGCCTCTCCTCGTAAGTCATGTGCTCCAGCCCCCTAATCATTTTCATTGCCCTCCACTGGACTGTCTCCAATGTGTCCACATCCTTTCTGTAGTGGACACAAAACTGGACACAATACTCCAGATGTGGCCTCACCAGTGCCAAATAGATTGGAATAATCACTTCCCTCGATCTGCTGGCAATGCTCCTACTAATGCAGCCCAATATGCCGTTAGCCTTCTTGGCAACAAGGGCACACTGCTGACTTATATCAAGCTTCTCATTCACTGTAATCTCCAGGTCCTTTTCTGCAGAACTGTTGCTTAGCCAGTTGGTCCACAGCCTGTAGCTGTGCATGGGATTCTTCCTTCCAAAGTGCAGAACTCTGCACTTGTCCCTGTTGAACGTCATCAGATTTCTTTTGGCCCAATCCTCCATTTTTTCTAGGTCACTCTGGACCCTATCCCTACCCTCCAGTGTATCTACCCCATCATCGAGATCATTAATAAAGATGTTGAACAAAACCAGCCCCAGGACCGACTCTTGGGGCACTCCGCTTGATACTGGCTGCCAACTAGAGATCGAGCCATTGATCACTACCCGTTGAGCCCGACAGTCTAGTCAGCTTTCTACCCACCTTATAGTCCATTCTTCCAATCCATACTTTCTTAACTTGCTGGCAAGAATACTGTGGGGGATTGTATCAAAAGTTTTGCTAAATTCAAGATATATCATGTCCACTGCTTTCCCCATATCCATAGAGACAGTTATCTCATCAGAGAAGGCAATCAGGTTTTTAATCAGGACCAGCTGAGGTCCCTTCCAGTCCTACTGTTCTATGATTCTGTTAATGGAAAAGACATTTCATGTGGATTATCTGAGTTTGTTTCAAAGCCAGGAACGTACGGACATATTTTCACTGGGACTCACATGAGGTCTCCACACAGATTTTGCACCACGATAACTATTTTGATTAGTGGTGCGAATGTGTTATGGAAATAGTTATACCACTACACCTTCTCGTGCGGACACAGTTTACCAATTGATCACTTATTTCCCTTCCCATATGGGAAGGAACTATCCCACCAGAAGCAGCGTCAAATCAATATCATTGCAACTACTTGGTGTAGACGAGTGGACACCTCATGTTGCCCCCTGGAGGACTTAGGGAAGCCAAGAACACAGCCCCTCACCTCAGTTTCCCTTCTTCATTCCCCATATAATGGAGGAATTTCACTGGTCTCAAGGTTTTCCCTGCAGGAGCCACTCTCACTCTCTGAAGTCTCACTCCAGCCTCCTGAGTTTGCCTTTTTCCCGAGCCCCCTTCTGCCCTTTATTGGAAATTGCCTGATTCCCCTCAGGTGGGGACCCTTCTCTTCCCTGGGCTGGCTTGGCCCCCGGCTGTCCAGCCCAAGGGCACACGGCCCTGTCATCGGCAGGGATGGGCAGATATAGGTAACATGGTGCACCTTCGATGTGTAGACAAGCCTTGCACATTTATTCCACACATCAGATATGAAGGGAACAGATAATGGGAGTTTTGACAACAGAGACGACAGAAAGAGAAGACTTACTTTAGTTCTTTTATTGCATGATGCTTTTGGTGTAAGACCCACAATAATTAGGGGCTCCTAGAAAAGGTAAAACACGAGAAGAAAATTGGTTTGGCTGTAAATGTACAGTCTGGGTTTTCCCATAAGAGGCCAATGTTAGGCACTAAGAGCCTATGGAAAGTGAACAGAGGTTGAGCATCTAACACCCTTCGGTCCCATTGTCAATTACAACTGGACGTGGTGGAGCAGACAGCATACTGGACCGGGACTATGGACAGTTGGTTTCCTTCCACTAGCCCGCTGTGTGACTCTGGGCAGGTTAACATCACCTCTTTTTGCCTGAGTTTCCCCAGCTAATACACGAGGACAAGGGTGTGGAGCTAGGGCTAAAATCACAAAGCTCCCACTTTAGGCACCTGAATCCCAGAATCTGGCCCCCCAGGATAAACAAACACAGCTCGGCTACTGGCAAACCCTGCAGGTACCCAAGTGTTTGCAGCAAACGGGCTGTAGGTGACAATGGACGTGCCCTCTGCAGCCCCACAACAGGTAAGCTGAGGCACTGGAGTGATGTACAAACATGAGCAAGGTGGGTGGTCCCCTACCTGACTCACCTGCAGGGCCCCATCCCAGAGGTCAGGTTCCAGATGCATTGGAGAATCCCACTGGGCCCCCAATTATCTGGAAACAACTGGCCTAAAATCATTGCTGAAAAATGGGCAAATACGAGGCCTGTGCTGGTGTCCTGTGTTCTGGGGCACCAGTCGGAGGGTTTCCTTTCGGTTGTCTCTTCCTCTGAAGCGAGCCTGGGGATGAAATACACTCTAAGAAACAAAAGTTAATTATTCAATTTTCTAACGTTGGAGTTCCATGCTGACATTGTAACCCTATATTTTTAGAATGCAGGCATCTTACTTTTTTAAGGGTGTGTGTCTATCTAGAAGTATCACACCCTACCCAGAATAGATGCCCAGTGTTCTAGCTGAGTCCATTTCGCCTGCACCCTCTCACAGAGCACAATCTCCCATCATTCTCTGAACTTTGAGCAGCCACAAGTTCCAGTCTCCCACCAGCCCAGTAGTACCCACCTGTGGCATCTTATATAGGTCCTAAAAGGACGGGGGTCACAGGTTTTAAGAGGGTCTCTCCATCTCCCACTTTCTCCCACAGTTGTGACTCTTTAAGAGGAGGACTTGAAGACCAATGAAGCTCAGGGAAACACAACCTGGGACTACAGCAGGCTTTGCTTCAGGCCCTACCCAGTCCATGTTATATCTATTTTAACCCAAGCAAATTGACCAGTTAGCATGGTCCAAACATGAATTTCCTGCAAGCTTTCCTCAGGGCCTCCTGGACCTCTTTGTTTCTTAGGCTGTAAATGAGGGGATTGACCAGGGGAGTAAGGACTGTGTAGACGACAGAGAGAACTTTCTTGAAGTCACTCAGGATGTCGGTGGTTGGGAACATATAGACAATCAGCAGAGTTCCATAATAAATGCTCACCACAATGAGATGGGAGGAGCAGGTGGAAAAGGCCTTTTGCCTCCCGGTGGTGGATGGGATTCTCAGGATGGTGGTGATAATGCAGATGTAGGACATCAAGGTAAGCAGGAATGGGGCCAGTGAGAAAAGCAAGCTCACTGTGAAAGCCAACGTTTCCATCAGGTGAGGGTCATTGCAGGAGAGTTTTACAAGGGGGATGAAATCACAAAAAAAATGGTCAATACCATTGGGGCCACAGAACGTTAACTGTGATATGAACAATGTTGTTATGCTACTAAGAAGGAAGCCACCTATCCAAGAGCTACCTGCAAGCTGTAGGCAAGACCTGTCACTCATACGGGCTGAATAGTGTAGTGGATTGCATATTGCTAAATACCGATCATAAGACATCACCGACAGGAGAAGGCATTCTGTAGCAAGCATAGAAGCAAAGAAATAATATTGTGTAACACACCCATTGAATGAAATAGTCCTGTTCCTAGTCAGGAGACCAAACAGAACCCTGGGCAGGATGGTGGAGCTGTAGCAGGTCTCCAAGCAGGACAAGTTTCCCAGAAAGAAGTACATGGGGGTGTGAAGGTGCTGATCAGTCACAACTAGCACCATGATGAGGACGTTCCCAGCCACGGTCGCAATGTAGATCACTAGGAACAGCAGGAAGAGGAGCTGCAGTTTAGGGAGATCCCCGAATCCCAGGAGGATGAATTCTGTGTTAGACGTTTGATTTCCCTTTTCTGGATTTGCCATGGGGTTTGTCTACGAGAAAGAAATGAACTGCAATGTAAATGAAAAGCAACGTTCACTCAATAAATCATCAGCACTGTTTTCATTGTCCCCCTCTGCTGGCTACTAGAACGATGGGTGAGTGGACAATGGAGGCCAGGGGAGGGGAAATGTCATCTCGTGATCCCTGGGGCAGATTTCGTATCTGAGCTGGCTGCAGGTTCAACAAAACTTTAATCTCTCGAAACTTGTGTAATAACTTGACTGGTGGCATCAAGCACTCTAACACTATTGTGATGGGGCTTAGGTACAACAGTACAAAAACGTATTGCTTGAAATAGTCACACGTTTCACTGCCTGGTGTACGAAAGCAGAACAATGTCCTTTATAGATTGGAGATCCATGGGCCAAAAAGGCCAAGATTTGATATTTTAGAGGAAGCCTCAACAAAGAAACAAGCCAAGCAACTAAGGGTGGAACTTGCAGTGTGTGGGGAGCCAACTCCAAGTGAATTGAAGTGGAAATGGGCCGTCTAACTGTATTAGAGCCATATGAAAGTTTTTATCGTCAGACAAATGCCTCTCCTTCCCTAGGCCAAGATTTCATTGTCCTTCATTCGGACACTCTACATATAGAGACGTGATCTTCATTTAAAAAAAAAAAAAAAAGAACTCCAGCTGGAAACCACCATGTTAGCTAGAAATGGATTCTCTCTTGAAAGAAAAAAATTCTGTATAAAATTTGAAATTTGTAAGAAATGTGCTATTTTCATATTGTGAGAGGGATGTAGAACCCAAACTTCCATTTCATTGTCAATTCTGTGATTTCAAATGTTGGGGTTTTCATTCCAATTTTAATTTTTTAAAAATGTATTTATCTATTTTTAATTGCATTTCTAGGTTATTTTCTATTTTATATTACATTTTATTTTATAGTTATTTACATTTATTTATATTATGTCATTTTTATATTATTTCATTTTATATTATTTCATAAAGCTCTACACAATAACTTCCTGGACAACATTTTGTAGAAATTGATATGTTCCCAGGGAACATTTTGATCTTGATGGACACATTTTCCATCAGAAGTTTTTATCAGCTCTACATTTTCTTCTTTGGTTAAAACAAAATTAATTCTTTCTCTGTTTGTGGCTGTCTAGTCTGCCCTTACTGTCTCTCTTGTCATTGCTGATCCTTAGAGAGACAAAGTGGGTGAGGTCATGTCTTTTATTAGACTGATTTACTAATCCTTATTAACTGCTCAGTAAGGCCCTGATCCTGCACAGAGTTATGCACAAGGTTATTTTTACACCCCAGGAATATTTCTGTTCTGTCAACTTCTCCCACTGAAGTCAGAGATAAAATTTCCACTGACTTCAAGGATGGGGCCCTTTGGTTCCAATGGGATTTGGACAGCTAATGCCTTTAGCCTTCTTTGAAACTTATAGCTCAGCTCGGCAGGATTCGATTTCCATTGACAGACATTGGTAAACGTCGATATCAGCTGACACCCTGAACCAACAACAAACTATATCAGTAACAGTCGGCGTTAGTGCTGCCTTCCCCACACCTTGCGCTTGCAGAGATGATGTCACTGGCCCAGTGGCCGTGCACGGAGCCTTCTGCACCCAGCTGTCCTGGGAGTGAGCGAGTGGGGCTGGGACAGCAGAGCTGCTGAGGGCTCCCTGCACGGCTGTGGGGCCAGTGATACCCATCCCTGCAGGCACCAGGCACAGAGAAGGCTGCCAGAGCCGAGAGCCCCAGCCTGGTCTGCGAGGAGGAGGAGGAGGAGGAAGAGGAGTGCCTCGCTGTGGGCCCACGACTGTTGAATGGCTGAATGGCTTCTACCCATGGACAGAGCCATCCAACAACAGGGTCAGAGCAGCTGCCTTCCCTGCCCCTTGCGCTGGTGTCTTGGACCCCTCGGTAGTGCAGGGAGCCACCAGTATCTCCGCTGTCACTGCTGGGAGTCTCCCTGTACCCCAGTTGTCAGTCCTACCCCAACCGCACCCCCATTGAATTTTCCCACAACAGTCAACATTAAATTAGTTAATAACTGGGGGGGGAAATCCTTAATAAAAATCAATATTAGTGGTCCAAATCACAAAAATAAAATCTCATTCTGCTAAGCCTGCTCATAATCAATGTCTCCTCCCCGGGCACTGTGCACAGCAGCAGCTATCAGCTCTGCATTACCCACCTCACCTCGCTGAACTCTCAGCGCCCCGGCCAGGCCAGTGCCACCAAGAAAAGTAAACTCTTTTGCGTAGCACGTAGAAGAGGTTAGAGAGGAAGGAAGGCTGCTCTAGTGTTTGAAGTGTTGGCCTTGGACTCAGCAGATGTTGGTTCATTTCCCTGCTTCATCACCAGCTCCCTGTGTGATTTTGAGGTACCTAACAATGCACATATAGGCACCTGAGTAGCGGCCATACCTAATGCCCATCGATTTCCAATCCCACTGGGGGGGTCTGCGTCTTGAGGTGCCCAATATAGATTCATAAATCTGCCCCTCTGTGCAACAGGTCCCGTTTGTGAAGCAGAGATAATAGCATCACACGGGGTGGTGGGAGGATAGATACATTCAAGGCAGTGAGGTGCCCAGATACCAGGGTGATGGGGGCCAGATAAGGATAGGGTTACCAGATAGCAACTGTGGAAAAACGGGACAGTGGGTAGGGCGTAAAAGGCACCTATATAAGAAAAAGTCCCCAAAAATGGGACTGTCCCTTTAAAAATGGGGCATCTGGTCACCCTAGGTAAAGACCTAGGATAGACGTGACCTGTCAGGTCTTTCCTTTTCCCAAATTCAGTCATTTTGCTTTGGGTTGAGAGTTTAAGAGAGATCAGTGCCCAGTTCCCCTTGGATTCCAGTGGGGTTAGTAACCTCGCAAACCTATATTGCTTCAAACTCCTCAAGATTCATGGAGCAGGGAGGAAAAGGTTGACTTACCTGTAAGGTGGGTCTGTCAGCAGCTGGGGTCTCTGTTGTCGCTTCCTCATGCAGCATTTCAAGAACCAGGATCCAGGTTACTCAGCCTGTTTTCCATCCACACTGCATTCACCTACTTCCTCATGCCAAGTAACTGGAATGACAACCTAGAAAAGCTACTGAGGGTCCGTTCCATCTCTGGTAACGTAACCCTGTGCCTCATACCCTCTGTTAAATGGGGAACGTCTTTTCTGATTCATTATATATCCTTCTGTGGGAAGAGACAGTCTCCCGAGGCACGTCTGCTGTGGGGAAAGCAACAGGCAAGGGGAAGTTAGTGTTTGGTTTATTTCTAGACAATGTTGGTAGAGTCAGACTTCTAGTCTCAAAGGAAAAGTCCTGGAGAGAGAAAAAACATTTCATCCTAAAACAAATCTCTGCTTACTGGATGAATGTTATTCCCATTGTGAAGAAATTATTCTGCTGCCTATGTCCCAGTGTCTTAGTTACCAAGGCTTAGCAGCCTAAGTCTCACTGAAAGTCAACAAGGCTCCTAAGTCACTTCTGAAGTTCTCTTACATGTTTTTGAAAACGTTACCCAACTTTTCCTCAGATAAAATGCAGATAGAACAGGGTGCTTTACATATGTAGGTTGGGATTTTCAAAAACGGGTAACATACACAACAAGCACCCAACTGCCACTGAATTGCTAGAAGAGTTCGGCCTTTTCTCCCTTTCTCTTCTTGGATAATTTTGTGTCACCAAAGCTTTGTTCTTCATAATGCCCAATTCTGAATATTTGTGGCTCACATAATGGCTTTTTTTTAAAAAGAGGTTTCTTGTTTGTTATTTAATTAACCGGACAAAAATATAGCAGTTATGGATGAAATCTTATTGCTTAGCTCTTTGAAGGCTACGACTGAATGTAGGGCCAGAATATATTAAAAAGGGACAGACCTGAATCATCATGAAGCTTGGCTTACATTTTTAATTCCACGTTTTAACTTCAAATGTTAAATTCCAAGTTTATCAACTCTTAATCACTTAATATTTTAACTAAACAATATGTTAACTAAAATCACTGTTTTAATGTTACTGCTGTTCATGTGTCATTCCCCATGATCAGGTGTGATCGAGAGATCCTAAGAATGGACACAAAACACTGGTCTGAAACCCTCGTTGACCCTTAGTGCCCATTATACAGTGCAGACGCCCCTTCCTTGTCCCTCAGCTTCTGTTATCCCCTAGTGCCCATTATACAGTATTGCTGAACGTTCCCATCCCTGACCCTCTGCTGCCCCCTATTTCTCATTATACAGTACACCGGACATTAAGGGGACAGATAACGGGAGGTCTGACAAGAGAGACAACAGAAAGAGAAGACTCAGTTTAGTTGTTTTATTGCACAATGCTTTTGGTGACAGAGACGCAGTTACTAGGGTCACTGAGAAAATGGAGGAACACGTGAAGGAATTGGTAGAAAACATCCCCTGGGAAAGTTCTCAGGATAGTGGTTTGGCTGTAAATGAACAAGCTGGGTTTTCCCATAAAAGGCTGATGTTAGGTACCCAAATCCTATGAACAGTGAATGGCAGTTGGAGTCCTCACACCCTTTGGTCCCATTGTCAAATAAAATTGGATGAGGTGGAGCAGACAGGGCACTGGACTGGCACTCTGGATAGTTGGTTTCCTGCCACCAGCACACTGAATGATTCCGGCCCTCTGGGATTCACACACCCAGCTTGCCTGACGGCAAACCCTGCAGGTACCCAAGTGTTTGCAGTAAATGGGCCATAGGTGCCCCTGGCCGTGCCCTGTGGAGCCCCACACCAGGCATCCGGATGCCGAGGCTCCAGAGCGATGCACAAACCTGGGGAAGTTGCGCATTCCCCTGCCTGACTCTCCTCCAGGGCCCCATCCAACAGGGCAGGTGTCCAGAGGCTTTGAAAAATCCCATTTGGACCCCAAATATCTGGAAACAACTGGTCTTAAACTGTTGCTGAAAATGAGCAAATAAGAGGCCTGTGCTGGTGTCCTCTGTTCTGGGGCACAGGTCAGAGGGTTTCCTTTGGCTTTTCTCTTCCTTTGAATGAAGCCTGGGGATGAAATACACTCTATGAAAAAAAAATTAATTATTCAATTTTGTAACAGTAGAGTTCCATGCTGACATTGCAACCCTGTATTTTTAGAATGCAGGCATCTTATTTGTTTAGTGGTGTGTGTGTATATATCTACACACCCTACACAGAATAGATGCCCAGTGTTCTAGCTGAGTCCATTTCACCTGCACCCTCTCACTGAGCACAATCTCTCCTCATTGTCTGGGCTTTCAGTAGCCACAAGTTCAAGTCTCCAACCAGCCCAGTATTATCCAACTGGATCTTATGTCCCAGACTGAGGTGTCTTATATGGGCCATAAAAACAATGGAGTCACAGGTTTTCACAGGTCTCCCCATCTCCACTTTGTCCCAGGGCTGTGACTTTGTAAGATCATGACTTGAAGACCAATGAAGCTCAAGGAAAGACGACCTGGGGCTACAGCAGGCTTTGGTTCAGGCCCTACCCAGCCCATGTTATATCTATTTTAACACAAGGAAATTAACCGATTAGCATAGTCCAAGCATGAATTTCCTGCACGCTTTCCTCAGGGCCTCCTGGACCTCTTTGTTTCTCAGGCTGTAGATGAGGGGATTGACCAGGGGAGTCAGGACTGTGTAGACGACAAACAGAACTTTCTTGAAGTCACTCAGGAGGTCGGTGGTTGGGAACATATTGACAGTCAGCAGAGTTCCATAATAAATGCTCACCACAATGAGGTGGGAGAAGCAGGTGGAAAAGGCCTTTTGCCTCGTGGTGGTGGACAGGATTCTCAGGATGGTGGTGATGATGCAGATGTAGGACATCAAAGTAAGAAGGAATGGAAACAGTGAGAAAATGCAGCTGAGTGCAACAGTCACCATTTCTGTCTGCTGAGGGTCATTGCAGGAGAGTTTTACAAGGGGGATAAAATCACAAAAAAAAAGGTCAATACCGTTGGGGCCACAGAACATTAACTGAGATATCGATAACTTTGTTATTCTATTACCTAGGAAGCCACATATCCAGGAGACACCTGTGAGCTGCAGTCAAGACCTGTCACTCATACGCGCTGCATAGTGTAGTGGATTACATATTGCTAAATAACTATCCTGTGGCGGGGCTGCGGTGGGAGCTAGGGCCCTGCGCTTCTGACCCGTGTCAGGCCTGCGTTGGGAGCAGGAGCCGTGCAACCCTGACCTGCGGAGGGGCTGCGGCTAGAGCCAGGGCTGTGCACCCCCAACCCATGGCGGGGCTGTGCCCGGAGCTGGGGCCATATGCCTCTGATCCGTGGCTTCCTCAAGCTGTGTATCCCCCTTCCCCCATGGCTCCAGTGGGATGAGGGCTGTGAGCCTGTGGCTGCCCCCCACATGTGTCCCGATATTTTATTCTTGTCATCTGGTCACCCTATGACTGGGCCCTATAGAATACACCGAAATTACTTTACACTACCTGTTGGGTGGAGCTGGCTGGAGTGGGAGCCAGTGGCTTTTCTGTGTGGGTGGTGAGAGTGGGGGTGAAAGGTGTGGCTCTGGTGCCATTTTCGACGACCAACAGGGAGGAATTGGTTGTGAATCTGAAGGAGGAAGGCAATTCTGGGAGAAAGTGTTAGTGAAATGACAGATTTCATGAGTGTAAGGAAAAGAAGGCGTTCTGCCATTTCATATCGGAATTCCTTCAGGACTCTTAGATGAATGCCACCAGGTCCTCATGACTTATTACTGTTTAATTTATCAATTTGCTCCAAAACCTCCTCTATCGACACCTCAGTCTGGGACAGTTCCTCTGATTTGTCACGTAAGGTGAGGGGATCTTGCTCCCATCTTCTGCAGTTCAGACTGGTGCAAGGATTTCATTTAGCTTCTTGGCAACCGCTGTGTCTTCACTGAGTGCTCCTTTAGTACCTTCATTGTTCAATGGCCCCACTGATTATTTATCAGACTTCCTGTTTCTGATGTAATTATATTTAATAATTTTCTATCCTCTGCAATTTTTGCCACCTTACTGTTCACCTCTTTTTCTAGGTCTTTGATGAATATGTTGAATAGCTCAGGTCCCAGTACAGATCCTTGGGGGACCCCACTATTTACCTCTTTCCATGATGAAAACTGACTATTTATTCATATCCTCTCTTTCCTATCCTTTAACCAGTTATTGACCCATGGCAGAACCTTCCTTCTTATCCTCTGGCTCCTTAGTTTGCTGTAGTGCCTTTGGTGAGGGAACTTGTCAAAGGCTTTCTGAAAGTTTGAGTATGCTATATCCCTTGGATCATCCTTGTCCATACGCTTGTTGACTCCCTGAAAGAATTCTAATAGATTGGTGAGGCATGATTTACCTTTACAAGAGCCGTGATGAGTCTTCCCCAACATACTGTTCTTATCTATGTCTCTAATAACTTTATTCTTTACTATAGTTTCAACCAATTTGTATGATCCACAAGTTTGGCTTACCAGCCTGTAATTGCCAGGATTGCCTCTGGAAGCTTTTTTTAACAATAGGCGTTACATTAGCTACCCTCCAGTCATCTGTACCGAGGCTTACTTAACCTACTTAACTTACTTAACATATCAAAGTTAGTAGTTCTGCAATTTCATGAGTTCCTTCAGAGGGAACAGGGGATAGATTAGTAGATCGCACTGTCACCAGGCAAAGGCAGGTTTATGTGATTGAAGACTCCTTACTGAGGAGGTTAGACAGGCCTGTGACCAGGGCGGACCCAGAGAACAGAAGGGTGTGCTGTCTACCGAGCGCTAAGATACGGGATGTGGACCTGCGGTTGAAAAGGATCCTAAAAGGAGCAGGTAAGAACCCCTTGATCATCCTTCACGTAGGAACGAATGACACGGCTAGGTTCTCGCTGGAGAGAATCAAGGGAGATTATGCCAGGCTGGGGAAGACGCTTAAGGAAATCGAGGCTCAGATCATCTTCAGTGGGATTCTGCCTGTTCCTAGAGAAGGGCAGCAAAGGGGTGACAGGATTGTGATGATAAATAGTTGGCTAAGGGAGTGGTGCTATAAAGAGGGCTTTGGGATGTATGGCCACTGGGAGGCTTTAGGGGACAGAAAACTATTCTCACGGGACGGACTTCACCTAAGTAGGGAAGGAAATAGACTTCTGGGAGGGATGCTGGCTCATCTCATCAAAAGAGCTTTAAACTAGGAATTTGGGGGAGATGGTTGTGAGATGTCCAGTTAATCCCCACACCAGATTATAACATTGAGAGGGAGGACGATGAGATGAGAACGGATATAGCCGGGGGGAAGAGATTGGATATAAGGAGGAGGGGGAGGATGGATACTAGACTAATAGGTCATACTGGCGGTACGGTGTCTGTACCAAATTGGACAACGAATGTGAGAGAGGCCAAACGGCATAAATTAAGATGTTTATACACCAATGCGAGAAGCCTAGGTAACAAAATGGAGGAATTGGAGCTCCTGGTCCGAGAAATGAAACCGGATATCGTAGGAATAACCGAAACATGGTGGAACGGTAGTCATGACTGGAGTACAGGTATGGAAGGGTATGTGCTGTTTAGGAAAGACCGGAACAAAGGCAAAGGTGGGGGAGTAGCATTGTATGTCAATAATGAGGTAAACTGTAAAGAAATAATAAGTGATGGCATGGATAAGACGGAGTCTGTCTGGGCAATACTCACATTGGGTAAAAGAACTACTAGAGCCTCCCCTGGGATAGTGCTTGGGGTGTGCTATAGACCGCCGGGATCTACCCTGGATATGGACAGAGAACTCTTTAATGTTTTTAGGGAAGTAAATACTAATAGGAACTGTGTAATCATGGGAGACTTTAACTTCCCGGATATAGATTGGGGAACAAATGCTAGTAACAATAATAGGGCTCAGATTTTCCTAGACGTGATAGCTGATGAATTCCTTCATCAAGTAGTTGCTGAACCGACGAGGGGGGATGCCATTTTAGATTTGGTTTTGGTGAGTAGTGAAGACCACGTTGAGGAAATGGTTGTAGGGGACAACCTTGGCTCGAGTGATCATGAGCTAATTCGGTTTAAACTAAATGTAAGGATTAACAGAATTAAATCGGAGACTAAGGTTTATGATTTCAAAAGGGCTAACTTTAATAAATTAAGGTGACTAGTTAGGGAAGTGGATTGGACTAACATATTTATGGATCTAAAGGCGGAAGGCGCCTGAGATTATTTCAAGTTGAAGTTGCAGGAGCTGTCGGAGGCCTGTATCCCGAGAAAGGGAAAACGGTTCGTGGGCAGGAGATTTAGACCGAGCTGGATGAGCGAGCGTCTCAGAGGGGTGATTAAGAAAAAACAGAAAGCGTACAAGGAGTGGAAGATGGGAGGGATCAGCAAAGAAACCTACCTTATTGAGGTCAGAGCATGTAGAGATGGAGTGAGAAAGGCCAAAAGCCGTGTAGAGTTGGACCTTGCGAGGGGAATTAAAACCAATAGTAAGAGGTTTTATAGCCATATAAATAGGAAGAAAACAAAGAAAGAAGAAGTGGGACCACTTAAGCCTGTAGATGGAGTGGAGATTAAGGATAATCTAGGCATGGCACAATGTCTAAATGAATATTTTGCATCGGTCTTTAATGAGGCTAATGAAGGGTTTAGGAATAGTGGCAGCGTGACGGATGGGAATAAAGGAGGGGGGGTTGACATTACCGTATCCGAGGTAGAAGCCAAATTCGAACAGCTTAATGGGACTAAATTGGGCGGACCGGATGATCTTCATCTGAGAATATTAAAGGAACTGACGTGAGAAATTGCAAGCCCGTTAGCGATAATTTTTAATGAATCGGTAAACTCGGGGGTGGTACCCTTTGACTGGAGAATAGCTAATGTGGTTCCTATTTTCAAGAAGGGGGAAAAAAGTGACCCGGGTAACTACAGGCCTGTTAGTTTAACATCTGTAATATGCAAGGTCTTGGAAAAAATGTTGAAGGAGAAAGTAGTTAAGGACCTTGAGGTCAATGGCAATTGGGACAAATTACAACACGGTTTTACGAAAGGTAGATCGTGCCAAACCAACCTGATCTCCTTCTTTGAGAAAGTAACAGATTTTTTAGATAAAGGAAATGCGGTGGATCTAATATACCTCGATTTCAGCAAAGTGTTTGATACGGTACTGCATGAGGAATTATTGGTTAAATTGGAAAAGATGGGAATCGATATGAAAATCCAGAGGTGGATAAAGAACTGGTTAAAGGGGAGACTGCAGCGGGTCGTACTGAAAGGTGAACTGTCAGGTTGGAGGGAGGTTACCAGTGGAGTTCCTCAAGGTTCGGTTTTGGGTCCGATTTTATTTAATCTATTTATTACTGACCTCGGAACCGAATGTAGGAGTGTGCTGATAAAGTTTGCGGATGACACAAAGTTGGGAGGTATTGCCAATTCGGAGAAGGATCGGGATATCCTGCAGGGAGATTTGGATGACCTTGTAAAATGGAGTAATAGTAATAGGATGAAATTTAATAGTGAGAAGTGTAAGGTTATGCATTTAGGGATGACTAACAAGAATTTTAGTTATAAGCTGGGGACGCATCGGTTGGAAGTAATGGAAGAGGAGAAGGACCTCGGAGTCCTGGTTGATCGCAGGATGACTATGAGTCGGCAATGTGACGTGGCCGTGAAAAAAGCTAATGCGGTCTTGGGATGAATTAGGCAAGGTATTTCTAGTAGGGATAAGGAGGTGCTGGTTCCGTTATACAAGGCACTGGTGAGACCTCATTTGGAGTACTGTGTGCAGTTCTGGTCTCCCATGTTTAAAAAGGATGAATTCAAACTGGAACGGGTACAGAGAAGGGCCACTAGGATGATCCAAGGAATGGAAAACCTGTGGTATGAAAGGAGACTGGAGGAGCTCGGTTTGTTTTCCTTAACCAAAAGAAGGCTGAGGGGGGATATGATTGCTCTCTTTAAATATATCAGAGGGATAAATACCAGAGAGGGAGAGGAATTATTTCAGCTCAGTACTAATGTGGACATGAGAACAAATGGATATAAACTGGCCGTCAGGAAGTTTAGGCTTGAAATTAGATGAAGGTTTCTAACCATCAGAGGGGTGAAGTTCTGGAACAGCCTTCCGAGGGAAACAGTGGGGGCGAAAGACCTCTCTGGCTTTAAGATTAAGCTTGATAAGTTTATGGAGGGGATGGTTTGATGGGATAACGTGATTTTAGTCAATAGGTCAATAACGTACCATCGCTGGTAATTAGTAACAATGGTCAATGATGAGATATTAAAAGTTACTACAGAGAACTTTTTACGGAGGGTCTGGCTGGAGAATCTTGCCCGCATGCTCGGGGTTCAGCTGATCGCCATATTTGGGGTCGGGAAGGAATTTTCCTCCAGGGTAGATTGGCAGAGGCCCTGGAGGTTTTTCACCTTCCTCCACAGCATGGGGCAGGGGTCGCTTGCTGGGCAGGGGTCGCTTGCTGGAGGATTCTCTGTGACGTGAAGTCTTTAAATCATGATTTGGGGACTTCAACAGCTGAGTCAAGGGAGAGAATTATTCCAGGAGTGGGTGGGTCAGCTTTTGTGGCCTGCATCATGCGGGAGGTCAGACTAGATGATCATAATGGTCCCTTCTGACCTTAAAGTCTATGAGTCTATGAGAATTCTTGGATAAATAAAATCTGGTCCTGGTGCCTTATTACTGCTAAATTTATCAGTTTGTTCCAAAACCTCCTCTATCAACACCTCAATGTGGGACAGTTCTTCTGAGTTGTGACCTAAGCTGTGAGGCTCTCCCTCCCATTCTCTACAGTGAAGACCATTGCAAAGAATTCATGTAGCTTGACCACAACAGCAATGTCTTGCTTGAGTGCTCATTTAGCACCTTGATCATCCAGGGAGACCTCTGATTGTTTGTCAGACTTCATGTTTCTCATGTACTTTTATTTTCTATAAGTTTTTGTGTCATTAGCTAATTGTCAATCAGTTACTCCCTGAATGGCCTAGGCAAACATCCAAGAGAGAGAGAATGCTCAGTGCCACCTCTGAGTCCTGGCTCACCCCATCGAATAGCCCCTCTCCAGCCATGGTCATCCCTGAAGCTTCAGAGGAAGAAGTGAAAAAAAAAAAAAGCCCTCCTGGAATATGTTGATGTGGGGGGATCCCCTTCCTGACCTGTTCTGATGTCTTGCTGAAACCCTGAAGCATGACTGCTGGGAACAAAAGACAAACAATCAGAAGCATGCCCCAGTACTGCTGAGCCCTGCCCCCCACCATCACAAGAAATGCCATCTTACAGCCACACTCATAAATTTATCCATCTCTCTCGTAAAAGTGATTAAGTTGTGTGTCCCTACAGCTCTTATTGGAAGATTTTTTCCAGAAACTCAAACCCTCTGGTGGTGAGAAACCTTCTAATTTCCATCTTGAATTTGTTCATAGCCAGTTATACCCATTTGTTTTTATACGAACAAGGAGACAGAATTAGGAGGAGGAGCTCCCATATAACTTTTACCCAGTGGTTAGGGTAGTCACCTGGGATGGGGAAGACCTCCACTTCATGTGTCTGATGAGCAGAAATGATTTAAACAGGGATCTGTCACCTCCCCTGTGCGTGTCCCGACCACTGGAATAAGGGATATCTCTCTCAATTTCTCCTGTTCAAGTCCCTGTGTATCTAGCACCCCTCCACCCCCGCCCACCCATTGGTTCCAAAGAAGCTATGATAAGTCCAATTAACTTCAATGGATCCACACTAATTTATACCAGTCGAGGATTTGTCCCATAGTGTCGGTCAGCTACTTGAGCTGAGAATGTCCCGAACACTAGTTACCAACAAATCTATGCTCTCTGATTACAAAAAAAAAAGAACATTGCTACTTGGGAAACCAGAATTTCCCCAATATTTTCCCTACAGCTGTTTTCACCTCCTTGTTTTTCAGGCTGTAGATGATGGGGTTTAACATAGGGGTCAAGATGCTGTACTGGACGGAGACCATTTCATCCAGAAGCACAGAGGAGACTGAGCTGGGTTTTGTGTACTGGAAAAAACCTGTCACGTACAATAAGCCAACCACAATCAGGTGGGAGCTGCAAGTGGAGAAGGTTTTTCGCCTGCCCTCCGCAGAGGGTATTCTCAGGATGGTGGCAATAACATGAACGTAGGAGATCAGGGTGAAGAGGAAGGAGCTTGATCCAAATATCACAGCGGAAGTGAGAAGCACCACTTGATTGGTGAGGGTCTCAGTGCAGGACAGTTGTAATAGACGAGGGAGCTCACAGTTGAAATGGCGGATTTGATTGGGCCCACAGAAATGCAACCTGAGGGCAAAAATGGTGTTAAGCAGGGCATAGAAGAATCCGATGGTCCATGCACCACTCACCAGCTGAACACAGATCCCTTTCCTCATTATCTCCATGTAATGCAATGGGTCACAGATGGCAGCATAGCGGTCATATGCCATAGCTGAGAGAATGAAAAGTTCTGCAGAACCTGAGAGGATGATGAAGAACATCTGGGCAAGGCAGCCATTGACAGAAATAGTTCTGTGCTCTGCTAGGAAGTTCATCAGCATTTTAGGCACTGTGACTGAGGAATAGCAGATATCAGTAAAGGATAAATGGAAGAGGAAGAAGTACATGGGGGTGTGAAGGTGAGAATCAGCTCTTATCACCACCATGATCAGTATGTTCCCAACCAGAGTAACCAGGTAAATAACTAAAAACACCAGGAAGAGGAAAATCTGCATCTGTTGGTCACTGGAAAGTCCCAGGAGAATAAATTCAGTCACTGTGGTTTGATTTTCCATTGATATTTATTCAAGAAAACTGTGACCTGTAAGAACATAAATAAATAAATTAAGAAAAGCCATGAAATTAACAGATGTAATAAAAATGAATTGAAATGGCTTGTGCAGATAATCTGATCAATAGGATGAATGTAAAACGAGCCCTATTCCAGTATGTAAATCATTATTTTTTTAAATTGACAAAATTTATAGAAAGAGATAGCAAGAAGCTGGTTGGAATTTGTGTGTTTTAGATTGACAATGATTTAGGCACTTACCTCTACTTTAAGTACCCAAATCCTCAATCAGGTCCAAAAGTAAGGAGCTATTGGAGAAAGGGAACTGGATACTGGGTCTCCTAGATTTGCGGTGAGGGCCTCAAACACTGGGCTATAAAGTTATCCACTCTTTTCCTGTTTCTCTATGGCCTAATGACTTTTTAATCTATGGGTATGTCTACACTACGGGATTAATCCGAATTTAGATAATTCGAATTTGGGAAACAGGTTGTATAAATTCGATTGTGCGCGGCCACACTAAGCACATTAATTCGGTTTTTAACCACATTAATTCGGTGGTGTGCGGCCACACTACCCCATTAATTTAACCACATTAATTCGGTGGTGTGCGGCCACACTAACCCTAATTCGAATTAACAAAATCGATTTTGGCGCTACTCCGCTCGTCGAGGTGGAGTACAGAAATCGATTTTAAGTGCCCTTTAATTCGGATTAACTGGCTCCGTTGTGTGGACGGGTTAAGGATTAATTCGGATTAACGCAGCTAAATCCGAATTAAAGTCGTAGTGTAGACCAGGCCTATACCTCTAACATATATAGATATACAGCTTTTTTACTCAAGCTGGGGATCTGGCTGCTTTACTCCAATGGAGCTATGGCTGATTCACACTCACTGGGGATCTGGCCAATTCTATAAGAAGTACATCTTTGTCTGTTACCTATGGTAATTTTTTTGAGTATTAAGTATCTATAGTATCTTCATGGATTCATCATCATCATCATCAACCCCTTGAGACTTTGAAATACTGGTTTGGGACCCAGCCTGGTATAGGTTGACAACCCAACCAAATACAGAGGATACAGACAAATTGATAAATATTATTAATGCCATAAAGAGGGCTTGAGAAGAGCTTACAACATAATCCGAGAGCAAACTAGATTAAAAATGTGCGAGGAATTTTTTTTTAAAAGTACAATAGAGGAATACACAGAAAAATCAAAGAAAAAGTAGCTGAGATGCTGTAATTGAGAGAACTGAAAAGTGGAAGGCCCATGGGATGCATGAACTCTGGCTGTAATGCCTTACTTTTCTAAGGAAGCTTGTTTGCTTTCCAATCACCCTGCACTTAAATGTGTGTCTTCCCCCAGCAATATCTCTATCTCTTTAGGTCACCAGCTGGGCTTGAACCCTCGGTGTACAGCACTCAGAATCTGCACCTCCACATCCTGAGCTAAAGGAGGATCTCTAAAAGAACTAGCCCTCCAAATTCAAGCTACAACAGAAAAACCCCCCCAAGATCTTGTCTAGCATTGAAACCCAGGCTCTTTCAGACCCTAAGCAAGGTTCACATTCCTAGGCCAACAAGGCACCCACTACAGCACATGCCTTATTTGAACAGTTTAACAGATGTTTGAAGGCTGGGTTCGTGAGATGGATAGTGACAGGAGCAACTCTTCTCAAACAAAAAAACAAAAACAAAAACAAACAAAAAAACAAAAAAAAGAAGAAGAAGAAGGCTGCAGTGATCCCATGAATTATAGACTAACCATGTGTTTTTCAACTATATAGAAATTTCTATCAACAATTCTGGCAAAGAAGATGTGGGTGGAGAGTGCCAGCTCACAATTTGCTCCTGAGCAAAAAGGCAGTACAGTAAACCTGAAAGATACAAGGGAACACCTCAAGCTGAACAGGAGGATCACAGAAGATACAAAACAAAGAAATAAAAGAATTAGCGATTGAGTGGGTAGGCTACCAGAGAGCATACAACAGCGTTCCACAATCATGGATCACAGAGACACTGAAAATGCCTAAAGTTCATTCAAAGATCATTTTCTTTCTACAGCAATTTATGTTAAACTGGAACACTCAATTCTAGCAGAAAGGGACTCTTATTGATGAGATCCAAATTAAAAAAGTAATCTTTGAAGGGTATCTTTGAAGTCTCAGGGAAGAAGAACATCCAACTGGAGCAGAAGGAAATAATCCCATAGTTGGGACCCTCCTTCCAGATGATGTTGTGTTATCCTTTCACACTGAGGATACCTCTCAGGGGGAGGGAATCCCAGTTATTAGGAAGAGACAGGTATTAGTAATGGGCGATTCAGTCATTAGAAACATAGATAGCTGGGTTTGCAATGATGGGGAGAACCGCGTACTGACTTGCCTGCTTGGTGCAAAGGTTGCACATCTCTCAAGACATCTAGATAGACTTATGTGTAATGCTGGGGAGGAGCCGGTGGTTGTGGTACATGTAGGTACCAATGACATAGGGAAGGATAGGAGAGAGGTCCTGGAGGCCAAATTTAGGCTGCTAGGTAAGAGATTGAAGTCCAGGACCTCCATGGTAGAATTCTCTGAAATGCTTCCAGTTCCACATGCAGGGCCAGTTAGACAAGTAGAACTGCAGGGTCTCAATGTGTGGATGAGACGATGGTGTAGGGAGGAGGGGTTTAGATTTACTAGGAACTGGGGAAATTTTGGGGAAAGGGGGAGCCTATACAGGAAGGATGGGCTCCACCTAAACCAAAATGGAACCAGATTTCTGGCACTTAAAATTAAAAAGGCCATAGAGCAATTTTTAAACTAAGGGCTGGGGGAAAGCCAACAGGTGAGGAGGAGTACGTGGTTCAAACGGAGACAACCCCTAGGGGAGGATCTATTAATGGAGATTTTCTGTGTCCTAGTAAGGAGGAGAGGATGGAAGATGATAAAATACAGGTAGGATCTGATGATAAACAGTCAAATGAAAAAAAGTCCCATTCAATTACATCATGTACTGGGAGACAGCTAAAAAGTGACAAGTTTTTAAAGTGCTTATATACCAGTGCTAGAAGTCTAAATAATAAGATGGGTGAACTAGAGTGTCTCATATTAAATGAGGATATTGATATAATAGGCATCACAGAAACTTGGTGGAATGATGAAAATCAATGGGACGCAGTAATACCAGGGTACAAAATATATTGGAAGGACAGAACAGGTGGTGCTGGTGGGAGAGTGGCAGTATATGTGAAAGAAAGCATAGAATCAAATAAAGTAAAAATCTTAAATGAACCAAACTGTACCACAGAATCTCTATGGATAGTAATTCCATGCTCGAGTAATAAGAATATAGCAGTAGGGATATATTACCGACCACCTGACCAGGATGGTATTAGTGACTGTGAAATGCTCAGGGAGATTAGAGAGGCTATAAAAATAAAAATAAAAATCAATAATAATGAGAGATTTCAAGTATCACCATATTGACTGGGTACATGTCACCTCAGTAAGGGATGCAGAGATAGTTTCTTGACACCTTAAATGACTGCTTCTTGGTGCAGTAAGTCCAGGAACCCACAAGAGGAGAGGCAATTCTTGATTTAGTCCTACGTGGAGCTCAGAATCAGGTCCAAGAGGTGAACATAGCTGGACCACTTGAGAATAGTGACCATAATATAATTAAATTTAATATCCCTGTGGCAGGAAAAACACCACAGCAGCCCAACACTGTAGCATTTAATTTCAGAAAGGGTAACTACACAAAAATGAGGAGGTTAGTTAAACATAAATTAAAAGGTACAGCACCAAAAGTAAAATCCCTGAAATCTGCATAGAAACTTTTAAAAGACACCATAGGAGAGGCTCAACTTAAATGTACACCCCAAATTAAAAAAAAAACATAGTAAGAGAACCAAAAAAGTGCCACCATGGCTAAACAACAAAGTAAGAGAAACAGTGAAATGCAAAAAGGCATCCTTTAAAAAGTGGAAGTTAAATCCTAGTGAAGAAAATAGAAAGGAGCATAAACTCTGGCAAATGAAGCGTAAAATTATAATTAGGAAGGCCAAAAAAAGAATTTGAAGAACAGCTAGCCAAAGAATCAAAAATTAATAGCAAAAAAAAAGGTTAAGTACCTCAGAAGCGGGAAGCCTGCTAAACAACCAGTGGGGCCACTGGATGATCGAGATGCTAAAGGAGCATTCAAGGATGATAAGGCCATTGCGGATAAACTAAATGAATTCTTTTAATCGGTCTTCATGGTTGAGGATGTGAGGGAGGTTCCCAAACCTGAGCCATTCATTTTAGGTGAGAAATCTGAGGAACTGTCCCAGATTGAGGTGTCATTAGAGGAGGTTTTGGAACAAATTGATAAACTAAACAGTAATAAGTCACCAGGACCAGATGGTATTCACCCAAGAGTTCTGAAGGAACTCAAATGTGAAATTGCAGAACTACTAACTGTAGTCTGTAACCTATCATTTAAATCAGCTGCTGTACCAAATGACTGGAGGATAATTAATGACATGCCAATTGTTCAAAATGACTCCAGAGGTGACCCTGGCAATTACAGGCTGGTAAGTCTCACTTCAGTACTAGGCAAACTGGTTGAAACTATAGTAGAGAACAAAATTGTCAGACACATAGATGAACATAATTTGTTGGGGAAGAGTCAACATGGTTTTTGTAACGGGAAATCATGCCTCACCAATCTATTAGAATTCTTTGAGGGGGTCAACAAGCATGTGGACCAAGGGGATCCAGTGGATATAGTGTATTTCAATTTTCAGAAAGCCTTTGACGAGGTCCCTCACCAAAGGCTCTTAAACAAAGTAAGCTGTCATGGGATAAGAGGGAAGATTGGTAACTGGCTCTCATGGATTCGTAACTGGTTAAAAGATAGGAAACAAAGAATAGCAATAAATGGTCAGTTTTCAGACTGGAGAGAGGTAAATAGTGGTGTCTGGAATAGGGGTAAACAGTGAGGTGGCAAAATGTGCAGATGATACAAAACTACTCAAGGTAGTTAAGTCCCAGGCATACCATGAAGAGCTACAAAAGGATTTCTCAAAACTGGGTGACTGGGCAACAAAATGGCAGATGAAATTCAGTGTTGATAAATGCAAAGTAATGCACATTGGAAAACATAATCCCAACTATACACATAAAATGCTGGGGTCTAAATTAGCTGCTACCACTCAAGAAAGAGATCTTGGAGTCATTGTGGATAGTTCTCTGAAAACATTCACTCAATGTGCAGCAGCAGTCAAAAAAGAGACTAGAAAGTTGGGAATCATTAAGAAAGGGACAGATAATAAGACAGAAAATATCATTTTGCCTCTATATAATTCCATTGTCTTCCCACATCTTGAATACTGCATACATATGTGGTCACCCCATCTCACAAAACATTGGAAAAGGTTCAGAAAAGGGCAACAAAAATGATTAGGGGTATGGAACGGCTTCTGTATGAGGAGAGATTAATAAGACGGGGACTTTTCAGCTTGGAAAAGAGACATCTATAAAATCATGACTGGTGTGGAGAAAGTAAATAAGGAAGTGTTATTTACTCCTTCTCCTAACACAGGAACTAGGGGGTCACCAAATGAAATTAATAGGCAGCAGATTTAAAGCAAACAAAAGGAAGTATTTTTTTTCACACAACACACAGTCTGTAGAACTCCTTGCCAGAGGATGTTGTGAGGCCAAGACTATAACAGGGTTCAAAGAAGAACTAGATAAGTTCATGGAGGATAGGTCCATCAATGGCTATTAGCCAGGATGAGCAGGGATGGTGTCCCTAGCCTCTGTTTGCCAGAAGCTAGGAATGGGCGACAAGGCATGGATCACTTGATGATTACCTATTCTGTTCATTCCCACTGGGACATCTGGCATTGGCCACTGTCAGAAGACAGGATACTGAGCTGGATGGACCTTTGGTCTGACCCAGTATGGCCGTTCTTATGTTCTTATTAATTAGTGCCAGTGCTGTTTGTGGTATCTATGCTGCCGTAGACATGGAAGCTCTGTGAGATAAATTGTGGTAATCATATCAGCAAAGAACAACAACCAGTTAACCATTTGTTAGACATGGATGGACTAAAACTATATGAACTGTCCCAAAAGGAGATACAGAGATGGATGACATGTGTAACAAAGTTTGGTGAAGATATAAAGCTCTGGAGTGGCTTGGTTAACTGTGTGTTTGTCCAGACTATAAAGGGAAGGGTAACAGCCCTCCTGTGTACAATACTATAAAATTCCTCCTGGCCAGAGACTCCAAAATCCTTTTACCTATAAAGGGTTAAGAAGCTCAGGTAACCTGGCGGACACCTGACCCAAAGGACCAATAAGGGGACAAGATACTTTCAAATCTTGGGGGGGGGGAAGGCTTTTGTTTGTGCTCTTTGTTTTGGGGGAGTTCGCTCTTGGGACTAAGAGGGACCAGACATCAATCCATGCTCTCCAAATCTTTCTGAACAAGTCTCTCATATTTCAAACGTGTAAGTAAACAGCCAGGCAAGGCGTGTTAGTTTTATCTTTGTTTTCTCAACTTGTAAATGTACCTTTTACTAGGGTGTTTACCTCTGTTTGCTGTAACTTTGAACTTAAGGCTAGAGGGGGGTCCTCTGGGCTCTTTAAGTTTGATTACCCTGTAAAGTTATTTCCCATCCTGATTTTACAGAGATGATTTTTACCTTTTTCTTTAATTAAAAGTCTTCTTTTTAAGAACCTGATTGATTTTTCCTTGTTTTTAGATCCAAGGGGGTTGGATCTTGATCCACCAGGAGTTGGTGGGAGAAAGGAGGGGGGATGGTTAATTTCTCCTTGTTTTAAGATCCAAGGGGTTTGGATCTGTATTCACCAGGGAATTGGTGAAGAGTCTCCCAAGGCTACCCACGGAAGGGAATTAGCACTTTGGGAGTGGTGGCAGCGGACCAGATCTAAGCTGGTAGTTAAGCTTAGAAGTTTCATGCAGGCCCCCACATTTGTACCCTAAAGTTCAGAGTGGGGAAGCACCCTTGACAGTGTTGGCATCTGTATTAGATGGGCAGACTGGTACAATCAGATGGCATACAAGTTAATGAAGGAACTATCAAGATATCTCTCAGCATGATCCTTACAAATACCTTGGAATCAGGGAACTGTCAGAGCTACAACATAACAAAGTCAAAGAATAAGTTATTGAAGAACATTAGATCAATAGCAACTATTCTAAGGACAAAATTCAAGGGTAAGAATTTGATCCAAGCCACTAATATGAGGGTGGTGTCTGTAGTACGGTACTTTGCTGGGGTGACCAAGTGGAATCACGGGGAAAAGTAAAAATTTGGCATCCAACAAGACAGCTGCTGGTAATGCAGGGTATTGATTATGAAGCAAGAGATGGAGAGGGCATGTGATGGTGGAAAAAATCTATCTGTGGAAGGAGAAAGTGATAATGAAGAATACAACATCAAAATATATGAAAAGTCAGACAGAGTAAAAAATCATCTGGTGGAGATAACAATCAATGACTGAGAGTCTATTCCAGCCCCCCAAACAGTGAAAAAAGTAGAAAGAAATTCCCACAGAAAGACACCACAATTTTCAACAGAAAGAAATGCACGCACAGTGGTGGTGAGAGATCAAACCTATTAGTGAGAGAACATTAACAGTCTCATGACTTCTAGAAGGATATCTGAGCAGAGAGAAAGAGATGCTCAATATGAGTGCACAAGAGAAGTCCTTAAGGCTTAATCATATAGAAGTAAGACTGACCAACAAAAACTGCTCCCTGAATTGCAGAACGCATTCAGAAAAGAAAGACAGTTGAGCCTCACTGAGAGAGACTATATGCACAGACACAGGAGGCCACCAAGTTCCTGAATTAGAATCTCTGTTGAAGTATGGATTTAAACAAACTGTGCATTATTACCACCACCAAATCGAAGGTGCTCTAGAGAACAAAGAGGCTAAGATTTTTGGGATCTGGGAATTCTCACAGACTGAGTGGTGCAGAAAAACAGGCCAAGCATGTTAACTGATATCTCCATACCAGCAGACACCATCATAATAAGAATCAAGAAGAAAAGATACTAAAGTATGAAGAACACTTCCACAAAGTAGAATGATTATTGAAAACTAGAACAAAGAGTATCCCAGCAATTATTGGAATACTTAAAGTGATCCCTAAGGGTATCACTGAGCAGCTGAAGAACACATTAGGAGTGCAAGACATCATGGTCAGTGACTTCCAGCAAACAGAACTCTCACTCTCAGGCACTGTGAGAATGTTAGGGAAAGTCAAAGGAAAATGAGTGCATTTCAGCATCTAATATGCAGGAATTCTGCAGAGGGGTTAAGAAAACTCCTGATTACCCAAACCTACACAGCAGGTGCTGGGCAGGATTTATTGGTGACTCATGGGGATAAATTTTGGATAGTAGCTTTCCCCTTTTTATACTTAATGATCTTGTATATCGTGAAAGCTATTTGTTTTTAAAAATCCCCCTTGTGTAATACTGAACATAACAGATGAATGTGCCCAGCAAATACTGTCTAGGTACGGTGACATGATTTGAAACAAAGGGGTTGAATTGAAAGTTATTGGGAGATTTGTTCCTAAATCTGTTACAGTAACGCCTCGCTTAACGTGGTTACGTTCCTGAAAAATGCTACAGTACATGCCTTTGAAAATTCAATCCAATGGGACTTTGGACTCAGGGTCCTGCACATCTGAATTTCAGGCTGTTCATATATAAGAGAATCTCTCCTGCCCTCAAGGAAGTTAGCAGCTACTTAGACATTGATTTTGAGTGGAAATGGGAAATAAGCTAATGTTCTGTCCAAAGTCAAATCTATGTTTAATCCTGTAGTCTTCCAGACAGAACCTAAAACTTTTATACATTATCACTTTATCAGACAAATGCCTGAGCAAAGAGCTGGACCTTGTATTGGAACCAAAATGATAACAAAGGCAGAGAATGCCCTACCCCTAACATACACACACACACACACTAACACTTATTCCAAAACCAGAAACTACTTCTATTACACACTAATTGAACCCAGTTTTCTCAGGGATGCCTTGAGAAAGAGAGAGAAAGAGTTGTGCAGTTTAAGTAGTCAATGCAACTCTGCACAGAGACAGACTCCTAGATAATGGGGGGCAGAATCTGGTCCTTTGGAATCAAAAGGATAATAAAAGGTTAAAATGAATAAAAATATGAATCAACTCACCTGCCTCTTAAAAGTGGATCATAACTATGATGAGAGCTCCCGACCTGTGATTTTCTCTTTTTGTTTTCTTAGTCTATCTACTTACTTATTGATTTGTCTGTCTAATTTATCTATCTGCCTCTGGGATACAGCATCTAAGGACGTTCAATACTCTTTACCAGGAACAGTGAGACCCTTCAATGTGTGCAGGCTTATCAGTGGGAATGGAGCAAAGACCCTTTTCTTAGCTGACTCCAAGACTAAGAGCTGATTTCTGGAGAGCTGTTTAAATGCTGTCTTGTTCCCCTGGGACAAGATCCCTGGAGTTCACTCTCTGTGACAAGCTACCAGTAACACTGTGCTGGGTCAGCTCTTAAAGCAACAGTGTATGGTTCATAAAAATGAGAGCACTGTGGCTTTGACTCTCAAAGAGCCCAAGTGATTTAGGTAATACCTAATTTAGCAATACCCAAATTTCACAGCAGGACTCTGTCCCCCGGCTGGAGTTCCTGCAAACGTACCCTAGCATCATATCAATGTTTGTTGAGGTTCTTCCGAGCCATAGATGTAGCTAAGTGATAAGCATCCCGCAGCTTTTCTCTTAGTCGGGATACATATTGCTGATGAGTTTCATAGTTATCTCTATCCTCTGATACACCAAAGCATAAGTCTATGGGTAATCTTGGTTCTTGCTCAAACATCAAGAGATATGGGGTGACTCCCGTAGCATCGTTCTTTGTGGCGTTGTAGGCATGCACCAGAAATGTGACATGTTGGCTCTAGATTGCCTTCTGGTCTGGTCGCAAAGTCCCCAACATATGTAATAGGGTTCGGTTGAACCTCTCTGGCTGAGGATCACCTTGCAGGTGATAAGGCATTGTCCTAGACTTTTTAATTCCCGCTATCCTCAGCACCTGCTTCAGAAGGTGACTCTTAAAGTCCCGCCCCGATTCCCGATTCAAGGGTATCCAGGCTGGGAATCCATAAACTGAGAAATATTTTTCCCACAGTACTCGAGTGACAGTGGTGGCCCTCTGATCACGTGTGGGATATGCCTGTGCATATCGCGTAAAATGGTCAGTCACTACTAGAAAGTTCCCAACATTCCTCTTGTCTACTTCTAAAGACAAGAAATCAATGCATACCAGTTCCAAAGGTTTGTTGCTGGTGATGTTCTTGAGATATGCAGCCCTCGTGGGCAGAGTTTTCCTTTGAACACATCGAGCGCAGGTCTCACATTTCCTGCAAACATCTTCAGCCATCCAGGGCCAATAGAACCTACTAAAAATAAGTTCCAGGGTCCTCTCCATCCCTAAATGTCCAAAGTCATCATGCAAGGCCCTCACGGCCAGGGCTCTGTACTCTTTTGGCAGCACTAGTTGTGCTCGTTGCTTTTGTAAGGGGTTGGTGGCCGTTCGGTGTAGCACTCCCTGAATCAATTTTAGTTTGGTCCATTCTCTCAATAGTAGTTTACCCTCCAGGTTAGATTGGACAACCGCAGCTGGGCTTCGCCCCTACCTTTTGGCAAGTAGTGTACCATGAATGTCAATATCTTGCAGCTGGGCTTTTTGCAAGTTGGCCGCATTGAGCATGGGCAAGGGAGATTGGTCCAATGCAATATAGTTCACTGAGGCAGAAGGCACGCTTTCAGGGGGCAGGCCCAGAGCTTCTGCAACACATCCATGAAGGGTCTCATGGGCCTCTGGCTCTCGGTGACTCACACTGCAAATAGCTCTCACTCCATCCGTGGGTATCACAGCAACTTCTGGTGCCTGTGGATGCCAGGACAATGCATCTACATCTACATTGTTCTCCCTGATTGGTATTGAATGCTGAAGTCATAGCTAGCCAAAGCGGGCACCCATCTTTGCCCTGTAGCATCCAGCTTAGCTCTTGTTAACACATAAGTCAGTGGGTTGTTGTCTGTCCACACCTGGAACTGAGCACCATACAAGTAGTCTTGAAATTTCTCAGTGATGGTCCATTTCAAGGCCAAGAACTCTAGCTTGTGGGTGGGATAGCGAGTTTCACTATCAGACAGTCCTCGGCTGGCAAAGGCTACAGGTTTACATTTGCCTTTCAATTCCTGGTACAGGACTGCTCCCAGACCCTCCAAACTGGCATCAGTATGCAGGATAAATGACTTGCTTGGGTCAGCAAAGACTAGGACCAGAGCATGACTTAGGCAAGTAATGATTTCTCGAAAAGCCCTTTCGCATCTCTCATCCAACCGTGGCCCACATGGTTCGAAGTGGCCATAGTGTCTCTGCACAGGAGGCTTTGGGGACCTCCCCTTATTCTTGGTCTTAGATTTGTTCTTGCTGGACTGGTATCCCCTGGTAAGATCATTCAGAAGTTTTATAATCGTAGCATAGTTTTTCACAAATCTGTGGTAGTAGCCACTAAACCCAAGAAAGGTCTTGAGTTCTCTGCAGTTTACTTGGACATGGCCATGTAGTGAGTGTTTCTATTTTATCGGGATCAGTACTCACACCCTCTTGGGATACAATGTGACCCACATACTTCACTGAGGTTCTGCAGAACTGGCATTTGTCAATTGAAAGCTTCAAACCATAATCCTCCAACCTATCAAGCACTTTAAGAAGTCTTTCTTCATGCTCCTCCAAGGTTCTTCCAAACACAATCAGGTCATCCAAATAAACTAACACTTGCAGTAAATTCATGTCTCCCACAACTTTCTCCATAAGATGTTGAAATGTGGCAGGTGCTCCAGAAATCCCTTGGGGCATGCGTTCGAACTGATAAAACCCTAATGGGCAGATGAAGGCTGTCTTCTCCTTATCTTCTTCTCCCAGAGAGATCTGGTAGTATCCACTCCGAAGATCCAACACAGAGAACCACTGGCTTCCCAGCAAGCAGTCTAAGGCATCTTGGACTTAGGGCATAGTGTACTGGTCAATCACAGTGCGGCTGTTTAGGGTGCGGTAGTCAATACACATCTGGATTTTCCCATTCTTTTTACGGACCACCACAATGGGTGAGGCATATGGGCTGCGGGACTCTGTAATGATGCCATTCGCAGCCAGCTCCTGAAGATGTTGTCGCACATCTTCCATCCCGGACGAGCCCCCCAAAATGTAACCCTTCTGCCTGTCTGAGTTGACAGCAACAAGGGCCGGGTTCAGTATCTAGGGGTTCCATTTCAATAACACAATGCAAAACCGTCTGAAGCCCCCACCCCGTCACCTGGGACAATTACATACCACCCCCCCGGGTGCCTCTAAGAGGCAATACTTCCCCTCTCGCAAGCACAGAGTCTGAGTGTAGCAAAATCCTTTTAATAAAGGAGGGAAACAACGTGGCATTATGTTGGGGAAACACCACAAACAGGATTCATAACACAAACCATGAGGAAAAGACTCACCCCCAAGTAAGTTTGGCAGTGTCCTTTCCCCCCCAGGGTCTTAAGTCCAGCAACCCAAAAAATCACCCAAAGTCCCAAAAGTCCAATACCCCAAAAGTTTCTTGAGTCCAGCAACCCAAAAATCACCCAAAAGTCCAACAACCCAAAAGTCTCTGTCCGTGGTCAGTGCAGCCCCAGAGTTCAAACGTTTATCTGCAGAGTTTTACCCCCCAGCCCCCTTCTTAAAGCTCTCCAGCTAGATAGGATATTTCATGGTGTGTTTACTATGGTATTAAGCAGGATGAGCTCTCTGCATACCAAACGCTGAACTGTATTTAATACTGTTTAATGTTGCACAGTGACTGGTTTATGATGACTCTTTGGGCCCATATAATCCTTCTAAATTAGAACCTACATTGATGCACATGAAATCCCTTGAGATATTTGAGTGAAGGAAGCTGCTGAAGAACACTGCTCACTTCTTCTACTGACATTGTCTGTGTTATGGGAACATGGGAATTGCCGTATTGAGTCAGACCGGTCATCCAGTCTAGTATCCTGTTTCTGACAATGACTAGACCCAGCTGTTCAGAGGAAGGCTCAGGAACCTGGCAGTACACAGATGTGGGATACTCTGCACCCATAATAGAGTCTGGATTTTTTTTTAGAGAACGTCTTAAGCCCAGAAGCATGATGTTTAATATCCCTTCCAAAAATAGTATTCTAAATAATTATAATAGCTCTGGATAATCTTCTTATGCAATCCCTTCCTGAACCTTGGTGCATTTTGGGTCTCAGTGTCTCCCTGTGGCAATGAGTTCCATAGTCCAATTATGTGTCTTCTTTGTGCCATCAGCACATGCATAGAACATCTTTCCATTAGTGGTTCAACAAACCATCACCCTCACATTATCAAAATCCTATAGAAAGGAAGAGAGAAGGTCTCAGCTGAATGGGCTTTTTCATTCATCTATTATGTCTTTTTCTGCATCTCTTCTTCTCTATATATGTGATATTGCATTAACTTGAGTATTTTGACTAAATGGACATATCCCCACAGTCTGTCTCCATGCAGACTCCAGCCAAAGCTCACAGAACACAATCTGCAGGATTGAGCCCAATCACATTTGTGTATAATCCCAGTCCTTCAAGTAGATTCACTCTCATGCTAGTGCTCCATAGTCATGCTTAACTTCAATATGATTAATCATGGGTTCAATCTGTTCTCTGGGGTAAGCCTTGAGCAGGACTGGGCAATATATTAATATTTAAATGAACTTTTAAGTTTTCAGTAAGCCTATCAAATTTAAATGTAAGAACTATAAGACTGTAATTAGGTCTGCACTTTGTCAGGGCTGCAAATGTTGGGCACTGAGGAAGAGACAAGAGCAGATCTTGAACACAGTGGACATGAATATATTAAGATGGATGGTTGGAGTTACAAGAATGGACCATGTTCAAAATAAATGATATAGGTGAAGCGAGAAGGTGGTACTAGTTATTAAAAAGCGGAGGGAATCCAGGTTAGATGGTTTGGCCATGTGAAAAGAACACCAGAAGAATATATAGGGAACAGAGTGTTAAAGTTAGAATTGGAGGGTAAGAGAAGAATTGGGAGAACCAGAACTAGATGGATGGATTTCATAGTAATGGATTTGATTTGCTCTGGAGTTTCTAAGGAACTGTCTTTAAGGCAGACTGGAATGGATAAGAAGGATCCCAAAAGCCCTTGAGTTGAGTTAGTGCAGCAAGGGATTCAGATACTATGCCCTGGTCTACACTATGAGTTTAGGTTGAATTTAGCAACGTTAGATCAATTTAATCCTGCACCCGTCCACACGACGAAGCCATTTTTGTCGACTTAAAGAGCTCTTAAAATCGATTTCTGTACTCCTCCCTGACGAGGGGATTAGCGCTGAAATCGACATTGTCGGGTCGAATTTGGGGTAGTGTGGACGCAATTTGATGGTATTGGCCTCCAGGAGCTATCCCAGAGTGCTCCATTGTGACCGCTCTGGACAGCACTTTGAACTCAGATGCACTAGCCAGGTACACAGGAAAAGCCCCAGGAACTTTTGAATTTCATTTCCTTTTTGGCCAGCGTGGTGAACTCAGCAGCACTCAGCAGCACAGGTGACCATGCAGTCCCCCCAGAATGTTTCTACGCTCCCCCTATCATCTCCGTCCCCGAGGTTATTGCAGATTAGAAGGTGAAAAAAATGCACTCGCGATGACATGTTTTCCGAGCTCATGCAGTCCTTCTGCACTGATAGGGCACAGCATAATGCATGGAGGCATTCAGTGGCAGAGGCCAGGAAAGAATTGCTGTGTTTGCTTAACGGCAAAAGTATCATGCCTCGCTAGCGATCCTGCCCGAGACAGGTCGCTGTGTCACATGCACTCCGCGCTGTGTCAGCCTTGGTCGGGGGCATGACTGCTTTGTGAGCAGGAAGGCCATAGATATAGACATTGCATTAGGTAGCTTCTGTAGCTAGAGAAAACATTCCTGTGCATTCAGCAAAGTCGGTGGCAAAAAAAGAGAAGCCCTGTAGTGTAGTGGTTATCATGTTCACCTAACACGCGAAATATCCCTGGTTTGAAACCGAGCGGAAACAGGTCAGTGTTCTTTTTCTGACTCCCCTCTTGCATTTTTAGTCTTAGAACAGACCGCGCTGTGAATTTTCACTTTGAATTATATCAATTATGAGTTAAATAATATGGAAGCTCTCTCTGTTATAGTCCCAGGTTCCTTACGCTTTCAGCTGCTCTGATAAACTAACATTTTTGTTAGGGGCTGGGGAAAATTTTCATGAAGCCTTTTATAGGGACTAAATGCTATCTAGGACTCTGAAATAATCTTAACGTGGCCCATAGAGTGCAATCTTTCGTTCTGGATTTGTCATTCCACAAGTTGAAGTGCTCCTTACTACTGTCCAGGCTTCATGAGCCATGGAAGCAAGGGGCAGGCTGGGGTAGGTGCGACTGCGCGGTGCTGCCGGCTGGGAGAGCAGCCTGAGGCAGAAGCCTCCAGCTTGCATGATATTCCAGGCAGGACTGAATCTCCATTAGACAAAAATTAAAGAAGAGAATGACCTGGAGTCACTCCCATTCGGTGCTCTAAGAGGAGGATAACCATGTCTGTCCAGGCACCCCTGATCGACCTCACCGAGGTCTGCCAGCTGAGCGGGGCTGAGCAGGACCCTGGCTGGCAGGAGCCGGTGGACAGAGCCCTAGACTGGCAGCAGGCTGAGCGGGTCTGGCAGACGGGACCCCAGAAAAAAGGCGTGAAATGATTGTCTGCCGTTGATTTCACAGAAAGAGGGAGGGAGGGAAGCCTGACGACATGTACCCAAAACCACCCACGAGAAAGTTTTTGCCCCATCAGGCATTGGGAGCTTAACCCAGTATTCAAATGGGCAGCAGAGACTGCGGGAACTGTGGGATAGCTACCCACAGTGCACTGCTCTGTAAGTCAATGCTAGCCATGTTAGTGAGGACGCACTCCGCCGACTTAATGCGCTTAGTGTGGACATAAGCAATAGACTGTATAAAATCGAATTCTAAAAAAATGACTTCTATAAAATCAACCTAATTTTGTAGTGTAGACATACCCTTAAATACAAGATCATAATTGTGACAGATATCACACTGTCCTGTAACACCCTGGACAAACCTTTTTGAGTTAAATTAAACATTATTGAATTAACATCTTCTGAGTTGATTGTATTAAAATGCACATTTATTTACTATTGCAAGATTATGTGGAGCTTATTTAGGAAGAAGTCATTATTAATTCAGTCTCAGAATTTTCAGAAGAAATTAGGAACGTGAAAGGAATTTTGGGGATATTACATGTGAAGTGGATGTCCTGGGACATTTTGGTGGGTTAAGGAAATGCAAATTTTAAAGCTACTTTAGAAGCTGCACTTTGGGCAGAGACCTATTGTCTCTGGCTGATTACCTAGCCAAGGTCTTTTCAGATAGCCCAACTGGATAAATGAGTGACTCAGAGTTACAAGTTATTCTGCTGCCCACAAATCCCTTCTCCAATGATGATTCCTTGTATGTCCCCTCACCCACCAATTAAATTGTTGCTTTAACCCTTCTATATATGTGTTGCAATTGGGGTGTATTCGGACCACCCACCATTCTTTTGGATGTACCACCCATGTATTAGACTGAAAGGACACATTGAAAAGCGCTGGGTGCACCTGCTCCCACACGTTCACCCGTTGGGGAGTATTTCCGGCTCCAGGCTGTGGCCAGTTTAAACCCAGATTCTTCCAATTTGGCATCCATATTACATGTAGGGTTACATTCTTCAAAACGGTTAAATTGTCATATACCCAATGTCCCAGGGGAGATTTTATGTCCAGAGTGATGTGTACATAACAACTTCACACCCTGGAATTTTCCTCTATGGAGATTCCATTGTGATTAGACATGGTAACATCACACCCTAATTATGAGACCCCATAACTCAAAGGTGGTTCAAACACTCAGGGAGACCAGAGGGTTATATTTTTGGGGCCCTCCATGACAAATCACATGTCTGGATGACTATGTTTACTATTGTCATTGATCATGGCATAGTCTAGGGAATACCACACAATATGTCCTGATAAATTTGATATTCTTCACCGGGTTGGGGACCCCCCCTCCCACCATCTGATCTGTACACCACATACCGACGCTGCCAAATTCCCATGGGAGGATTGGTGGTAGCATCTTTTATGGGTAGATCCTTAAAGTCCTCATTTGCTTCATTACCATAACTTGAGGGTGTAGCAGTCCACGTGTTTCCTCCTTTTGCCACCTCACATTGTGGGCTCTGGGTAGGGCTTACAATAGCAACAATTGTGATTAGCAGCAACAATTGTTACATTCCAGGCCAGGGGGTGCTTGTTTTCCTTTGTGGGTTCACCTGTAAGATACATGCAATAGAATTTATACGTCATCCTTCTTAACCTCCATTTTGTCCCTTTTATTTGTGTGCAATGAACCCATCCCTGCTCTTCATCCTCTGTTCCCAATAGCAGCAGGCTGGGCCCTAATTGGTCAAGGGCTATGTAGGGCCCCTCCAGTGAAGAGCTGAGTATGGATGGTATTGCTCTGAAATCCGGTACATCACTTGATCTCCCATCTTGCGTGGATAATGCTCTTTGGGCAGGTCACATCATGCTCTGACCTTTGCTGCTCCTTGTTCCTCTTGCCAGGCCACTGCCTGCTGTGATCCATGGTATTCTCGGTTCCTCTTCAGCTGGCGTCAGATTTTCTAAAGTTCTGAAAGACAAAAAGCACATTTTTCTACCTCCTTTAGGGGGCAGTAGATTATTGCTTAAAATAACCCTTCCTTTTACAAACTTCCTTGCTGATTGCAGGAAAAACAGGATAATTGTCTCCACAGTTTCTTGCATCTGAAGAAGTGAGGTTTTTACCCACGAAAGCTTATGCCCAAATAAATCTGTTAGTCTTTAAGGTGCCACCAGACTCCTTATTGTTTTCACAGTTTCTTGGTTTTTTGTTCTATCAGCAGACCAGGCTTTAATGGCTTCTACCCTTAAGAGGAAGGGTGGATTATCCTACTGTTCATTTATGAAATTCATGAGGTGGTGTAATTCAGTTTCCCTTCTTCTACAGCAGACCAGGTTTGTAATGGTTTCTCTTCTGTGCCAAGATATAGGTTTATTTACAGGTAATAGCTGAGAGGCAGCATTACCATGAGACTTTTGAACATGAAATTTGTTTTCAATTACCATTTTTAGCATGCTTAATTCCCCCCCCCAAACCACACATATTATACATTGTTGCATGGTTACTTACTAACATTACATTTATTCCAAGGTTTAACATTTTGACAGTCTGATTACTCAGAGCCACCTTAAGGCTCACTGTTTCTGACATTGCTTCTTTTGTATCAGAGTTACACTAGCTTTTAACTTTTTGTTCTTCTCCTGCAGTTCTTAGCTGCTATTGATTTCCCCCCACCCCCCAACAAAAAGAATCCAGAATCTCACTTTATACTCCTGGTTCTGTCTGCCCCAGCCATGGCCACATTCTCTGGTCCTTATTTTAAAAGATATTAAACTTTATAAAAACATGGAAGTACCCAAAGGGTTAAATACTAAATACCAAAGCCAAACTAGCTGCATGTGTCTGGCAAAAGGGACTGTAAGTATTGCAACTTTGAATGAGAAATTCAAATGGAGTTTTAGTGGCATTGTTATTTTTAAAAAACTGATTTTATTTTGTTTTTATCTTAAACCTACAAAACAGGGTTTTACAAAACATGAGTGTTGGTTTAGGTCCTTAAAACCTTACATAATTACACAAAAAATACATACACACATACAAAAATTCCCTTTTCCCAACATTCATTTTTATTACAACTATACCCAGACTACATTTCCATAGCATACAATTGGAGGCAGTCAAGTCAAGTTCCAATGGTAAACACCTATTTCTTTTAGCGATTCTGATTAAATCATCCAATAGTTAAATAATTTAAATCAGATTGTCTCTCTGCATGCTACCTGCAGCATCCCTTTACAATTGATTATTTACAGACCATTCCTTTGGGGAAAGGGCCCATTCTCCTTTAGATTAGATGTAAAGATGTTGTCCTGGATTTGAAGGGTGTGTATACTCAGACCGCGATCAAGTCAATTGCAACCATATTATGTGCATTCAGCCATCATGATTTAATAAAATAGAATACCACATAGTTAAGGGTTAATTGAAAGCAGACTTTCAGAAACAAGGTCATATCTAGCTGGCCATTTCTGCTAATCAGAATGGGAGGAGGGGACAGACAAGCAAACAAGTGAGACTGAAAAGCTTGGTGATTGGAAAGCCTTGAATCTAGATGCCTCTGATATTAAAAATTTATTGAAAGTTAGAAAAATGATGATCCAGTAGGGGTCATCATGACCTATGTGTTTTGTAGAAGTTAGCTATAAAAAGTTTAGATAATAGAGTGTACTTTGGAGCAGTCCTCTAAAGCCATGTTGAAAGACTTTTTCCTTACACCTTTTCTCCCCAGTGGGTGAGCAACTGGCCACTACAAACCTGCTGTTAACTACTCAGTACCATTCCAGATGTTAGTGAAATATCTGGGATGTTCTAAACCTATTGCTTATGTTTGTGCATGCGTAAATCTAATAAACTGCAGTGTTAGACAAGAACATGCTTATTTGCATTTAATCCTTGATAGGCAGAATTGCTCTGTTCCTATTGATTTATTCCTGACACTGCCTGGAGTGAAATAGTTAAGTTACCAGTGTTGGGGGTCTGAAAACCCTGGGTAACAAAGGCTCCTGGGGACAAAAACATAGTTGTGGTAGTGGCCAGTACCTGACCCCCTTGTATAATTTGTTTAACTAACAGGATTCCACCCAGTGTGACTGTACCGAGTTGCACATATATTTATATTTACATGACTGGGTTTTATTATCAAAGCAAGAATTCTATTCTTATAACACCACAACTGTTACTCTTTAACATTTCTACAACTCTCAACTATTTACTTCCCTCCAAACTCTGTAATATTAATTTCTGCAACAGCTAGTTTTATCTCTTCACACTCTTTCTTTAAATCACTCACTTCTGCATTCATTTCTTTAAAGTGGTGCATTTTGCCTGTAAGGACTTAGCCACCAAGTACAGTCCCTGCAACACAGCTACCTTAGTCTGTGCTTTCTTTACCATGGAATTGTTGGAAAAGGCAGTATTAATATTATTTCCATGGTTGCCCATGGGTCTTTTGCTTTAAAATTTCAGTGGTATACAGAGGACCTCTGTCATGCTTTGTCAAAAATACTTTTCACATAAGTATCCAAAGTAACCTCCCTGAAAACTTCAGAAAAACAAGTGTGAGAGGGGGGCGGGTGGGTGGAAAGCAACCAGTTAAGCCTGTGAAGTAATTTTAAAGTACAGGCTAACAGCAGCAAATTTAGCAAACTGGAAAAAAAGGAAGAAAGACAAATAATTTCAAAAAAGGATATTATTAGCTCTGAGCTAAGAGTAGGGCTCCCCGAGTTAAAATAATTGGGAACCCTTACCCCTAGTTTTTATCCTGGCTCTGGGGGAAAAGTGGGTGTTTGTTAACTGCACTTGCAAACCTTGAATTTGTTCTCCCAGTGTTGCTTTTGTTTGCATGCCAAATGAATTGCAGGAGTGCCATTGCCTGCTGCAGTTAACTGTTTCTGGGCAACCCCATATGTTAATGCATTAATTCTAGATGTTAACCCACTCCCTCACCGTTTTTCACTGTGAAATTCCTTTGTATTCCCTTCCCTGGGATTGAGTTGCAGTTCCTGGCTCTTAAGATTGTCTATTAACTTTGCTACCATACACGATTCCTGCTGTTCCCTTCGGGGAAGGCATGGGGCAGAGGGCTATGACCATCTGGGATCTGTCCTCTCAGGATAATAACATGGATTGGCTCCTTCCTCTGATGTATTTACCTCCACACATCCAACTGCTCCAAAAACTGAGGTTTGAGACCCCCAAGACCATTAGTCCCACACTTACATTGATAGAGCTCATCGTATAAATCTGCTCCACTCCCCAGCCGTTCATGCCTCTCCCACCAAATTGCCTCACAGGACTCTTCTGTCCATACAGCATCGCGTGTCATTAGATTCACTACCTCTACTGCTAGTATGGATTTTTTTCCATTAAAATCTGTTGGTCCACTCCAAAGCCTTAATATGTTGGAGGAGATCAGCTTCCCTTTTTACCCAGTACACCATGCCTGGGCACAGACCTTGTAATACTGTTCCTCTTTTCCAATATTCCTTTCCCTTGGGATCCCCAATAACATCCCCCATCTCCTTTACAATCTCATCTCAGGTTGACCCCCCTTAACTGGTATGGGCCCTGATTCCTCTGTATCAATTTATTTTAAAAGGCTGTTACCTCAGGTTACCAGAGCCCATCGTATCACCATCAAGCAGCTTTGTGGACTGTTATTGAGGGGGACTTATCTGGCTGTTACTCACCTGTCCAGCATGATGCATCCGAGTCATGTCAACAAGATATTAGGGCTTCTCCTTCACCTTCCCTTGGTTCTTGCCACACAGACAGAAAGCAGAAGACCAGAAGTGCAGGCAATGTGATGTTTATTGGGGTTAATCAAGCAAACTTATCCATAGCTCTCCACACCAGTAGCGCTTTTCCCCTGTTCCTCCCTTCTCTTTCTCAGCAGACATAATTATACACGTACTGCATGCCCTTGGCAGCAGCATAGTCATGTTCCATTTTGGAGGGTCTTGAGTCTTGGGGCTTTGATTCCACCTCTTTGTACCCCATGGGAGGGAGAGGAAGGGAGGTTGTGTACTGGCCAGGCTTTTCTTTAGCTTTTAGTGTTTCTTATGTCTCTCTCCCATCCCCCCCCTTGTCCCTCCTAACTGGTTGTTTGACCTTGGCTTGAGGGAGGAGTCAGGCAGTCTTTAAGTGTATGCTTGTATATTACACTCCCCACCATACCCAGCAACATTTTAACTTTCTTCCTTATCTTTTCTCACTGTGCTATAAACCCCACCTGGTTGTGAGCAGATCCAATACACAGTGTCTTTGTTCTCCCATGTTAGCAAGAATATAAAGTATCAAAAGTCAAACGAGCAAACAAAGCCCAAAATTCTATCTAAGGCAAATATACAGGCCTGAATACTATATTATCATCACTAGCATGGACCTTCCACATAACTTTAATCCCATTGCTTAGGGTAGTTAATTAGTATGTGGCAGACCCCCCTCTTCAAGTGTATGATGAGGAAAAATATTTGAACAAATCTCATATGTGTGCCCTGACCACTGGAATATGGGATATCTCTCTCAAATTCTCCTGTTGCAGACCCTTTGTGAGTCTAACTCCAGCACCCATTGGTTCCAATGTAGTTATGCTATTTTACACATGCTGGGGATCTGGCCAATTTACTTTACTGGATCTACACTGATTTAGACTAGTGGAAGATTTGGCCCAAAATGTCTGTCAGATACCTTAGCTGAGAATGTCCCAAACACCTGTTACCCAGAAATCTATGGTCTCTGATTTTTTTTTTAAAAAAAGATAAGAACATCAACACTAGTTGAGAAACCTGAATTTCCCTAATATATTCCTTAGAGCTGTTTTCACCTCCTTGTTTTTCAGGCTGTAGATTATGGGGTTTAACAGGGGGGTCAAGATGCTGTACTGGATGGAGAACATTTCATCCAGAAGCACAGAGGAGACTGAGCTGGGTTTTGTGTACTGGAAAAAAGCGGTCAGATACAACAAACCAACCACAATAAGGTGGGAGCTGCAGGTGGAGAAGGCTTTCCGCCTGCCCTCCGCGGAGTGTATCCTCAAGATGGTGGAGATGACGTGAATGTAGGAGATGAGGGTGAAGAGGAAGGAGCTTGATCCCAGTATCACAACAGAAGTAAGAAGCACCATTTGATTGGTGAGAATGTCAGTACAGGAGAGTTGTAACAGAGGAGGGAGCTCACAGCAAAAATGGCTGATTTGATTGGGTCCACAGAAGTGCAACTCGAGGGCAAAAACTGTGTTAATTAAGGCATAAAAGAAGCCCGTGATCCATGCACCACTCACGAGCTGAACCCAGATCTCTTTGTTGATTGCATCCACATAATGCAATGGGTAGCAGATGGCAGCATAGCGGTCATAAGCCATGGCTGAGAGAATGAAAACTTCTGTACCAGCTAAGAGAAAAAAGAAGAACATCTGGGCAATGCAGCCATTGACTGAAATTGTTTTGTGCTCTGCAAGAAAGTTCATCAGCATATTAGGCACTGTGACGGAGGAATAGCAGATATCAACAAAGGATAAGTGGAAAAGGAAGAAATACATGGGGGTGTGAAGGTGAAAATCAGCTCTTATCAGCACCATGATCACTATGTTCCCAACCAGGGTGATTAGGTAAATAACTAAAAACACCAGGAAGAGGAAAATCTGTATCTGTGGGTCACTGGAAAGTCCGAGGAGAATAAATTTGGTCACTGTGGTTTGATTTTCCATTGACATATATTCAGGAAAACTGTGACCTGGGAAATGAGGGGGAAAAAATAAATGAATTTAACATTTAGAACCAAAGTAAATTTAAACAGCATGTGGAGATAATCTGATCAGCAGTATGAAAGTAAAAAGAGTCCTATTCCAGCCTGTAAAATATGTGTTTTACATCATTTAAATTGAGAGAGAGAGAGAGAGAGAGAGAGAGAGAGAGATGCTGAATGGAATTTGTATATTTTAAATAGACAAAATGGGCTGTATATACAAAAGGACTTAAGCATCTAACTGCCCCTTTAGATGTCTAAAACCCAGAATCAGGCCCCACTGGTATTCACAAATACTCAACTGGGACTCTGAGACAGGCTGATGTGGGGCTCCTCAGACTCTTCTCTGCAAGCTGTTCCACTCTGGCTAAAGAATTAGAGAGAAAGTGCAACCGGTGTGCTGGATACTGGGTTTTCCACATCCAGGCTGAGTGCTCTAGCCATGAGGCTATAGAGTCATTAATTTTCTCTCTCACTCTCTATGTTGTCCACTCCCTCTGGCCTAATATCTCTTTATCTGCCCCAGTGACTTCAATTCAGCCACAGCAAATTTGGATCATAGACAGCAAAAGAACTATGTATGATTTACACCTACTGGGGATCTGGTCAGTTACCATTTTGTCTATTATTTATGTCTACTGGTTTAGACTATTTTGTTGAAAATGCAGTTTAATATCTTTAGTATCTTAGTGGATTCATCCCTATTAAAATCACTAATATTTTTGAAGAAGAAGAAGAAATGAATGTGCCCAGCAAACATTCTCTAGTCACAGGCCTGGTCCACACTAACCCCCCAATTCGAACTAAGGTACGCAAATTCAGCTACGTTAATAACGTAGCTGAATTCGACATACCTTAGTTCGAACTTACCGCGGTTCAGACGCGGTCCACACGCGGCAGGCAGGCTCCCCGTCAACTCCACGGTACTCCTCTCGCTGAGCTGGAGTACCGCAGTCGACGGCGAGCACTTCCTGGTTCGACTTATCGCGTCCAGACCAGACGCGATAAGTCGAACCCGGAACTTCGATCCCCAGCTGCCGAACTAGCGGCTGGGTGTAGACCAGCCCACAGTGACATAATTTTGAAAAGAGCAAGATAGAAAATTAATGGGATTTCCCCCCCTAAATTACTTAAGCTCTTTTGAAAACTGACTTTGATTCATTGTTCTGCACAACTGAATGTCAGGCTGTACATACAGAAGAGAATCTTTTCTGCCCTCATGTAAGTGAGTGGCTTTCTGACATCAGTTTTTAATAGAAATTGGAATGAAGCCAATATCCTCTCCAATGTCCAATCTTTGACCCCATATGACCCTAGAGAGAAACTAAACCTTTACTCCATTATCAGCTTAAAAGAGAAATACCTAAGAAAAGAAATAGACCTTGTAATCGAATGTAAATGTTAACACAGGCAGACTCTGTACAGAGGGAAATTTCACAGTGGAGAGAGGTAAATAGCTGGGTCTCTCAAGGATCACTACTGGCACCAGTGCTGTTTAACATACTCATAAATTATCTGGAAAAATAGGTAAATAGCAACGTTTGTAGATGATACAAAATTACTCAAAATAATTAAATACAAAGGAGATTATGAAGAGTTACCAAGGAATCTCAAGAAACTGAATGACTGGGCAAGAAAAAGGCAGATGAAATTAAATGTTCATAAACTGAAAATAAATCACATTGGAAAACATAATCCCAGCTATACATGCATAACAATGATGTTTTAATTAGCTGTTATAGGAAAGAGATCTTGGAGTCATTGTGGATAGTTCTTAAAACACAACTGCTCAATATGCAGCAGCAGTCAAAAAAGCTAATAGAATATTAGGAACCATTAAGAAAGGGAGAGAGAATAAGACAGAAAATATCATAATGCCACTATATGAATCCATGGTATGCCTACATCATGAATATTACATGCAGTTCTGGTTGGCCCATCTCAAAAAAGAATTGGAAAAAGTACAGAGAAGGGCAACAACAATGATTAACGGTATGGAACAGCTGCTGTATGAGGAGAGATTTAAAAGATTGGGACTGTTTGGCCTTTGTTTCCCAGAAACTGGGGGTGAGCGACAGGGGATGGATCACTTGATGATTACTTGTTCTGTTCATTCCCTCAGGGGCACCTGGCACTGGCCACTGTCGGAAGACAAGATACTGGGTTAGATGGACCCTTGGTCTGACCAGTAGGGCCATTCTTATGTTCTTATGAAAAGAGATGATGAAGGGGAATGTGATAGAGGTCTATAAAATCATGAATGGTGTGGAGAAAGTGAATAAGGAAGTGTTATCCCTTCACATAACACACAAACAACGGGTCACCTGATGAAATTAGTAGGAATCAGCTTTTCATAGAATCATAGAATCATAGAATATTAGGGTTGGAAGAGACCTCAGGAGGTTATCTAGTCCATTCCCCTGCTCAAAGCAGGACCAACACCCACTAAATCATTCCAGCCAAGGCTTTGTCAAGCCGGGCCTTAAAAACCTCTAAGGATGGAGATTCCACCACCTCCCTAGGTAACCCATTCCAGTGCTTCACCACCCTCCTAGTGAAATATGTTTCTTAATATTCAACCTAGAACTTCCCCACTGCAACTTGAGACCATTGCTTCTTGTTCTGTCATCTGCCACCACTGAGAACAGCCTATCTCCATCCTCTTTGGAACCTCCCTTCAGGTAGTTGAAGGCTGCTATCAAATCCCCCTTCACTCTTCTCTTCTGAAGACTAAATAACCCCAGTCATAAGCCATGTGCCCAAGCCCCCTAATCATTTTCATTGCCCTCTGCTGGACTCTCTCCAATTTGTCCACATCCCTTCTGTAGTGGTGGGACCAAAACTGGACGCAATACTCCAGGTGTGGCCTCACCAGTGCCGAATAGAGGGGAATAATCACTTCCCTAGATCTGCTGGCAATGTTCCTACTAATCCAGCCCAATATGCCATTACCCTTCTTGGCAACAAGGGCACACTGCTGACTCATATCCAGCTTCTTGTCCACTGTAATTCCCAGGTCCTTTTCTGCAGAACTGCTGCTTAGCCAGTCGGTCCCCAGCCTGTGCATGGGATTTTTCCTTCCTAAGTGCAGGACTCTGCACTTGTCCTTGTTGAACCTCATCAGATTTCTTTTGGCCCAATCCTCCAATTTGTCTAGGTCACTCTGGACCCTATCCCTACCCTCCAGCGTATCTACCTCTCCCCCGAGCTAAGTGTCATCTGCAGACTTGCTGAGGGTGCAATTAATCCTATCATCCCAATCACTGAGAAAGATGTTGAAGAAATATAAGGAAGTACTTCTTCACACAACACACAGTCAAGCTGTGGAACTCATTGCCAGGGGATATTGTGAAGGCCAAAAGTATAACTGGGTTCAAAATAGAATTGAGTTCATAGAGGATAAATGTATCAACGGCTACTAGCCAAGATTGTCAGGGACTTATCCCCACTCTCTGGATATCCCTAAACATCTGACTGCTAGAAGCTGGAACTGGACAGCAGGGGATGGATCACTTGATAAATTGCTCTATTCTGTTCACTCCTTCTGAAGCATCTGACACCGGTCAATATTGGAAGGCAGGATAGTGGGCTAGATGGACCATTTATTGGACCTGGTATGGCCATTCTTATATTCTTAATATAGTTAAGAGGCTTCTCCAGAGAATGCTATACCCCTAACCTCTGCATGCCCATAAAACACACAGAAAAAGAAACACCAGGTAACACTAAGAAAATGATCTCAATTTGTCATAGACTTTAGACTTTAAGGTCAGAAGGGAAAATTATGATTATCTAGTCTGACCTCCTGCAAAACGAAGGCCACAGAATCTCACCCACCCACTCCTATAATAAACTCCTAACCTATGTCTGAGCTATTTAAGTCCTAAAATCATAGTTTGAAGACTTCAAGGTGCAGAGAATCCTCCAGCAAGTGACCCATGCCCCACGCTGCAGAGGAAGGCGAAAAACCCCCAGGGCCTCTGCCAATCTGCCCTGGAGGAAAATTCCTTCCCACCCCAAATATGGCGATCAGCTAAACCCTGAGCATGTGGGCAAGACTCACCAGCCAGACACTCAGGAAAGAATTCTCTGTAGTAACTCAGATCCCACCCCATCTAACATCCCATCACAGGCTCTTGGGCATATTTACCGCTAATAGTCAAAGATCAAATAATTACCAAAATTAGGTTATCCCATCGCCTCCATAAATTTAGCAAGCTTAGTCTTGAAGCCAGATATGTCTTTTGCCCCCACTACTCCCCTTGGAAGGCTGTTCCAGAACTTCACTCCTCTGATGGTTAGAAACCTTTGTCTAATTTCAAGTCTAAACCTCCTGATGGCCAGTTTATATCCATTTGTTCTTGTGTCCATATTAGTACTGAGCTTAAATAATTCCTCTCCCTCCCTGGTATTTATCCCTCTGATATATTTATAGAGAGCTAAACAAGCCAAGCTCTCTGAGTCTCCTTTCATAAGACAGGTTTTCCATTCCTCGGATCATCCTAGTAGCCCTTCTCTGTACCTGTTCCAGTTTAAATTCATCCTTCTTAAACATGGGAGACCAGAACTGTCTCAGTGGTATCTCAGAAAGAGAGAGAGAGAGAGATGAGTGATTGAAGTAATAGCCGAGTTCTCAACCACAGCTCTTGGGTGGCAACTCACTCTGTGTGAACATGCAGTGTTGTTGTAGCTGTCTCGGTCCTAGGAGATTCAAGACTCAAGGTGAGTGAGATAATATCTTTTATTGGACCAACTTTTGTGGGTGAGAGGGAAGAGCTCTGTGTGGCTCAAAAACTTGTCTCTCTCACCAACAGAAGCTGGTGCAATAAAAAAATATTACCTCACCCAGCTTGTCTCTGTGTGAGCAGACTGATGCATGTGGGCAGAAATCAATGGGACTCAGTAGAGAGACCCACCCCTGGATACGGGGGAACAGAATCTGGTCCTTTGGCATGGAAAGGATAAAAAAAGGTTAAAAAGGAATAAAAACATGAATCAACTCACCTGCCTTTTAAATGTGGATCATAAAAATGGTGAGATCACTCTGACCTGTGCTTTTATCTTTCTGTTGTCTTAGTCTATTTATCTCCCTACTTGCTGATTTGCTATCTGCCTCTGCAATACAGCATCTTAGGATATCAACTTTTCTTTATTCCAAACACTTAAATCTGACAAGGGAGGTAGGGTTATCCCTGTGAGTGGAGCAAAGAGCTTTTCCTCATCTGACTCCTAGACTAAGAGCTGATTCTTGAGAGCTGTTTAAATGCTGTCCTATTCCACCTGGGACAAGATCCCTGAAGTTCACCCTCTGGAACAAGCTACAAGTAACACCGTGCTGGGTCAGTCCTTCAGCAGCGATTTACCATGTATAAGAATGAGAGGACAGAAGCTTGGATTAGAAAAGGAGCCTAATGGATTTAGGTATCCAATCTCAGTGACAGTCAATAAAAAAGACACGTATTTAGGCTTGGATTTTTAAAGCACCCTAGTAGTTAGACACCCACATAGCAAATCATTTCATCTCCCAAACACTCCTTTGAAGATGCTAACCATAATGTGAAAGGAACAACTAGACTGCATGAGGTGGCAGGAAAAAAGTAGGTGATGAGACAAAGGTTGAGTTATAGTGTGCAGAATTTGGCAAAACTTTTCAGACAAATACTTCTTTTGAAAAAAAAAGCAGTTTTGGTTGATCCTATATTATTTGCAAATTTGATGCCCATTCACCAAATATCTGCATGCAAGGTGTGTGTGTGGGGGGAGTCTAAATTGACAACCCACGATATGGAACCCTAGCACCCACACTGAATACATTTAACCTATTGGCTGGGCTACTCGGATGTTGGAGAAACTCACTAACTTCCCACCTCTGCTTTCTGTGGAGCAGAGATGTGTAGATAGGTCTCCCAGCTCTCAGGAAATTGCTTTAATCTTTGGTCTATAAGGTAATTTAGGGCACAACTTTCTCAGGCTTTCCTGTTGAAGCTGTTCATATTGTATAAATCAGCAGCACATCAGCAGCAGGAGAGACATATCACTATAATGAAGGTGGTGGTCAATGGGGAGACATTCTTGGGGTGGCGAGATCCTGGGACAGAGAGAACTGTTGTCAGGCCCTGGGTGGTGCAGCCTCACCAGATGATGAGGGGCTGTGTGACCTTGGTGTAGGTCCCAGGGATGAAGCTCCTTGCCCTGCCTATGGCCCAGATCCCTGTGCAGACACAGAAGGGGTCAGGCTGGCTGGTAGTTGGGGTTCTCCAAGATATTGGTTGTGAAGTCCTGTTGGGACAGGATCCAGGCCCTGCTCCTGTAACAGCCAAGGATTTGAATTTGAATCCAGGGAACCAATTGGCTGAGACTGAAGTGGTCAGTGAAAATGCTAAGCTCAGGATACCTGTCTCTCTGTAACCAGAGCCCTGGAGCTGAGTGGGACAGAGAGATGCTCCCCACCCCCCTGCAAATGGGGGAGTGGCTCACCCTGGCTGTGATGCTGTGAACCAAGCAGCAGGCTCCCTGCCTGCCCTCACTGAGACAGCAGAGGCAAAGCTGATCCCAGGGGGATCGGAGACCCCAGCTGAGTGTGGGGAAGCACAGCCAGGGTGGGACAACTGTCAATCAGGGCTGCCTTGTCCAGAGGTGCAAATGGCCCAGGACAAGGGTAACGCAGCCTTGGGACACCGACCTGTCCTAGATGAGCCTTTTCAGAAGGTGGTCCTGGACTGGGTGAGGGACGGATGTGAGGGGAAGGCCTCTCCCAATGGAGAATCAGTGGTGGAGTATGTACTGACTTTCCGGGAAAAGCTCGCTGAGCTCATGGGTCCGGTCAGGGAGAACCTAGCTAGGGCCCAAGGGAGACAGAAGGTCTGGTACGACCACTCAGCCTATGGCACCGGGGCCAAGTTAAGGGTTCTCATCCTGGTGAGGAAAAATAAGCTGCAAGTTGCCTGGGATGGGCCCTTCACAGTCATCAAGCAGCTGAATGAGGAGAATGATGTGGTGGAACAGCTCAACCGGGCTCACAGCCACCGAGGGGACCAGGTCAACATGATGAAATCGTACTGTGACAGGGAGAGGCTGGTACTGGCCGTGTGTGGCCAGTGGGAGAAGGGGGAAGATCTCCTGGTGGGTCTCTTCCCTGAGACTGGAACCAGTCCCTTTGTGGAATCAGCCCCCCTCTCTGACCAATTAACCCCTTCCCAACAGGCAGAGATCAGAGAGATGCTGCATTCATACCAACACGTTTTCCAACCGGCCTGGGCTCACTAACCGAGCTGTCCACTGGGTGGAGACAGGAGCCAGCCCTCCCATTAGGTGTTCCCCATTCAGAGTAACAGGGAACACAGCACAGGCCTTCGAGGGAGAGGTCAGAGACATACTGGCTTAGGGGTGATCCAGCCATCCACCAGTCCTGGGGGCCTCTCCCGTGGTGCTGGTTCCCAGGAAAGATGGGTCGAGCCAGTTCTGTGTGGTGTGTCAGAAGCTCAATGCCATCACCATGTCTGGTGCCTGCCCATACCAAGGCCTGATGAGCAGGGCCGGCTCCAGGTTTTTAGCCGCCCCAAGCAGCGGAAAAAAAAAAAAGCCGCGATCGGCGGCAGCTCCACCGCACCACTTTCTTCTTCGGCGGCAATTCGGCGGCAGGTCCTTCCCTCCGACAGGGACCGAGGGACCCGCTGCCGAATTGCTGCTGAAGAGCCCGAGGTGCCGCCCCTTCCCCTTGGCCGCCCCAAGCACCTGCTTGCTGGGCTGGTGCCTGGAGCCGGCCCTGCTGATGAGATCCTAGACAAGTTGTGGGGGACTCGGTACCTCATGACGAGGGATTTCACCAAAGGCTACTGGCAGGTGCCTTTGCATCCAGATGCCAGGTTGAAACCTGCTTTGTCACCCCTTTGGGGCTGTACAAGTCCCTAGTCCTACCCTTCGGCCTCAAGGAGCTGCCGGTCACCTGCCAGCGCCTGGTGGATCAGTTACTGAGGGGGATGGAGAAATTTACCCTAGCGTACACTGATAATATTTGTGCCATTAGCCAGACCTGGGAGGACCATGTGTCCCAGGTGAAGAGGGGGCTGAGCCACCTCAAGGATCCAGGGCTGACTGTAAAAGCTGGGACGTGCAAAGTGGGGATGGCAGAGGTTGTACCTGGGCCACAAGGTGGGGAGCGGCTGCCTAAAGCCAGAGCTGGCCAAGGTGGGCACGATCAGAGACCGGCCTGCTCCCCAGACTAAGAAACAGACCCAGGCCTTTATTGTGATGTCAGGGCACAAATGGAGGTTTGTGCCCAACTTTAGCTCTGTGTCAGCTCCCATCACTGAGCTATACAAGAAGGGTGAGCCAGACAAGCTGCTCTGGACTGGGCAGTGCCAGAGGGCTCTCTGCACACTGAAGGAGGATCTGGTCAAGGGCCTGGTGCTGGGAAACCCAGACTTTGACAAGACCTTTGTGGTCACTGATGCCCCACACACAGGGCTTGGCACGGTGCCAAGGCAGGCCAATGCAAAGGGGGAGAAACACCACATCATGTATCTAAGCAGGAAGCTGCTGCCCTGGGATCAGGGCTATGCAGCCATAGAGAAAGAGTGCCTGGCCATGGAGTGGGCTCTTAAAAAGCTGTGGCCAGATCTATTTGGGCGGCGCTTCACTGTGTATCTGGACCACTCGCCCTGCCGTGGCTGCACCAGATGAGAGGGGCCAATGCCGAGTTCCTGAGGTGGAGTCTGTCCTTCCAGGATTATGAGATGGAGGTGGTCCACGTTAAGGGGAGTGCAAATGTTATAGCTAATGCTTTGTCCCGGAGAGGGTGGCCTGAACTTTCCTAGGTCACTGGCTAAAGTGACCCCACTCAGTTCGGTCTCGAAGGGGGGAGCGATATGACAAAGTAGGTATTTTACCTTGCTATGTTGTATATAAGCCTATGTGAGTCTTACAGTTTTGCATGAATGCTGTGTGTGCCTCAGTTTCCCTGTGTATTGCACCAGTGTCTAGGTGGTGGGAATAAGGGGGGGGTGACTTTTGCAGGGGCTTCTCCAGCTGCCTGCATGGATGCTATGGCCGCCCCTTCATAACCTGAAACCCAGGAGGGGCATACTACTAGGTGACTCTTGGCCTGGGAAGTGAGACAAAGGCTGGAGGAGGAGCAATGGGCAGGCAGGGGCCAGGCAGCTGGAAGCGAGTCAGTCTCAGCTGGCTTGGGGCTCAGGGGAGGATCAGAGCCCTGGCTCTGGACTCCCTTCCCCCCAAGATGGACTTGGCTGAAAGTCACTGATTTCTGTCCTAACAAGTTGTGTTTCTTTCGACTAATAAGCCTTCTGTTTTACCGGCTGGCTGAGAGTCACGTCTGACTGTGGAGTTGGGGTGAAGGGCCCTCTGGCTTTCCCAGGAGCCCTGGCTGGGTGGACTCACTGTGGGAAGCGCTCGGTGTGGAAAAGGATGCTGAATGCTCCAAGGTCAGACCCAGAAAGGTCGAAGCTGTGTAAGGATTTGGAAGAGCCCTCTGAGGGAAAGTATCAGAAGGAGACCCCATTGGGTCCCGATGCATGGGATGCATTGTCCTAGGGATGGGGGTTCCATGATCACCATAACCACCACTCCCAAGAGGAGGAGATGGATGGTGGTGGTCGGGGACTCCTTCCTAAGGGGGATGCAGTCATCGATCTGTCGACCAGGCCGGGAGACTCGAGAAGTGTGCTGCTTGCCTGGAGCTAGTGTTTGCTGAGACTGAGCAAGACTGATCAAGCCCTCGGACCGGTACCCCTTCCTACTTCTCCACATGAGCACCAATGATACTGCCAAGAATTACCTTGAGTGGATTACTGCAGACTACGTGGCTCTGGGAAGAAGGATAAAAGAGTTTGACGAGCAAGTCATGTTCTCATCCATCCTCCCTGTTGAAAGAAAAGGCCCAGGTAGGGACCGTCGATTTGTGGAGGTGAATTCATGGTTACACAGATGGTGTTGGAGAGAGGGCTTTGAATTCTTCGACCATGGAATGTTCCAGGAAGAAGGATTGCTAGGAAGAGATGTGATCCACCTAACAAAGAGAGGGAAGAGCATCTTCACAGGCAGGCCTGCTAACCTAGTGAGGAGGGCTTTAAACTAGGTTCACCAGGGGATGGTGAGGCTGTTAAGATACTGTGAACACCTTATTCTAATTAACGCCCCTCTGATACTATAAAAGGGCCTACTCCGGTCAGGCTGGGGAGAGGAAAAGGGAGCCAGAGGAGAGGAAGTGCAGCTGAAGGGCTGGGTAATAAAGACACCTTCAAGTCACTGGAAAGGGAGCCCTAAGTTAAGGGTGAAGAAGGCGTTAAGAGAGAGAAGTGGGAGAGCTGTGGAGAAGTGGCCCAGGGAAGTGTAGTAGCTCTGGCGGTGAAAGGTTGGCTGCCAACAGCTGCTGCCACTAGGGTCCCTGGGCCGGAACCTGGAGTAGAGGGCGGGTCCAGGTTCCCCCCAACCCGCCACTACAGAAACACCCCCTGGGAGGGGAAGACAGCCCCCTGTCAGGACAGGAGGCTAAACTGTTCTTGAACAAGCCTATAGGGACAACAGAGCTGTGGGAGTTCTCTCACCAACTTCCTTGCTGGCTTATGATGAAAAGAGCTCAGTAACCCTGGCCCTAGAGAGAGAAGGGCTACGTGGAGGTCGCAGTGAGCCTCTGAGGGTAGCATAAACCGCCTGGAAGTACCCACAGGGTAGGGTTACCATATTTTGAGCCTCCAAAAGGAGGACACTCCACGGGGCCCCGGCCCCGCCCCCAGCCCCGCCCACGTCCCCGCCCCAACTCCGCCCCCTCCCCTGCTTCCCGCGAACATTTGATTCGCGGGAAGCAGGAAGCAGGCAGCAGGTAAGCTGGGGGGGGTGGGGGGAGGAGGCG